>NC_073385.1:52179730-52491674 GCF_028641065.1 Leucoraja erinaceus
CAACAATGCAGTCTACATACTTATGAGGCTTTGTGGTACTGCAGTAAAGAGCAGTTGTACTGCACAGAAAACATCTCCTTTTATGATGTCTCTGTGCATTAGTTTTTATTTATTCATTCACTCATTATTCCTAACCCTTCTGTGAATTCATCTTCCTGCCTCCTTTGTATGATTTCCTCAGCTGCCGTTTTGTAGTAAAGTAAATCCCAGCTGTTGGATCAAAAGCTTCAATACAAACTGAAATGGGTTAATCTCCAGATTTCAGCTTTCAGCCAATAGAACCTTGGTAAATGTGAGTAACATCATTTATCTTCTGTATATAAACTATTCGCTGGAAATTAATGTCAAAAGCTGGGCGATCAGTTTTGAACTGGCTTTCGAGTTTTCTCCTGTATCTTCATTTGGCATGCCATCATTTAACAGTTCAAGTGATATTGTCCAACTAATTTCTCCAAGTATGCTCACCAACCTCCTCCAGCAATACAACTTCTTTAAAAAGCAGACAATATCACTGTCAAAGAAATGTTGAGCATGCCTTTGCTTGAGTCTAACATGATTTGTGGGGTCATTTACGTGAAAAGTCCACTGCATGTTGTAAACAAAATACATCATCAATGCTGTATGTGTTCTCATTCCAAGGGCCAGGCTAAGGTTACCATTGTTCGCCCTCTGTACTGTAGTTCCCTACTGTTCACCATCTCTGACCTTACTTTGGCAGAGTACTCTGAGATATCAGACATACACCAAAAAGGGATGCTACATTGGTTCTTTCCTAAGTTTATAGGTGATAGGAGTAGAATTAGGTCATTCAGCCCATCAAGTCTACTCCGCCATTCAATCATGTCTGATCGATCTTTCCCTCTTAACCCCATTCTCCTGCCTGCTCCTCATCACCTCTGACACCCAAATTAATCAGGAATTTGTCAATCTCTGATTTAAAATATCCATTAACGTAGCCTCCACAGCCTTCTGTGGCAACAAATTCCACAGATTCACCACCCTCTGACTAAAGAAATTCATCCTCATCTCCTCCCTAAAGGAAGTCCTTTAATTCTGAGTCTATGACATCTGATCCCACTGATGGAAACATCCTCTCGACACCACTCTATCCAGGCCTTTCCACCCCTACTTTCTGCACAGTCATAATGATAGGAGATGCTCCAGGAGTGTTTTGGTTATAAGGAAAGACTAGATAGATTGTTTTGTTTCCTTGCAATGCAGCAGGTTGAGGGGGGACGTACAAAATTAGGTGGTGCACAGAGATGGTGGATAGTAAGGCGTTTTACCCATAACAGGTGTGTCTATTTCCAGAAGGGAAAGGATATTTGGAAAAACAAGGAACTCCAGATGATGGTGTACACAGAATGGGCACAAAGTACTTGAGTAACTCAACAGGTCAGGCAGCATCTCTGGAGAACATGGATAGGTGATGTTCTGATGAAGAGATGATCCAGTGCAGTGGAGAGATAAGTTTTTTTGGCCTTCCATCACAGCGATGTGATGGATGTTTATGTAAATTATGTTGTGTCTTGGGTCTATTTGTAATGTATGGCTGCAGAAACGGCATTTCGTTTGGACCTCAAGGGGTCTAAATGACAATTAAATTGAATCTTGAATCTTGAATCTCTTCAGACTAATTGTTGGCAGGAGGTCGGGTAAGAAAGCTGGGAGAAAGGTGAGGCAGGACAGAGGTAATAAGTGGACATAGGCAAGGGTTTTTGTTGAGAGGCAGATTGTTGGTCAGAAGGTCAGAGATTAAAACAGAAGATGTGTGACAGAAGGATTGAAGGGCTGCAAGTTGTGAAGCCAGAGAAAGGAATGTAGGGGGAGGGGGAGGGGAAAAATAAGTGTGAGTCCAGGTGTGGGACACAGGGGAGAAAGGGTGGGGTGGGGAGGGACAGAAAAGGAAGGAGGACTAGGGGTGTTGTTGGAGGTTATCTACAATTGGAGAATTCAGTGCTTTTACCATTGAATTGGAAACTACCCAAGGTGTATGAGGAGCTGTTCCTCAGGTTTGCCAGTGACTTCACTCTGGCAATGGAGGAGGCCTAGGACAGGAAGGTCAGTATGGGAATGGGAGAGGAGTTAAAATGGTTAGCAACCAGGAGATCAAGTAGGCCTTGGCGTACCGAGCAATGTGATCGGTCAAATGGTTGCCAACTCTACGCTTGGTCTTGCCTATGTTTGGCATTGATCAATCATGGCTGATCTATCTTTCCCTCTTCATCCCATTCTCCTGCCTTCTCCCCATAACCCCTGACACCCTTACAAATCAATTTGATTGATAGTAGCATTGGCACGGAGGGCTGAAGGGTCTGCTGTGTGACTCGATAATCAAATCTTCTCTGCACTGATAGCATGATGAACAAGATCCACAAAACTTTTAAACTTTTCACCATTATATCAAACTGATTGCTAACACTTTTTCACAGACAACAATATCCTCTATAAAATGTGTGAAAGAATAAGTTATAACACCAGCTGGATTGGCTTGGCAGTATTCAGACTCACGTGATCTTAGATGTTACTGTGGGGTGGGAGATTGCAACCTTCACGTGGTCCGCCCTGTTTCGACAAATGCAATCAACCCAGTGTGCACAATCAAATAAGATCAAATAGAACAAGTTGTTCTACAACTTTAGGCTGTGCACGCCAGACGCAAGAAGAAGAAGAAAATGTTACTGTAATTAGTCAAAGGAATTTTGGTTTCTACCACACGACATCTGGAAGGTGCAAAACTGCCCATATAGTTTGAAGACGGGTCTCACCCTGAAACGTCACCTATTCCTTTTCTCGAGGAGATGCTGCCTGTCTCGCTGAGTTACTCCAGCTTTTTGTGTCTTATCTTCTGCCCTTATAGTTTGGCAGTTTGAAAACAAAGGATGCTGTGGAATATGGAAAAAAAAGTCAGAACAACTCAGTAGGTGTGATTTGAAGTAACAAGGTGGTCAGTGGCACAGCGGTAGAGTTGTTGCCTAATGCCCCTGTCCCACTTAGGAAATCTGAACGGAAACCTCGGGAGACTTTGCGCCCCACCCAAGGTTTCCGTGCGGTTCCCGGAGGTTGCAGGTGGTTGCCGGAGGTTGCAGGTAGTGGAAGCAGGTAGGGAGACTGACAAAACCCTCCGGGAACCGCACGGAAACCTTGGGTGGGGCGCAAAGTCTCCTGAGGTTTACGTTCAGGTTTCCTAAGTGGGACAGGGACATTACAGTGCCAGAGACCCGGGTTTGATCCTGACCTGGGGCGCTGTTTGTACGGAGTTTTCATGTTCTTCCTGTGACCACGTGGGGTTTTTTGCGGGTGCTCCGGTATCCTCCCTCACACCAAAGACATGCAGCTTTGTAAGTTAATTGGCTTTGGTAAAATTAAAAATTGTTCCGAGTGTGTACGATAGTGCTAGTGTATGGGGTGATCACTGGTTGGCGGTGGGTCGAAAGGCCTGTTTCCACATTGTTTCTCTAAAGTCACTGATGTTGCATTTGATAGTCGTGTGTGTGCGTCCAATCCTGTATGGGTTCAATCACATGCATTCAGCGAGGCTGGCAAACACAGATCACTGAATGGTGACCAGTGCAAAACCTTCACGTAGAATGAGTAGACCCATCATGTTATCCAATGCCTACAAATTCAGTTGCTCTACAGCCATCATGCTGCATCTTGGCCGGGCCAAGCTGGCCATCCGCGAGTCGCGGCGCCAGGCGGATGAGGGCTCTGCCCAACCCAGCTGCCTGCCCCTTTTCCGAGGTTATGTCCGTAGTACCTACGTTACTAGAAATGGACTACGCCCTGTCCACGGGCACTGGGGGATTTCCAGGACTGCTGGGCACTGCGGGGGGGTTGAATGCATCCTAGACAAGGATTGTAACATAGTTATATAGTAGTTTATTTGAGTACATTTGTTTGTCGTATTATGGTGGTGGGTTCTGTTTTGTTTTATTGTATTGTAAATATTATTTTTTTAAATTGAATACATTTTTTGATTAAAGAAAAAAAAAGAGAACATGCTGCATCTTGAATGGGGCCGTATAGGTAGGAAACACCATCTTTCACCTTGTACCTTTGCCGTCGGTTGCAACATGACACTACTGCAATGCACATTGGCAACTTCTGCCAGCTCAAACTGACCTTTGAACTGGCAGAAATCGAGGTGCCCGATTCATGTTATGTCTAGAGCCTGGATTTTGCCATAAATGCCATGTGCTTCACGCCTTTTCTTGATGATTTCAGGAAGTAATGCCTTTTGCACGATTGAGCCTAAATCAGCCTTTTTTTGCCATTTTAACATAACTTACAAGAAAATTTATACCACCGGGGCGAAACCCGGCTGTCTAGCTTGTCCAGTCCTCATCTAGCTTGTCCAGTCCTTTTATAATTTAATATGTTTCTATAAGGTACCCCCTCATCCTTCAAAGGTGCCCCCTCATCCTTCTAGATGAGAAGAACTTTTTTCACACAGAGAATGGTGAATCTCTGGAATTCTCTGCCACAGAGGGTAGTTGAGGCCAGTTCATTGGCTATATTTAAGAGGGAGTTAGATGTGGCCCTTCTGGCTAAGGGGATCAGGGGGTATGGAGAGAAGGCAGGTACGGGATACTGAGTTGGATGATCAGCCATGATCATATTGAATGGCGGTGCAGGCTCGAAGGGCCGAATGGCCTACTCCTGCACCTAATTTCTATGTTTCTATGTTTCTAAGTGGGTGTTAAATGGTGATTGGAAAGGGGTGCATGGGAAAGGGTCCAGTCTCTGCAGACTGGAATCATGCTTTAAGTAGGTGTGAAGTGGTGATTGGGGAGGTGTTGTTGAGGAAGGATCTAGTCTTTTCAAATTGGAGTCAGGCTGTGAGTAGGTGTGAAGTGTTGGTTGGGGATGGGGTGTGGGGGTATCAGGGTTAAGTTTCTGTTTATCGAAACTGCAGTATAACTCGTTCAGGTCGTTGGTCAGCTGATGATTGTCCAAGTAGCGGCGGGGTTTTCCTCTTGTAGCTTGTGATTACTTGCAAGCCCTTCCACACTGAAGAAGAGTCATTTGCCGAGAACTTGCTCCTCAACTTCTCAAAGTACCTTTCCTTGGCAGCTCTGATTCCACTTCTCAGCTTGTACTTGGCCTGCCTGTAGAGGTCTGCATCCCTGTTCCTGTGGGATCTATCTACCCCTGCAAGCGTCAAAATGCCTAAAGTCTAGTCAACGCCTTGTAAAAAACTGAACGATTTGGTGAGAGTGTACGGGAGTGATATATTCTCTACAGACAACTTGGTGCTGTTTTGCAAAGCATGTGAGAAAGCAGTGAATCATGAGAAGAAATATGTCGTCTCCCAGCATGTACAGACAGCTAAACACGTCGGCAGCAGAGAAACTGAGGGTAGGAAATACGCAAGCTTGTCTCCTCACAACATTTACTGCTGGCTCCAGTCGCAAATCTGAGTTTTCGAGTGATCTGGGCAAAGCATTCATTGATGCTGGAATTCCACTGTGGAAATTGGAAAACAAATCTCTCAGATGTTTTTTTAGAGAAATACTCAGAGGAACATATACCGAGCGAGTCATCATTACGGAAAAATTATGTTGACACCAACTTCAACATTGTTGTGCAGAAAACTAGAGATGAGGTTGCATGCAACAAAATATGGATCTTGATAGATGAGACAACCGATGCTGTGGGGAGATATGTTGCCAATGTGGTCATCCGTACACTGGAGGCAGGTCAACCATCAAAGGAGTATTTATTGACATCGGAAGTATTGGAGAAGTCAAACAGCTCAACTATTACTCAGTTGCTTACATCTTCACTTGCTGTATTTTGGCCAGAAGGTATAAAACACAAGAATGTTCTTCTGTTTGTGACTGATGCAGCTCCGTACATGAAAAAAGCTGCTCGTGCTCTTAAAGTTTTATTCCCCAAAATGTTGCATTTGACATGATTAGCTCACGGACTCCATAGAATTGCCGAGCACATACGTAGCTTGTTTCCAAATGTCGATCGCCTAGTTTCCGATGTCAACAAAATCTTCCTCAAAGTACCGTCACTTGTGCAGTTGTTCAAGGAAATTGCACCTGAGATTCCACTACCTCCTTAGCCTGTTTTGACTAGGTGGGGTGCATGCGTCTCTGCTGTACTCTACTATGCTGCAAATTTGGAAAAGATAAAATAAATCGTCAACTGTTTTGAAGAAGAAAAATCTGCTACAGTCAGGATCGTCAGTGAAATCATGCAGACAAAGTCCCTCCCACGTGATCTTGTGTTTATTGCTTCCAATTTTGCAAACTTCCCACAAGCTATTACTTCCCTTGAGAAGGGAAACATTAATGAATAACTTGCAGGTTTTCAACAAAGTAACTGACGATATTCGTAAAGTTCTTGGCGATGTAGGTAAAGACATACAAGGAAAATGTGAGAGAGTGATTTTAGCTAACAAATATCTTGAAGAAATACAAAACATAGCTAAAGTTCTCAAAGGTTGTTGTTATGCACAAGATATCAACATGAATATAGAGTTTGTAGCTTGTTTTGGGTATGCACCAGTGATCTCAGCTGGGGTAGAAATATTTTTTTCACATCTGAAGCATATTCTGTCTGACAGACGGCATAGTTTAACACCAGATAATTTGAAAAAAATGCTGGTAATTATGTGCAACCAGGCAACTTTGGTCATTTAATGTAGTATACCATTATATTTATCATTTTTAACCATATTTTGGTGGTGGAAATAAATGCCTCGTTATGCCTTTTTTGTTAATAAATGCCTTTTACGTGGCTTTTTTGTAATTTTATGATGCCTTTTTGCCTGCCTATTTCAGAGATTTGACGCCTGAGCATCCTGGCTCTAGTTATGTCAGTCCGCTGCTGAATATGGTTGTTCATCAACCCGCAGCTGCTAAATCAGCTTATTGCATGCATTTATAGCAATTAGAAAAACTGATAGAGCTACTGCATTACATTGGCAGAGACCCGGGTTCAATCCTGAATATGGGTGCTGTCAGTACGGTGTTTGTATGTGGATTTGGTGGGCCGAAGGGCCTGTTTCCAAGCTATATCTCTAAACTGAACTGTATCTCTTAACTTCCATTTTTAAGTTTTTAAATGCTAATTATAACAACAATTGAAGTAAATATGTCACATTCAAAATTTAGATTTTTAGTTTTGATATAAATTGATTTGCATGCACGTCACTTCTTTGTAATGCATGGAGCTGCAATTACCTTCCTCTTTGTTTTCCCTGGAACTCTTCACTCCAAAACACTTACACACAAAGGGAAAGATAAAAAAGAAGAGAGTGTGTTTCCTGCTTCCTGACATCCTCGCTCAGATCGACCATTAGATGCCAACTTGGCACAGCCACTCATTTCCCACCAAGGGCACTGGGTTGCAGTCAGAGTTAGGAATTTAGTTAGCCTGGATTGGGAAGGCCTTGCAGCCTTTCGATCTTAATCCTTCTGCAAATGATGCAAACCTCTTAACTACTAATCCCATTTGGTTGTTCAGTAGGACCTCTGTTTTAATTCTGTTAGTTTAGTTAGTTTAATTTAGTTTGGAGATGCAGCATAGAAACATATTAATAGGTGCAGGAGTAGGCCTTTTGGCCCTTCGAGCCAGCACCGCCATTCAATATGATCATGGCTGATCATCCAATATCCGTACCCCATTCCTGCTTTCTTCCCATAGCCCTTGATTCTCTTAGCTCTAAGAGCTATATCTAATGCTCTCACGATAACATCCAGTGAATCGGCCCCGCACTGCCTTCTGTGGCAGAGAATTCTACAAATTCACAACTCTCTGGGTGAAAAAGTTTTTCTTCATTTCTGTTCTAAATGGCCTACCCCTTATTCTTAAACTGTGACCCCTGGTTCTGGACTCCCCCAACATTGAGAATATCTTTCCTCCAAATGACCTTTAGCCCAACGAGCCCACACCGACTATCGATTATCTGCACACCAGTTCTTTGTTATCTTACTTTCTCATCCACTCCCCCTGCATACTAGGGCCAATTTTCAGAAGCCAATTAACCTACAAACCTGCATGTGTGGAGGAGGAAACCCACGTGGTCACAGGGGGAATGTACAACCTATGCACTGTCAACACCCAAGGTCAGGATCAAACCCACGTCTCTGGTTCTGTGAGGCAACAGCTCTTTGCACCACTCTCCCTCCAAAAACACAGATATAAATCCGTCCATGTATCTTATAAATGCTTTTGCGCAGTGAAAAAAGCCACAAATCTTATTTTGATTAAATGTATTTGACAACGTAGAATAGTTTCTTTTATCGTTTCGGTCCAAGGTATCAGGCAAGAGATGGGGAAAGGATTAAAGCCTTGAACCGTGACAGTGTGAATGTTGCAAATTCAGCCAGTTTCTGGTGATTTCTGACTTGATCAAAACCACTTGGACAACCTCCAGCGTGTTTATTAACATCTCTCTGTGGATATCTTTGTGTAATGAAGGGAGGCTGTAGCAGAAATTTACATTTACAAAATGTAGATTATTGTAATTACCCCTTAAATTAAACCAATATACCTTATGAAAACCTTGGGAGAGCACATTATGTTCAAAAAATTATTTATTTTTACTGATGGAAGGTTTAATAAATTTCAGAATGAATAAATTTGGCAGCAGTTTTATTGTGTGCCAGCAGTGACCTCTGAGGGCTGTTTTAATAATCATTATATTGACTATTATGTGTTCTGGTACTTGACTATTCTCATCCCAAGGAGGATCCATGCCATTGTTATGAATGTGCTAGTGTGAAATTCCTTTGTGTGCCATTTTAACACAGCTCTTTGAGGGCATTAGGTTTTATCCAATCTGATTAGGTCCCGACTATAAATGTCACTGATTCTCTATAGATGCTGGTACTTGACTGATTCTCAGCACCTCAAGGGAGTGCAGAGAAGGTTCACCACTGGGATTGTTGGGACTGTCACTGTCTGTGAAGAAAGACTGTGACTTGGTTTATACTCTCTAGAGTTTAGGCCATTTTAATCTTACAACTTACAAAATTTTAAGGTTTTGGACAGGCTAGATAGGAAGATTGTTCCCGATGTTGGGGAAGTAGGGGTCCAGTCTGATACGGGGGAAATCCTTTAAAAACCGAGATGAGGAGAACTTTTTTTCACACAGAGTGGTGAATCTCTGGAACTCTCTGCCACAGAGGGTAGTTGAGGCCAGTTCATTGGCTATATTTAAGAGGGAGTTAGATGTGGCCCTTGTGGCCAAGGGGATCAGAGGGTATGGAGAAAAGGCAGGTACGGGATACTGAGTTGGATGATCAGCCATGATCATATTAAATGGCGGTGCAGGCTCGAAGGGCCGAATGGCCTACTCCTGCACCTAATTTCTATGTTTCTATGTTACTCAAGCCTCCAGCATCTGCAGTTGCTTGTGTCTCTCCAAGCTTACATATTACATAGCTTACATAGATGTGTGGAAACAAGGAACTGTAGATGCTGGTTTACAAAAAGATAGGCACAAAGTGCTGGAGTAACTCAGTGGGTCAGATAGCATCCCTGGAGAAAATGGATAGGTGACATTTCGGGTTGGGACTCTTCTTTACACTGATTGTGGGGTGGAGGTGAGGAGACCTAGAAGAGAGCTGTGGGGATGGGGGAAGGGGGAAGGAGTGAGAAGATAACCTTGGGAGGGATGGGAAGGGAAGAAATTGAGAAGACAGGTATAGGTGTGCATTTGTTAAAATAGCCAACATGGTAATTTCATACAAGCACCTTACTGTGATGGTTACTAATATATAAGATGCATCTAATTACAGGGGTGCAACTTTCCAAGTTATGTATGTTATTTGTCCACAGGTATAGTACCCATCGATCCTCATCAGCAATGTAATCTCTGCCCTGCAATATTAACGAACGGTCATTGTTGGGCAATGCTTGCCTATCATTGCACCTATGACGGCCCCTCCTTACCCCTACCCACCCTCTTCCTTCCTCCCCAGGTTCCTTTCCCTTACCTTGTGACATTATTGTTTTTCATTTGCAGCAAAAGAGCTCAGATCAAAATAATTGATGATGAGAAGTATGAGAAAAACAAGAATTTCTTCATTGAGCTGATGGAGCCACGCATGGTGAATATGAGTTCACAGAAAGGTGGAGTACTCACCAGAATGAGCCACTGCTGAAGGCCCTCCTCTCTCCTCTCTTGCCCTTTTCTCTTATCTTCTTTTTTTTGTCTTGTTTGACTGCTTGATTCCCAAGAGATAATTAACACTGGCCCACTCTAGCAGTCAGATTGGTGACATGCCACCCATTTCAGTCTTGGCACATCAGCGAGCCGCTAATCAGGCCCATCGTCATGGCTGCAGAAACCTGCCATCCCCAAGCCTGTCTTCCTGAAACCTTATCCTGCCCTGTGGCGGACAGCCAGTGTCCCAGTAGTTGGTAGAACAGACGAGGACAGGTCTGGTTATATGGTCATATCTGGTAAGATGTTGCCTTCACTAACATGACCTTGGGTAACATGGTGTGGGAAGGCTAATCCATTACATCACCAGAATGAATTCTACACCCGGTTAGTGAGGAAAAATCCTCACTGGTTGGTGTTATCTATACATGGTCAGGTTCAGCTCCAGGAGAGCAAATACTCAAATACAGGAGACACCACTATATTTGGTATGTCAGAGAGAGACATTCACGCTCCCCATGTATTGAAGAAGGCTCCTGACCTGAAACATCACCTATCCATTCTCTTCAGAGATGCTGCGTAACCGGCCGAGTTACTCCAGTATTTTGTGTCTATCTCCCTCATATATTGGTTGCACTGCATTCTGTAGAGGGCTCGATGGATAAGATAGGGTACAGGGGAAAATCAAGGCATTGGGGTCCCACATTCAATAAGTGAAAAGTTATAGCAAAAAGCTGCCAGTGATAAATTCAAAAAGGAATTTCCTTATCAAGAATTTTACCTCAAAATTAATGGATCCATTCCAGTTAATAAGGCCCCCCTCACCTCAAATCTCAATCTACTGTATGTTTTGCCACTGCACATAGTCACCGGTCCTGCTTCAGACAGCCTCTCTTGTTGGCTTGAGGCAACCTCATATCCATTGTTAAACGCAGGAAAGCTGCACAGCTCTGACGACATGATGAGGAAACCTTGCTCCCAAAACACAGAGGAAAGACGTACCGGTTTGTAGGCTAATAGGCTTCTGTAAATTGCCCCTAGTGGGTAGGATGTGAAAGTGGTCTAACATAGAACTGGTATACAGGTGATCAATGGTCAACATGGACTCAGTGGACCGAAGAGCCTCTTTCCACAATGTATCTCTGATATAAAAAAACAACAAATACTAGAGACCTTAGTCCTCTGGCCATGTACCTCTGGTGAGTTTTAATAAGAACATTAAAGAATCTTTTTAAAAATGTGAAAAGCTAACCGAAAATATCAAAACATTCCAAAATGTCGTGCAATTCCATAAGAGGTAATTAAACAATTGAGAGGAAGCAATAATATGAGAGAAGGGATCTTAACTCCAAGCCTTGCATACACCCAGCCTGACCTTTATCTGACCATGAAAACCTGTTGAGGTAAGGAGGTGACATTAAAAAGGGTATCATTTGTGCAGGGATTCTGCACTTTCAGCCTATCCCCTACATATGATGAGCACATTCAATGTTTAGTTTAGTTCAGCTTAGTTTGGTTTAGTTTAGTGTCACTTGAATCAAAGTACAGAGAAAAGCTTGTGACACATTGAAAAACAGTGCCAGACGCATCCTGTCTGTTTTATGTGTGCTTCAATATGATTCCATCGGGCCACTGATTAACATCCAAATGAAATCCCATTTTCATTTGAGTTGTGCTTAAATTGACCTCAGAACAGGAGGGCTGAAGGGTTTGGCAGGTTATGTGAGCAGAGCACTGTCACTTTTCTTTACCACTGTTTCGTAAAAGGGGGGGGGGGAGAACAAGGGCCAAATTTTGTTTAACCCATCTCCCTAATAGGCCAACAAAATGGCGGCATGTGACACCACTCTGAGTGCCCTGTGGGCTCAGAACTAACCATCAAGCAAGCTTACAATAATAAAGTGAAAGTCGCATGTGTGACTGCGGTGGTTTTCGAGCAACCCATTGTACATTTTTTTTCTTATATTCTTACAGGAAAACCATAAGCGTTAAAATAAATGATGATGAGGAATACGAAAAGCAGGAACATTTCTTCATTGTGCTTGGTGAACCGAAATGGATGAAACGAGGAATATCAGGTGTGAGATCCTGAGACGTAACTGCTTTTTTTGAGAAAATCTATTACTTTTCCTCCTGTATTCCCGCTCTCACCCTGTTTCGGTCATCTACACCTCGTGCTTTTTTTGTTTCTCTCCCAGACCAATGTGCACTGTCCTTTCTCAACCTGGTTTATGACTTGTACTTAAGTCCAATGCTCCGCAAACTGTGGGCTGGACCCCGGCACTCCGAGGCAATGCACATGTCTTCATTTTCCTGCAATCAGCTAAATCCTCTTGCTATTTTATTCATCAACTTTTTTTTTTAGGAAAAACAAAATATAATACTTTAAGATTAGCATCTTGGTGGGATGCCTTCCAGGCAGTCAGCCATACCCATTAATCATTCTGGGCACAGCATTCCCTTTTGTTTGAATGACAAAGAATATTTTTCAAACACTTCTAAAGCGTGTGTGCCTGCGTTTGCTTGTGCGTGAATAAGGCTGGAAAGAGTGTGTCAACTCCAGCTGAATCCCAGGCAGCAACTGCATCCACTTAATTCTCTTCAATTTACTATCGTTGATCACGTGCATTTCTCCAGTTTAAGATATTCCATTCATGTTGATTGCACCTTTATCTCATCACATTCAGCTTTACCCTCTGTCTGTCTCTCCTCTCCGGTAGATAGACAAGTGAAGCTCATTGGTCCATAAATTCGTGTTTTTGGAGCAGAATTAGGCCATTCGGCCCATCAAGCCCACTCTACCATTCATTCATGGCTGATCTATCTTTCCCTCTCAACCCCGTTTTCCTGCCTTCTCCCCATAGCCCCCGACCCCGTACTGATCAAGAATCTATCAATCTCTGCCAAAATATGGAGTGGATAATAAGGATGCTCGAAATTATTTTGTTTGATGAGGTTGGGAGAAACCAATTCCATTGGCGGGAGGTTTAATGTGCAAAGGACATGGATTTAAGATAGCTGAGGCAAAAGAGTCACGGCAGATTATTTATTTTTTGAAGCAATAGTTTGTTTCATAGAAACATAGAAACATAGAAATTAGGTGCAGGAGTAGGCCATTCGGCCCTTCGAGCCTCCACCGCCATTCAATATGATCATGGATGATTATCCAACTCAGTATCCCGTACCTGCCTTCTCTCCATACCCCCTGATCCCCTTAGCCACAAGGGCCACATCTAACTCCCTCTTAAATATAGCCAATGAACTGGCCTCGACTACCCTCTGCGGCAGAGAGTTCCAGAGATTCACCACTCTCTGTGTAAAAAAAGTTCTTCTCATCTCGGTTTTAAAGGATTTCCCCCTTATCCTTAAGCTGTGACCCCTTGTCCTGGACTTCCCCAACATCGGGAGCAATCTTCCTGCATCTAGCCTGTCCAACCCCTTAAGAATTTTGTAAGTTTCTATAAGATCCCCTCTCAATCTCCTAAATTCCAGAGAGTATAAACCAAGTCTATCCAGTCTTTCTTCATAAGACAGTCCTGACATCCCAGGAATCAGTCTGGTGAACCTTCTCTGCACTCCCTCTATGGCAATAATGTCCTTCCTCAGATTTGGAGACCAAAACTGTACGCAATACTCCAGGTGTGGTCTCACCAAGACCCTGTACAACTGCAGTAGAACCTCCCTGCTCCTATACTCAAATCCTTTTGCTATGAAAGCTAACATAGTTTCAATCGAAAGTGCACAACCTGAAAGGGAGGTGGAAACAGATTGAATAATAATTTTCCAACTCAAACTTTAGGCTTTAATACCGAAGTGATGATGTTTAGAGGGCTCTGTTTAGTAGTATAGTTTAGAGATAAAGCGTGGAAACAGGCCCTTTGGCCCACCGAGTCCACGCCGACCAGTGATCACCCCGTGCACTAGCACTATCCTACACACTAAGGACAAGTCACAATCATTATCGATGCCAATCAACCTACAAACCTGTACGTCTTTGGTGTGGTATGCGCAGAATTTGGCCATTCGGCTCATCAACTCTGCTCCGCCACTCAATCATCTATCTCTCCGTCTCAACCCCATTCTCCTGCCTTCTCCCCATAATCCCTGATACCCGAACTAATCAATTTTCCTCTCACACCTCAAAAGGCGTGTGGGTTTATAGGTTAATTGGCCTGTGTAAATTGCCTCTAGTGTTTACGCTGCGAATGAGAAAATGGGATAACGTCCAACTAGGATTGGTGGTCGGCGTGAATTCGGTGGGCCGAAAGGGACTGTTTCCACGGTGTATCTCTAAACTAAAATCGAACAAAAGCTATCGAAGAATGGCCTGGGTCACATTTCCTGTTCAGTTACTTTTCCATTTTACTGAAATGTTATTGAAATAAATCACCCTAAGAGTTGTTTCAGATTATTTTTTTAAGCATTGTACATGCTGCAGGAAGGGCCTCAAAACCATCCTGTTGTGAGCTTAAGTACTCAGTTTCCAACATAATTACTTCTGGATTAAAATATCAGTTTTAACAAATTATTTTTCATATCTTATGATAATTAATCTGGCCATGCCGACTGCTTTGATGGGAGAGTTGAGCGTATGAGTAGCCTCGGCAGCGATAAATTATTTTAAGATAAACGTTTCCGTGTTACAGTATGACAGAATTAGCTACTGAAATTATTTTTGATAAATTGCCCCTAGTGTGTAGGATGCGAAAGTGGGATAACTTGTGTACTAGTGTAGTCAATGTTCGGCGTGGATTTGGTGATTCGAAGGGCCTGTTTCCACGCTGTATCTCTAATTAAATGAATTGAATAGGTCTCTCAGCAATAATAAACACCCATGAACATTTTCTGCCTAATTTGATATTGTTCATTTCTTAAAAGATGCCAATTTTAAACATGCCTCTTGTACACATAGACAACCTCAAGCAGCCTATAAATCACATACTTTAGTTTATTTTCTTCTTGCATTTAATAAAACATGATAACCTGCCTGTCTGGGATTCAAATGGGTGACGCAGTCGAGCTTTTATAATGCTGACTAGTTACAAAGTGGATGCTGTTCCTTAAAATATATTTTTCATCTGTGCTTGCGATATGTTGGGCCGTACTGCTACATCTGTGGACATGTTTGCTTCTGCTGCTGCCCTGCCTGTTGAATGACCAAGCTGTGTTGTACTTTGGTTTGGATTAAGACGCATGCCTGTGAACCTCTGCTACTCTTCACGTGTGGAAGCCACCAGTAAATCTGGAGGCTCTGCAGGTTTGGCAAAGCAACAACATCGTTCACCTGAACGGCACAAGCCGGATTCAGACACCTGATCTTTAACCTTCTGAGGACTCCTCACCCTTAGTTGCTTTGGCAATGCGATGGTTAGCAAAGTCACTAAGTGCGAGGAATCGCTGCACTCTGACAACCAAAGCTATCTGGACATTTGGAAAACTATAAACTATAAATTAAATTACATTAAGCATAAAAATTAAACATGATTTTGTTCCTGCTCCTGCTTATCTATTTTTGGAGATAGTAACAGGTGGAACGCATTGATAGGGAGGTTGAAACATAGAAAGTAGGTGCAGGAGAAGGCCATTCGGCCCTTTGAGCCAGCACCGCCATTCAATATGATCATGGTTGATTATCCAAACTCAGCACCTTGTTCCTTCTTTTTCCCCATATCCCTTGATTCCGTTAGCCCTAAGAGCTATATCTAACTCTCTCTTGAATACACCCAGTGAATTGACTTCCACTGCCTTCTGTGGCAGTGAATTCCCCAGATTCTCAACTCTGGGTGAAAAAGTTTTCCCTCATCTCAGTCCTAAATAGCCTACCCATTCTTCTTAAACTGTGACCGCTGGTTCTGGTTGTGCGTGAATCTGGTCAGTGATGGGCATCCACTTCTCTTCAATTTACTAAGTTGATGGGTAAGGTGGAAGTCAGTGGATTTCTTATTGTTTAGCAAGTGCAAATGTCTGATACCTGTTGGTTACTAAAGAAGTCACATGCCACCTTTCCTACGCCATCCTTTTTACAAGATGCTGCAAGTTGCCAGAGGAGGTAGTTAAGGCAGGCACTATAACAACGTTTGAAAGACATTTGGTTTAGGTTCAGGAAAGGTTTAGAGGAAGACAGACACAAACTGCTGGAGTAACTCAGCAGGACAGGCAGCATCTCTGGATAAGATAGGATCATATTGACTATTAGAGGAATATGGGTCGAACGTAGGCAGGTGGGACTAGTGTAGATGGGGTATCTTGGTTGGCATGGGTGAATTGCACTGAAGGGCCTGTTTCTATTCTGTATAACACTATGACTACATAAATCCACTGCAGCGATTTTTGGGGGGCATTTTTGTTAATGGAATCAAAGCCCTTAGTGTGTGCTTGCTGCAGCTGTGGTATCTCAAGGCCAGGGCAGCTCATGGACAAGCAGAGGCATCTCAACCACACACTCACCCCAAACAAAACGGCTTGGGACTTTCA
Source organism: Leucoraja erinaceus (assembly GCF_028641065.1). Classification (NCBI taxonomy): domain Eukaryota; kingdom Metazoa; phylum Chordata; class Chondrichthyes; order Rajiformes; family Rajidae; genus Leucoraja; species Leucoraja erinaceus. The sequence continues at coordinate 52,196,334 of NC_073385.1, forward strand.
TTTGGAGTTAACCGATTGTCTTTAACAGATTTCCACAAGTGACTTGGATGTAAATAGGTCATTCTGAGTTAAGTACTGAGATCAGGAAGGGACTCGGCTGTTGGACAGGTTACGCTGCAGGTATGTGTGTGCACGTGTGCGAAAGGGGTGTAGGAAGGAACTGTGGCGGCTGGTTTATACTGAAGACAGACACAAAACGCTGGAGTAACTCAGTGGGACAGGCAGCATCTCTGGAGAGATGAATTGGATGATGTTTCAGGTCGAGACCCTTCTTCAGATGGTTTCAGATGAAAGGGGTGGGGTTGGGAAAGGTGGTGTGAAAGAGGGAGTGGCGAGGTGTGGCGCTAGATGCAGTGAGGAAAATTAGATATGGCCACACAAATATTTAGCCTACTTATTTAGCCTTATAACAAATAAAGCACTATAATTAGAAAATTTCTCCCCAACCCCAACATACACCATACATAGCAAATAGGTGCAGGAGTAGGCCATTCGGCCCTTCAAGCCAGCACCAGAATTCGATATGGTGGTTCCTGCTTTCTCCCCGTATCCCTTGATTTTGTTAGCCCTCAGAGCTATATCTAACTCCCTCCTGAAAACATCCAGTGAATTGGCCTCCACTGCCTTCTGTGGCAGAGAATTCCAGGGATTCACAACTCTGGGTGAAAACGTTTTTCCTCATCTCAGTCCTAAATGGCCTACCTTAAACCATGGTCCCCGGTTCTGGACTCTCATGGCCAGTTAAGCTCTTGGAGGAGGTTCGATAAACATAAGAAACATTATCTGGAGATGAAAATTCCTCTTCAAACCCCTCAGGCGTTTAGAACTACTTTCAGGAGATCACATTGACTATTTGACCATTATTAAGTACTTTGACACTTGATCATATGCTGATGACATTTTATGATTGCTGGGGATTTAATTGTAGGTTAGTCTATCTTAATGGGGTGGGTTTCAATCATCAGATATCATTTTTAATTTTAGGTACAGAAATTAATCCATTTTTATTCATGCTGACAGATTGCATTGACAGATCATTTGAGTTCTCACCACAGGTTGTCATTTGCAGTCAGTGAGATTATTCAAAGAACAACTAACTTAATGTGGGTTGTTTTATTTATGTTAATCCATGTTTAATTGGATGCTAAAGAAAGCTTCTTGTTATCATTTCATTTAAAAACGTGGCACAAAAGGTTATAAATAGCTCCAAAATAGGATGAAAATTGATGCAAAAACTACCTTGTATGTTAGTGATGCTCCTATTGTGTACGTTCAACATAATGAACATTGTTGATTTACATCAACTTTCATTAACTAATCTCTTCGCTCAGCAATCTATTAGCACAAAGAGCATTTCTCAAAAGAAAACACCATTAAAAATATTGTGGGAATATTTTTTAAAGATTCTGGTTTCATTCGGAAAATAAAAATTATTTGATCATATTGAAATTCCTTTCTCAAAACAAAATTCCTTACGTTGGATGACATTTCCTTCATCCTTCATCCTTATTATATAAATATTCTGATCCAGTCATATTTGTACCACATGGACCCAATGTATCCCAGTTCTTCGTTTAATACTACATTTCTTTCATTTCATTCCTAGAATCAGTACATTTGAAGTACAGTGACTGCTGCAGCTGCTAATCTGCCAGTCATTCTGCATTTGGCATGTATGTTAGGAAATATTTGACCTATCTGTTTCCTTCATGGTATGATGGGCTGTTACGTAATTCAAGCACAAACTTAGTTTAGTTTGGTTTAGAGTTACTGCGCAGAAACAGGCCCTTTGGCCTTCCGAGTCTGGGTCGACCAGTGATTCCCATACACTTGCACTATCCTACACACTAGGGACAATTTACAATTCTTACCGAAGCCAATTAACCTACAAACCTGTACGTCTTTGGAGTGTGGGGGGAAACCGGAGCACCCGGAGGAAACACATACGGACACGGGGAGAACGTGCAAACTCTGTACAGACAGTACCCGTCGTCGGGATCGAGCCCGGGTCTTTGGCAGCAACTCTGCTGTTGCGCCACTGTGCCACCCCTGTTGCCAAATAATCTGTTGGCAAGCAACTACATCATCTGAAGACAGTCCCATCAAAAGTTATCTATAGGTGCACACAATAAATTTGTACATGCTACAAATACTAGAAAGCATAGAGAGAAAAAAAGTTTTAAATAAACTTATACATTCCATCATGATATCTACTGTTCTCCACCTTATTCTATCACCAACCTCCTCCTCACCTATGTCTTGGTTGCCTTCCATCTTCCAAATTATCCAAAACTCTGCTGGCCTTCAGAGTCCCTTACCTTCCACCATGCCACTGCTGATTTTTAGATAATAGAGATACAGCATGGAAACAGGCCCTCCGGTCAACCAAGTCTGCACCAACCAGCTATCACTCCGTACTAGCACTATCCTACACACTAGGGACAATTTACAACATTTACCAAAGCCTATTAACCTACAAACCTGCATGTCTTTGGGATGTGGGAGGAAACCAGAGCACCTGGAGAAAACCCACATGGTCACAGGGGGAACATACAAACTTTGTACAGACAGCAGCCATAGGTCAGGATTGAACAGGGGTCTCCGGTGCAGTAAGGCAGTAACTCTACCGCTACCCCACTGTGCCGGCCAGTATTTTAAAATCTCTGTGAACAGTTTATTCCTCCCCAATCTAATTCTCCAACTGCCTTCACCCTACCACTGACTTGCATCAGCTTCCGTCTTCCTAGGCCTCCATTTTATATAGAAACAAAGAACTGCAGTTGCTGGTTAATATTTATCATTCTCATGCTCAGATTCCTCTTAGTTATCCTTTTCTCCATCCAAAATGTCATCAGATTCCTGGGAGCTCTGTGTCTCTCCAGCTGGAAGCATGCAACAAAAGCTTTTCATTGTACCTCGGTACACATGGCAATAAGCTGAAACTTAAACCTCATTAGACACAAAAAGCTGGAGTAACCCAGGCAGTATCTCTGGAGAGAAGGAGTGGGTGACGTTTCAGGTCGATAACCTTCTTCAGAATGGTTAGGGATAAGGGAAACGAGACATATAGACAAAACTGCATTACTGTGCATATCTATTATTAGGAACTCAAGGCTCTCCCTGCTCAAATCTCTCCTTTTTTGACGAAATCTGGCCCGTTCTGTTCCTGTTATTTCTCCAGTCCTGAGTGGCAAGATCGGCATTTACTGCCCATCTCTAAATATCCTTCCATGGCCATGTTAGGGATTGACCACATGGGGGGGGGGGGGGTGTTAGATTTCTATGCTCTAGAATATCTCTAGACTATCTCCAGACACTTCTAGTAACATAATCATTTCACAACCACATTTGAAGGCGGCACGGTGATGCAGCGGTATAGCTGCCTAACAGCGCCATAGCTGCCTTACAGCGCCAGAGACCCAGGTTCCTGACTACAGACGCTGTGTAAACGGAGTTTGTACGTTCTCCCCGTGACTGCGTGGCTTCTCCCTGGGTGCTTCAGTTGCCTCACATATTCCATAGACATGCAGGTTTGTAGGTTGACTGGTTTCTGTAAATTGTAAATTGTCCCTAGTGTGTAGGATAGACCCAGTGTTCAGGTGATCATCCCATATTACAAAGATGTACGTGTTTCTAGGTTATTTGACTTTGGTCAGAATTGTAAAATTGCCCCTAGTGTGTAGCAATATGTTAGTGTACAGGGATCGCTGGTCGGCACGGACTCGGTGAGCCAAAGGGCCTGTTTCCATGCTGTATCTCTATAACTGAATAAACCACCATTCTCTTATATCTTCCCATATCTTCATTGGAATTTTTGTTTGTGTAAATCCCTCCGAAGCATCTTAAGGCATTTCACTGCAATAAAGGCACTTGATGAGTACAAGTCAGGAACATAGATGGCATTGTGGATTAGTCATTGGAGAAAAGATCTCAAATTAACTGCAGTCACATTTATGCAAGAATATAATAAACAGAAATATGACCAACCATGCTCTTCTGGGCACCATATCCGAGAAAGGTTGTGCTGGCTTTGAAGAGGGTCCAGAGGAGGTTTACACGAATGATCCCAGTAGGAATGAGTAGGTTAACCTATGATGAGCATTTGACGGCACTGGGCCTGTACTCACTGGAGTTTAGAAGAATGAGGGGGAACCTCATTGAAACGTACTGAATAAGGAATGGCTTGGGTAGAGCAGATGGGGAGAGGATGTTTCCACTAGTGGGAGAGTCTAGGACTAAAGGTCATAGCCTCAGAATTAAATGATGTTCCTTTTGAAAGGTGAGGAGGAATTTCTTTAGTCAGAGGGTAGTGAATCTGTGGAATTCTTTGCCACAGAAGGCTGTGGAAGTCAATGGATATTTTTAAGGCAGAGATAGATAAATTCTTGATTCGTACGAGTATCGGGAGTTATGGGACGAAGGCAGGAGAATGGGGTTAGGAGGGATGGATAGATCAGCCATGATTGAATGGTGGAACACACTTGATAGGCCAAATTGCCTAATCTGCTATCACTTATGACCTTGTGAAAAAATGTATCAAAATGTCAAATATTTCAAATCAGGGGAAAGTAATGAGTGATTGCGAGCTGCAGAACACCTCTAATGTTCCAATGCAGAATGGAAAGATGCTCTTATTTGTTTCTGAGATTTGATTATTTTTCTCTTTTCCTCTCTTTCTCCACAGCTTTCTTGTTGGCACATCAAGGTAAGCAACCTAATCTTCTCCATGTACCTGTATAAGTGTTCTTAAATGTTGCGATTGTCCCTGCCTCCTCCGGCAGCTTGTCCCATACACCCATCACTCCACTGTCGTACACCCACCCCTCTTTGTACCCATGTCCTCAATATTTTCCTGTGTGACTCCAGCTGACAGGAGACAGAGGGAAAACTGCTCGCAAATTGCATTTATGTGTTTTACATGTTGGTGATAGTGATTACAAATGCATCACTGAATAATTGGTATACATCATAATAATTCAGTCAAAGTGTTCATTGGTCAGTTAACCATGAATTTGGAAATGCCTATTTCCTTTGCTGTTTGTTAAACAATTGTATGCAATTTTACACTGTGCGATCTCTAAGCCAGTATTTCTGTGCACTTGCTCTGGTGCATGCATTACACAGTTCAGAGCAGTTTCACCCGAGCATGAAATGCCAATTTAGAGAGAAGCTGAGTTCAAAACATATTCTCTTGTTCAACTATCCTAAATGAACTATATTGGACAGCATTCTGAAAGCCTCCAATGCTCATGGTACCAGCCAATTCCATAAAATGGATTTTGACTTCTTGCTTCATGCCACCCTGAATGTGAGGAACACCGGGCAAACCTACAGCTCAGACAGTGTGTGGAATCAGCTTCGTAGCCCCTTTCGGACGAGGGAATATAATCACCTTATATAATAAGGGGCCTGAATTTTAAAATGGCCGTGTATAGCAATTTCTCGTGGTGAATCTCTGAAATTCCAGAAGGGTACAGAGATTAGGTCGTTGGAAGTATTTAAAGTCGGGGCAGATAAATCTTTGAAAGGACAGGGAATTGACGACCCATGGCAACTGGGGTGTTGAGGCAGGTATAGATCAGCCATGATCATATTGAATGGTGGGGCAAGCTAGAGAGGTGGGGTGACCTACTCCTTCTCCCATTTCCTTGTGTTCTTGAGTGTTCACTGAGCTGGGAAGGGAAAATGAAAGTGAAGAAGTGAAGTTTGGGAAGTGGGGAATGAGACATTTCTCCACACAAAGGCAAGGGAGATAGACAGAAGTGGAAAGGTAAATAGGTACTTTTAATTCAATTGCTTGAGGAAACAATGTACCTTGAAAGGAGAAGTGATGAGGGGGCGATATAAACTAAGTGCAGAGATTCATGATCTGGAAAACACTGGATGTTGGAAACATAGAGTATTTGTTTTGAGATTAATCTTGGATACATACTTCAAAAATAACTATTAGAGGAAGAACAAGAGTGGGTTGAACTGCCAACACATTCGGAGATCTGGCTGGATTTCTCTGTCCATGCTGCATGATTCAGTGATTCAAAGAATATGGAATATGTTCCCATAGCAATTAATCAATAACAAGAGAGTGCAAGCAAAGAAAACCAAAATCTAATAGCAGTATATAAAATTAGATGTATACAAGGTAGATAGTAAGAGTCTTCTCTTCCACAGTGGAAAGGGCTAATGCTGGAGGGCATAGATTTAAGTACAGAGGGGGAGAATTGAAAGGTGACGAAGGAGGCAAGTGTTTTTACAAAAGTAACTGGAATATGCTGCCGGGGAGGCGGTAGAAGCAGTTACGATAGCAATGTTTAAGAGGCATTTATACAGACATATGATCAAACAGGGAATAGAGGGAAGATAGACACAAAATGCTGGAGTAACTCAGCGGGACAGGCAGTATCTCTGGAGAGAAGGAATGGATGACGTTTTGGGTCAAGACCCTTCAACGTCACCCAATGCTTATATCCAGAGATGATGCCTGCCCTGCTGAGTTACTCCAGCATTTTGTGCCTATCTTTGATGTACACCAGCATCTGCAGATCCTCCCTACACAGGAATAGAGGGATATGGACTATATGCAGGCAAATGGGATTAGTTTAGACTGGCATCATGGTTGGTGTAAACATAGTGGGACAAAGGACCTGATTCTGTGCTGCATTATTCTGCATTCTAAATAAGACCTCTTTTTTAGTTTTAAGTTTTAGAGATACAGCGCGGAAACAAGCCCTTCAGCCCACCAAGTCCGTGCCGCCCCGCGATCCGCACACACTAACACAATCCTAAACACGAGGGACAATCTACAATTTTTTTTACCGAAGCCAATTAGCCTACAAACCTGTACGTCTTTGGAGTGTGGGAGGAATCTGGGGCACCTGGAGAAAACCCACGCAGGCCAAGGGTAGAAGAACGTGCAAACTCCTGACAGACAGCGCCCCAAGTCAGGATCGAACCCGGGTTTCGGGCTCAGTGAGGCAGCAACTCTACTGCTGTGCCACCGTGCCACCCTCTACCACTTGGCTCTAACGCAGTAGGGAGCATTGAGGCAGCACAGTGACGCAGCAGTGGAGTTGCTGCCTTACACACCAGACACTCGGGTTTGATCCTGACTACAGGTACCGCCTGTCAGGGTTTTACGTTCTCTCTGTGACCGCCCCAGTTTTCTCCGGCTGCTCCGGTTTCCTCCCACACTCCAAAAACGTACAGGTCTCTAGGTTAATTGGCTTCTGTAAATTGTAAATTGTCCCTAGTGTGTAGGATAGTGCTTGTGTATGGGGTGATCGCTGGTCGATGCAGACTCAGTGGGCCCATAGGGCCTGTTTTCACGCTGTATCTCTAAAGCCTAAAGTCTGAATTGGTCTGCACGATAAATCCTCAGCGCATGCGGCAGTATTTACTCTGTCTTTAAATTTCTGAGATCACAAGCATTGCTAGCTGTTGGTCTTTTGCTTCCTTTGAAACTGGAGGTTAAAAGAGGTCAAAGCTTTCAGATAATGAAACACATCAAATCCTACATGAGCTTCCTTTCATATCCTCAATTAATGAAAGGATGCGCTGGTGCATTGAAAGGATAGCGAATGTTGTTATTAATGTCAGCCTTTGCCCTGGGGTTGATCCCATGCACTGGGAAATAATCCACAACTCTTTAGAATCACTGGCCCAAGACTGCTCAAACTGAAGAGAAGGCATACAGGATGCTGCAGAAAATCTAAAGCACCAACATCGGGAGCGCACAGAACCTCTGCATAAACTATAGCAGGTGGTGGGGCTGCACGGTGACGCAGCGGTAGATTTGCTGCCTTACAGCGTCAGAGACCCAGGATCGATCATGACTACGGGTGCTGTCTGTACGGAGTTTGTACGTCCTCCCCGTGACTAGTGGGTTTTCACCGGTTGCTCCAGCTTCCTCCCTCACTCCAAAGATTTACAGGTTTGTAGGTTGTAGCGTGATAAAATTGTAATTTGTCCCTAGTGTGTGTAGGATAGTTAGTATGCGGGGATTGCTGGTCGGCATGGATACAGTGGGCCGAAGGGCCTGTTTCTACGTTTTATCTCGAAACTAAATTAAACTAAAGTAAACTTTGGTACATTCAATGGTCATTTGCCTGCCAGCATCTTCCAACACCATCCGTTGTGGACTTACGCAGGGCACCAACTGCAGGCTTCATCACATTCACCTTCTTTGGATGCTCCAATACTGACAGAGGGAAAACTAACTTTGTATTTGTAATATATGAGGGAAATGCTTTAAGAAATTAGTGGAATTTTATATATATTTCTAAGTAAATATATAGGAAAAACCTCCCATCTATGAAATTTTGTCAAATCTAATCTCCCAGTTTATGCCAGATTTTCCATGGATTTTATACATTTTCTGATCCAACATTAACCTAGCAGTGGAGACACAAGGAACTGCAGATCTTGAGCAAAATACTGGACTATTCTGAATCAGTCTGAAGAAGGGTCCAAAGTGGATATATCACCTGCCCATTCCTTCCGCAGAAGGAATGATCTGCTTGACCTTTAGAGCATACAGCATTGAAATGGGCCCTTCAGCCCAACTCGTCCCTGCCGACAAAGCAAGTCCTATTTGAGTGGTGAATCTGTGGAATTCTCTGTCACAGAAGGTAGTTGAGGCCAGTTCATTGGCTATATTTAAGAAGGAGTTAGATGTGGCCCTTGTGGCTAAAGGGATCAGGGGGTATGGAGAGAAGGCAGGGATGGGATACTGAGTTGGATGATCAGCCATGATCATATCGAATGGCGGTGCAGGCTCGAAGGGCCGAATGGCCTACTCATGCACCTATTTTCTATGTTCTGTGTTTCTATGACCACATTTGGCCCATGTCCCTCTAAACCTTTCCTATCCATGTACGTGTCCAAATGTTTTTCAAATGTAGTTATAGTACCTGCCTCAACTACCTCTCTGGCAGCTATTTCCATACACCCACCACCCTCTGAACGACTTACTCTCATGAATAATCCTTATGAAATAGTTTTTGCCCATTTATTAATTGGAGTTGATAGGGAAAGGATATGTTATCTGTAAAACACGTTTTCAACTTTGGTTAGAACAATAATGGGGCTACATGGTATAGAAATATGTTAATGATATAGGTAATAACATTGCATTTGGCTTCATAGATCAAAAATAATTAACCTAACTTTAAGAATTTTGAAAGTATTGCTTGAATCGTTGAATGAAATAATTAATAATGTTAATTAAATTTATGGGAAAAATTGCAATTAAATAGCACCTTTAATATTTAAAAAATCCTATGGCATTTTAGTGGAATATAATGGAGCCATAGATGGATATAGATGCCCAAAAGTCTTGTCAAAAAGGTAAAATTTAAAGAACAACCTAAAGGAGGAGAGAGGGGGAGAATTGGAGAAGGAAATCCAGACTTTGAAACTTGTACCAAAAAAGCAGAAGTGCATGAGTGGCTTAAATAGGAATATTGTGGAATTTTGTATGTTGTATGTAAGTGATAGGAGCAGATTTAGGCAATTCGGCCCATCAAGTCTTCTCCGCCATTCAATGATGGCTGATCTATTTCTCCCTCCTAACCCCATTCTCCTGCTTTCTCCCCATAACCCTTGACACCCATACTAATCAAGAATCTATCTATCTCTGCCTTAGAAATATCCATTGACTTGGCCTCCGCAGCCTTCTGTGGCAAAGAATTCCAGAAATTCACCACCCTAGACTAATAAAATTCCACCTCATCTCGGCCCTAAAGGAACGTGAATTAATTCTGAGGCTATGCCCTTAGGTCTTAGACTCTCCCACTAGTCGAAATATCCTCTCCACATCCATTCTATCCAAGCCTTTAACTATTCGGTAAGTTTCAAAGAGGCTTCCCCTCATCCTTCTAAACTCTAGCATCTACAGGCCTAGTGCCGTCAAACGCTCACATATGTATGTTTATAGAGCTGAAAGGGATTACAGAGGGAAGGCAGGACCCGATTCTTAGAGTAAACATAAACCTACTCTCCACGTTAGCTTTCTGTTGAAGAAGTTTACTATACGAACAGTACATGGCATCTTTTCAGTGGTGTGAGACTGAGTCAATTGATCTGCCTTCCTAATCCTGCACATACTTGATCTTGGATGTGAAGAGCCAACCTCACACTCGCTCCACATCATAGAGTCCGCCAGTGTATCCCCACTGACAATAAGGCCAGAGATGGCATAGTGCAGAAACCTCATGCCCTGGAGTACCCTGACAAGCTCTAACAGGAGGTGGAACAGGAGGAAAGCTTTGTCTCCTGTCAAAGCTGTAATTTCACTTAAATGTCTCTGACACTAAAACAATAATTTTGAGGTCATCAAACAAAATACTGAACACATTTTAACCCAGTGTTAACACAGAGAATCAGTCACACAGCATGGATACAGGCCTTCGACCCAACTTGCTGACTCGTTTACACTCATCCTACCTGCCTGCATTTGGCCCATTTCCCTCTAAACCTTTCCTATCCATGTACTTGTCCGTGTACCAATGAAAATAGCCAGGAATAATTAAACAGTGCCAGAATTACGGGAGATAAACTTGGCCTCCATTTGGTCCTAGGCACCAAGCTTGGAATCCAGCGGCAGGAAATCCCAGCCAGGTGGGCCCCACCAGCTTGAGACATGTGGAGTGCAGTGATCAAGTATGGTGATAGATGGGCTTCCCTGAATCCATCAACAAATTTCAGATGCAGTGTGGATGGGACCAGTGCCCAGGCTTATTTCAGACTGAATGGTTGAATGCTAGCAGCTTCATTTAGAACCACTGATTGATAGGGTAAATGCATAGAGACTTTTATCCAGAGTAGGGGAATCGAGAACCAGACAGCATAGGTTTAAGGTGATGGGGGGGGGAGATTTAATCGGAACCCAAGTGGCAGCTTTTTCACGCAAAAGGTAGTGGTGTATGGAACGAGCTGCCAGAAGAGGTAGTTGAGGCAGGTACTATCACAATGTTTACGCAACATTTAGACGGGTACATGGATAGGATAGGTTGAGAGAGATATAGGCCAAGTGCAGGCAGGAGGGACTAGTGTAGATGGGGCATGTTGGTTGGTGTGGGCAAGTTGGGCCGAAGGGCCTGTTTGCACGCCTTATGAAACTATGATACTGGCCAAGTCCAGCACAGTTTGTCTTGACATGTTTCAATACACTATTCATGTTTTTACAACACTACCTGCAGTTCAGGTAAACTCCCTTCCCTCTTGTTACTGACTTCTGCCAGTGCTTTGGCTTTGTTGAAAACAAAACGTCAGGGATTGTAATAAGTGGAGGTTAAAACATGACGCGTGGCATTTAACATTTCAAACCACCGTAGTGCATTTTGTTTCAACGCTTCACCCAACAGGGACACCTTGTGTGAAATTTATTGCTGTAATTTTGGTTTTAGTATTTTAATTTAGAGTTACAATGTGGCAACAGGCCCTTAGGCCCACCTAGTCTGTGCTGACCAGTGATCCTCGTACACTAGCCCTATCCTACACTCTAGGGCTAATTTACAATTTTCACCAAAGCCAATTAACCTACAGACCTGCACATCTTTGGAGTGTGGGAGGAAACCGGAGCACCCAAGGAAAACCCACGTAGGTACAGGGAGAACGTACAAACTCCATACAGACAGCACCCGCAGTGAGGATTGAACCCAGGTCTCTGTAAGACAGCAGCTCTATACACTGTGCCACTCTGCTGCCCTGAACAATCTAAACAATTGGATGAAGTGGTTCTGGTTTAGTGTTCAGTATTTCACAAGCCAGTGGAGGGGTGATGTCTCCATCGTGGTTGCATTATTTGCCAAGTAGGGATGTGGATAGAACTGTTCAGATGGACCAAATTTAGTTTTGGTTGCAACTCGCCCCGTGATTAAGGCTGGGCTTCTGGTGTGTGCTACTGATGCAGACCAGTACTTTATGCTAGTGGGATGATGAGGGATAGGCCCAGACAGCTGTTTGCTGTTGTCTACATTTGCAGAATGGAAGACTAGTGAGCTCCAGCAGTCCTCATAGACAATGATTTTGCTGCCCGTCCCGCTGAATTACTCAATTTTTTGTGTCTACCTTCAGTTTAAACCGGCATCTGCAGTTCCTTCCTACACAGTTGCTTGAGCGCCCGATGTAAAATAATGCCATGCACTGATTTAATTGTAATCTCTCTCCAGCCGTGCCATTTTGGGTAAAATCCTAAGAATGGGCTTGGGTGATAGACACAAAATGCTAGTGTAACTCAGCAAAATAGGTCACAACTCTGGAGAGAAGGAATGGGTGACGTTTCGGGTCAAGACCTTTCTTCAGACCTAAGTGTGGTTTAGGCAGAAACTCTCATCGCGTCATCAAATCTTTGACAGCTTCATATTGGGAAGAAGGTCTGAGTGTCTACCTCATCTATGCCTTTCATAACGTGATATTCTTCCATGAGGTCTCCCTTCAGCCTCCAACACTCTAGAGAAAATAATCCACGTTTGTCCAACCTCTCCTTACAGTTAATACCCTCTAATCCAGACAGCATTCTTTTCACACCTTATATGTTCTATGTACAATACAATACAATACAATACAATACAATACAATTTATTTGTCATTTGAACCCCATTGAGGTTCAAACGAAATGTTGTTTCTGCAGTCATACACACAAGAAAGAACCAAGACACGACACAATTTACACAGACATCCATCACAGCGAGGAGGAGATGCGCTGTGATGGATAAGGCAAAAACTTATCACTCCCCTGCACTCCCCATTCCCCTCCCGATGTCAGTCAAAGCCCCCGGCGGGCGATGGCAATTGTCCCGCGGCCATTAACGCCGCGCCGGGTGATGCAAGGCCCTGCTCCGGGTCTTGTTGTTGGAGCCCCCGGCGGGCGCTAGCAAAGTCCCGCAGCCATTCCAAGCCGCACCGGGCGATGATGTAAAGCCCCGCTCCAGGCACTCTTCAACCCCGCAACTCGGGCGGGTGAAGTCACCGTTGCGGAAGCCCTGAAAAGCGGTCTCCCAGCAGGGACCCGCGGGCTCCCGGTGTTACTGTCCACCAGACCTGCGGTAAGCCTCCGAATCTCCGGGGTCAGGTCGCAGCCGCGCGCCACCACAGCTCCACCCGCTCCGAACTCGGCCAGCTACACGATGGTGAGCAGGTCAGCAGGCTCCGTGACTGGAGCCCCAGGTCGTTCCTGCTGGAGGCCGCTCCACGTTGCAACCCAATGACAACGGAGACCCGACAGAGAAAAGGCCGGGTTCTCCGTGCAGGGGATAGGTTTTAAAAGTTTCCCCCACCCCCACACACACACACATACACAAAAAAATAAAATAAAAACTACATTCAAACGAGACAAAAAACAATAAAAAGACAGACGGACTGCAGAGGCCGCTGCGACGTGAGTCGCGCCGTCCACCTTTCCCCATTTTGTTTTCCTCTCCCCTGACTCTCAGTCTGAAGAAGGGTCTCGACCCGAAACGTCACTCATTCTTTTTTATCCAGAGATACTGCCTGAGTTACTCCAGCAATTTGTGTCTATCTTCAAAGTAAACCACCATCTGCAGTTCCTTCTTACACATATGATTCTTAGGAAATTGGGATCCTGATCCTTTTTTAGCACCCTGATTTGCATACCACATCTGGAATATAAATAGTTGATAGACTTTGTTTGTACCTGTGGCAAAATACATCAGGTGCTGAATGAATCTGAGGAATAATTGGAGCGTTGTGATGATTGGACCACATGTTGCAGACCATAAAATAAATACAACTCAACATCGTAAAACAATGAATTGCAGATGCTGGTTTACACCAAAGATGGACACAAAGTGCTGGAGTAACTCAGCAGGTCAGGCAGCGTCTCTGGAGGAAAAGGATGGGTGATGTTTCGGGTGAAGAAGGATCTGAATAAGGATCCCAACCCGAAACGTCATCTATCCTTTTCCTCCAGAGATGCTGCCTGGCCTGCTGAGTTACTCCAGCACTTTGTGTCCATCTTTGGTATTGTTATGGTAGGTGACGTTTAGGGTTGGGATCCACTGGCATTGTCCGTAAAGCCAACAGTTTTAAACCTGGGTTTTAGGATGGACGGTGATTTTAAACTAGATAAACAAATAGGCGCGGTGGTTAAGTCCAGCTTCTTTCACCTAAGGAAGCTGGCAAAGGTGAAGCCCATTCTCGAGCGGCAGCATTTTGAAACAGTAATCCATGCCTTTATTACATCTAGGCTGGATTACTGTAACGCACATTACTCTGGAGTTGCATGATCTTCATTGGCTCGTCTCCAGCTTGTTCAAAATGCCTCTTAACCGGAACTCGAAAGAGGGAGCACATTACGCCAATTTTGGCCTCCCTTCACTGGCTCCCAGTGCACTTTCGAGTTCATTTTAAAATTATTTTATTTGTTTTTAAATCGTCGAATGGGCTCGCCCCGCCTTACCTCTCTGAGCTGCTCCACCCATACGCTCCTGCCCGGTGCCTCAGGTCAGCTGATCAGCTGCTCCTTGAGGTACCAAGGTCTAAGCGGAAGCTCAGAGGGGATAGAGCCTTTTCTGTTGCTGCTCCGGCACTCTGGAACACCTTGCCGTTGCACATCAGACAGGCCCCCTCACTGTCCATCTTCAAATCCACCCTAAAAACTCATTTTTATTCTCTGGCTTTCGACACTGGCTGAGACATTGCTCCTGTTTTTAGTGCTTTTAATGTATTTTAATTTTTACTGTTTTATAGTCCTTTGTTTTACGGTTTTTAATGGTTTGTAATAACTTCTTGTCCATGAGTTCTCATGTACAGCACTTTGTGGCAACTGCAGTTGTTTAAAGTGCTTTATGAATAAAGTTATTATTTATAAATAAAGTTATTATTATTCTTCAGACCCTTCTCACCCGAAACCTCACCTATGCTTATCCTCCAGAGATGCTGCCTGACCCGCTGAGTTACTCCTGCACTTTGTGCCTATTTTAGCTTAAAATGATTATCAGTCTCTGAATTCTCAAATAAATTTCCATCCTTCCAGTATTTAATAGATCTGATCATCCTCACAACAGATTAAAAACCAATTTGCCACATGCAGATTACCTATAATTACCCATTCATACAATCATCTCAGGCAGCATATATTAAATCTAAATCCTTTTTTATACGCTCTAATTATTAACGTTTCTGTGCCGAAGGTCTAATTTCCAAAGCACTTGTGGGAGCGAGGAACCTGTAGGCTTCTTAATGATTTGTAACCCAGGGAAGTAAACATATTAGCTTAAGATAGACACAAAAAGCTGGTGTAACTCAGCGGGACAGGCAGCATCTCTGGAAAGAAGAAATGGCTGACGTTTCGAGTCGAGACCCTTCTTCAGACATAGTAGCTTCTTCATTTCAGTCTTCCTGACCGGGGGAAAGTCGACTACTGCATTTGTCTTTGGTGAAAGCAAGCAATCAGAAGTGCAAGATGATGGACAATGACAGGGGTGACCTCGGGGTCTCTTCCAGATTGAACATCAAAAGCATCAGAGCAAGGCGCAATGTGTTTATCTGCACAGACACAGGATGCTGGCCTGAAAGTCAATTTACTCCAGAGGGTGACGAGGGTGACTATTGCAAAGCAATACTTTTGTTTAGTTTAGAAATTGGTCGGCACTGTGGCGCAGTGGTAGAGTTGCTGCCTTACAGCGTTAGAGCGCCAGAGACCTGGGTTCGATCCCGACTACAGGTGCTGTCTGTTCGGAGTTTGTACGTTCTGCCCGTGACCTGTGTGGGTTTACTCCGAGATCTTCGGTTTACTCCCACACTCCAAATACGTACAGGTTTGTAGGTTAATTGGCTTGGTATAAATATAAAATTGTCCCTAATGTATGTAGGATGGTGTTAATGTGCGGGGATCGCTGTTCCTGCGCTGTATCTCTAAACTAAACTAAACTAAATACAACACGGAAACAGGCCCTTCGGCCCAACGAGTCCGCACCAGCATGATCAAGGATGAGTTGCACCCCGGCCACTCTCTCTTCTCCCCTCTTCTACACACCAGAAGTATAGAAGTGTGAATACTCACACCTTTAGCTTCAGGGACAGTTCCTCCCCAGCTATTATCAGGCAACTGAACCAACCTACCAACAGCTAGAGAGCAGTCCTGAGCTACTATCTACCTCCTTGTTGATTCACAAACTATCTTTAATCAGACCTTACTTGACTTTATCATGCACTAAATGTTATTCCCTTTATCTGTACACTGTAGATGGCTCGATTGTAATCATGTATAGTCTTCCCTGACTGGTTAGCATGCAACAAAAGCTTTTCACAGTACCTCAGTACATGTGGCAATAAGCTAAACTGAAGTAAAATTAAGATTAGGCAATATGATGATCCCTTCACTTTAATAACTTTTCATTGCAGGATCTTGTAGGATCTTTGTCAAGTTCTGGGCTGCTAGAAAAAGGGGGTGCCCAATTCTTGGGGGAGGGGTGGAAGCTGGTGAGATTGTGGAGGGATGGATGTTGGTGACTACAATATGTACATATCGTAAACTAAAAACCAAGGGTAAAATAGTCACCAGGTCAGGCAGCATCTGTGGAGGCAGAACCAGAGTTACAGTTAAAGGTCAATTACCTCTCATCAGAGTTGCTGCCTGATAAATTAGTTACTGCCTGACAGCACCAGAGACCTGGATTTGATCCCTGTTGGCTCGTGTGTCACAAGACGTATAGCTCACTGTTGGCTTCTGTCGTCGTCGAACATGTTGACAGAATAGTTCGCCCGACGCGTCACAGAGTGCATCGTATCGTCGTTTCCGGGGATCGCCACGACGAGGCTTCTGTCATGATCCCCGGTTCAATCCTGACCACAGGTGATGTTTATACGGAGTTTGTACGTTCTCCCTGTGACCGCGTGGGTTTTCTCTGGGTGCTTCAGTTTCCTCCCACATCCCAAAGATGTGCGTGTTTATATGTTAACTGTCCTTTGTAAATTGACCCTTGTGTGTAGGAAGTGGATGAGGAAGTGGGATAACATAGAACTAGTGTGAATGGGTGATCGGTGGTTGGCGTGGACTTAGTGGGCCAAAGGGCCTATTTCAGTGCTGTACCTCTAAGAAACTAAAGCAAAAATAAGTTTTGTTTCGAGATAGAGCCTGTAAACAGGGCCCTCCACCCACTGAGTCTACGTCAACTATCGATCACACATGCACGAGCTTTATGTTCTTCCATTTTCAAATCCTACACACTAGGGGCAATTTTACAGTACACAATTAACCTACAAATCTATACATTTTTTGAATGTGGGAGGAAACCGGAGCACCCAGAGAAAACCCAGGTAGTCACGGGGAGAATGTGTAAACTCCACACATACAGCATCCATTGTCAGGATTGAACCCGGGTCTCTGGCGCTGCGAGGCAACAACTCTACCGTTGTACCACCATGCTGCCCAACAGTGGGCTTGGATTTCCCACGTGAACTTTTCCAACATGGCGGAACACCATGGACACACCACGGCTTTCTGGCCATGAGAATATTGTTGATCATCCCCTTAGGTATCAGGTCAGTTGTCCCTTACTCTGACGTGAAGAGACACTGCTGTGTGCGGAAGGATTTTGCGCTTTATTATTAAACCTTACATTCCTTTTCACATCAGCAGTTCTTATCGCTAACCTGGTTCTGCAATGCAGGAAACATAGCCATGTAATAAATTATTTCACAGCAAAAACAAGTATGCTGTGCATGGCATTGGTGCAGCCCTGGAATCATTTTGTGGATGAACAAGTCTGAAAAATGTCTGCATAACGCCAGATTGTAAAATGATGAATTCATCCAGAGTAGCACTGCCTGGTACACCGCTCTCAAGTGACCCAGTAAATCATAATAAACCTGCGTGACCTGTTGTGTGATTAAACATACCATTACAAACTGTAATCTATCAAACAAATTATTATTTGGAGCAGAATTCCTGGGATTGCATTTCACCTTTTAAATATTGATTTCTCAGAGCTGCTTAATGGGAAAGTGGCTGAAACTAATGAATGTCGCTGGAGATTAAAGATGTTCCAGACCTAAGCCTCCAAATAAAAGCTACCGAGTGAGCTTTCCAGTCTCAAGGCTCAATCTCAGACACATAATATCACTCCATTGGCGAACCTGTTTTATTTTGATATTTCTCAAAGGTTATTTATTGTCATTTGTGCAGATGTACAGTGAAATTATCTTGCATACAGTTCAGCAATGTATTCCTATACCTAAGCACAGTCCAGTGTATTGAAATAGTCCACTGAGGCCACATGCAAGAGTTGCCAGATTTTTAGTTTAGTTTAGAGATACTGTGCGGAAAACAGTGATTCCAGTACACTAGCTCTATCCTACACACTAGGGGCAATTTGTAATCTTTATCAAAGCCAATTAACCTACAACCCTGTACATCTTTGGAATGTGGGAGGAAACCAGAGCACCAGGCCAAAACCCACGCAGTCACGGGGAGAATGTACAAACTCCATACAGACACTACCCCTAGCCAGGATAGAATCTGGGTCTTTGGCACAGTAGGGCAGAATCTCTACCGCTACGCCATCATGCCGCCCTAAGGTTTGGCGCCATTTTCACGGTCCAGTCCAATCTGCGTGATGATCTCTTGAAGCGGAACTCGGTCTCTGCGTGCCCCAGGCTGCTGCAGGAACCCCAGCCATTGCCTTTGCCTGGATCGTCCAGCAAACCGTTGTCCCTCTCCTCCCTGCCCACCTTCAGTCTTTGTGCCCCTGGGTCGTATCCCGCAGCTGACATTGAGGGTGTGGCAGGCAGGACCCTGGTTCACTCGTTTACCGACCCTTGCTCTTGCATCCATCATCACCGGGTCCCTCCATCCTCCTCTCCATCTTCCTCATCTTGAAATGGTTTTACCTTGCGGCATCTCGGTCGCACCTTGAGGCATTGGGTCGGCATGGGCAAGTTGGGCCGAAGGGCCTGCTCCATGCTGTATGACTCTACGGCTGCTTGAATAAATACATTGGGGCAACTATTGTTGACCCAGGATGAATTGCCAGTCACAGCCTCCCAATGTTTTTGCTTGCCTGCTCCAGATGCACATTACAGAGGGGGGGAAGTTAGTTGGAAGAGGGGAGAGGCAGGATAAAGCATGGCAGACAGGCGCCCACAGGCAAAGGGTATCGTGAAAGACAGATGGTTAGAACAAAGGCCAGAGATAAAAGCAGAAGGTGTGAGAGTGTTGAAGCGTTGTAAATTGTGAAGCCAGGGGGAGGAAAGTAGGGGAGGGGATACGGGGAGGGGAGAAATAGGTGGGAACCTAGGTGTGGCACAGGAGAGGGGGGGGAGGGGAAAGTTACTAGGAGGAAACCTAAAATAGGAGAATTTAATGTTTATACCGTTGGGTTGTTAGTGACTCGTGGAATATGAGGTGCTGTTCCTCAAGTTTGCATGTGATCTCACTCTGGCAATGGAGGAGGCCCAGGTCAGAAGGTGTAGGAATGGGCAGGGGAGTTAAAATGGTTAGGAACCGGGAGATCAGTAGGCCTTGGCAGACCGGGCACGTGTTCAGCAAAACTGGCGTCGTGTCTATGTTTGGTCTTGCTAACGTACAGGAGGCCACATCAGGAACACTGGATGCAGTAGATGAGGCTAGAGGAGGTGCATATGAATCTCTGTCTCACCTGGAAGGATTGCTGGAGTCCCTGGATGGAGGCGAGGGAGGAGGTATGGAAACAGGAGCTACATTTCCTGCAGTTGCTGGGGAAAGTACTTGGGGAGAGGATAGTTTCGGTGGGAAGGGATGAGTGAGCCCAGGAGGTGCAGAGGGAGTGGCCTCTGCAGAAGGTGGAAAAGGATGAAGCTGGCAAGATGTGGCTGCTGGAGAAATCGTGTTGGAAGTGACAGAAATGTCAGAGGATGATGTGTTGGCAGCGGAGGCTGGTGGGGTGAAAGGTGAAGATCAGGGGAACTTTATCCTTGTTCCACTTGGAGGGAGGGGGAGCAAGAGCAGGACTATGGGACAGAGGAGACGGGTGACAGATAGAGGCAGACATATCTGATTTCACCTTTCCCCTCTCAAACTGCAGGTTGAATTTGATCATATTATGATCACTACCTTCTGGAGGTTCCTTTACCTTCAGCTACCTAATCAAATCCGGTTACCTAATAGATCTCTTTAAAGAATATCCATTGTTCAATGACAGATCTTCCTGACCATATTTCATACTGTTTTATCCACAGTCATCTCAGGTTACTTGATCCAAATCCTTCCTGTGCTATGTCCAGCCGTGTCTCCTTTCCACGTTAGCCCAAGAATAACAAGGTTCTCTTGCAGCCATTTTAGATATTGCTCCCTTTCCTTTCCCTTATTATCCCAATTTATGGTTAGGTAGTTTGGGCAGCACAGTGGTTGCTGCCTTATGGCATCAGAGACCCGGGCTGGATCCTGACTGTGGGTGCAGTCTTCATGGAGTTTATACACTCTCCCTGTAACCACAAGGGTTTCTTCCAGGTGCTCCGGTTTCCTCCCATACTCCAAAGACGTAAAGGTTTGTAGATTAATTGGTTTTAGTAAAATTGTAAATTGTCCATAGTGTGTAGGACACTGGTAGTGTACGGGTGATTGCTGGTTGGTGTGGATTCAGTGGACAGAAGGGCCTGGTTCCCGGCTGTATCTATAGAGTCTAAAGTCTCCCAGTGTCTCTCCTCTATAGATCTTGGGCAGTTTTGGAATTTCTCTTTTCACCTGCTCATCTTTCTGTGCCGTTATATTACACATATGTGGCTAGATTTAGTTTCAGATTTTGCTAAATGCTCAGAGAGGTGTTTTGCCCCTTGGTATTCTCAGGAAACTTTGGTTCAAGTGTAATGAGGCTTTCTTTCTATGGCTTGTGTTTGGAATGCAGCTCTTTGAGTTGGTCAGACTATCAATACGCCTTTTATATTTTTGTTTTCTGCTAAGTAGATCACAAGCAAACGCAAATAGTTGGAAGTGTTGTCTGCAGAATATATTTCCACTCAATCCATTACTTTCTCATTGAAAGTAAAATGGGGCACTGCCAAAATCCATCTTCATTGTTCTGCGTAATCTGTGTATATGTGAATGAATCAGTACATTTATTGTTTCCACGCGCTGGATACTTTGGTCAGATAAGTGTGATCAGATACACATGATCACTGATAAAGACTGTTACTGATAAAGCTGATAGGTTTTAGAACATTGTTCCCTGCAACAATACCACAGCTGTGGAAAATATAACCGCAGGTGTATGGGAAAGGCTCAATACTATAATGCAGCCTGAAGGATATTAATGACTCCATTAAACATCTCAAAGTCCTGACCAAGCTACACTCTCCCTAAATAATATTTAGGGTTACTCTAATTAACAATGCATTATAATGCCAAAATATGACAAAGTGGAACAGTATGGGGGAATGTTATCTTTGGGAAACTCTTGTAACTCAGAATTGCTGGGAAGTATTTAGCAAGATTGTTACACCTAATTGATGATAGTAGGGCAATATTATAAATATATGTCTACTTACTTGAATGTTTACTTTAGTTTGGTTTAGTTTGGAAATACAGTGTGGAAACAGGCCCTTCGGCCCACCAGTGATCAGCCATATACTAGTTTTATCTCACGCATAAAGGTCGATTTACAGAAGCCTACATACCTGTACATCTTTGGAACGTGGGAATGTGTGTCTCTCTCTCCCCCTCTCCCTCTCTCCCCCCTCTCTCTCGCTGAGATGGATTTGGCGGGTAGCATTAAGGACAATCCCAAAGAAACCAGAGCACCTGGAGAAACCCCACATGGTCACAGGGAGAATGTACAAACTCCGTGCCTGTAGTCAGGATCGAACCCGTGCCTCTGGCGCTGGAAGGCAGCAACTACAGCTGTGCCACTGTGCCGCACAAATGTCCTTTACATTAACACTTTATTTGAGAGTTGTGAGGTCCTGATTTTGATCCTAGTACCAACATTGAGAGGAATCTCAGTTTTAAGAGTATATTGCAAATGCACAACAGCTAACACTAATGAGAAGTTAATTTCTTCTGCCAGACTTAAAGAAACAAAAGAAAAATCATGAATATGTACAGCATTAAGATTGAGACCAACTGCAAGCGTACAATTCTAATTATCACCGACCAAGTCAGATATCTAAGGTTATAAAATCTAAACTGAATTCAAAGGTCTTCAGATTACATCAGAATGACTCGAACTTGCTGCAGCTGGTTTGTAAGCAGAAACAAAGAGAAATGTCTAGCTATCACCAGCATCAAATTACCAAGTTCAATTCAACCCTCTTTCAGTTTTATTTTAATACCGCCTGCATTGTTTGTCAGAAGATCGAAAGGTTTCCTATTCATTGAGGCTTTTATTTGTATATGAAGATTACCATGTCACACTTTTCAGAAAAATGTTACAGGGCTGAAGAAAATAGCCTAGGACAGAACAGTGTTTAGTTTATTATTGTGACGTGTAACAAGGTACAGTGAAAAGCTTTTGGTTGCATGCTAGTCAGCGAAAACATTGTACACGATTACAATCAAGCTATCCACAGTGTACAGATACAGGATAAAGGATATAATGTTTAGTGTAGTCCAGTCAAGTACGATTGAAAATAGTTTCCTATTAGGTAGATGAGGTAGAGGTCAGGACAGGACCGCTGTAGTGTTAGTGAGAGGATGACTCCATTGCCTGATCACAGCTGGGAAGAAACGCCCTGAATCTGGAGGTATGCATTTTAAAACTTCTGTACCTCTTGCCTGATGGGAGAGGGAGAAGAGTGAGGGACTGGGGTGAGACTGGCCCTTGATAATGCTGGTGACCTTGCCAAGGCAGCGTGAAGTGTAAATAGATTCAATAGAAGGGAAGTTGTTTTGCGATGGTCAGAAGGTCAGAAGTGATATGAGCAGAAATCGGCCCATCAAGTGTACTCCGCCATTTAAGCATGGGTGATCTATCTCTCTCCCTCCCAACCTCATTCTCCTGCCTTCTCCCCATAGCCCCTGACACCTGTACTAATCAAGAATCTATCTATTTCTGCCTTAAAAATATCTATTGATGGCCTACACAGCCTACTATGGCAAAGAATTCCACAGATTCACCACTAGGGGGCGCCGCATTGAAGGCAGCCACTGCCAACAGTCTGTCTGTTTTCCAATCTTTTTTTAATTTTTAGTCAGTTTTAAAAGTGTGTGTTGGAGGCTTCTTTAGCTTTTCTATATGGGGGAGGAGGGTAGGGTAAGGGGGAAACCATTTCCCAGTCACTTCCTGGCGTGGACGTGACTATTCTCCGAGTCGCGTCCTCGCCTCCCTCCTCGCGGCCTACCACCTGGATTGGCGCGGCCTTTCCTGCCGGGGACCCAGACCAGAGCTTCAGCATTGGCGGCGCAGCGTAGGATACATCGCGGAGCGGTCGATTGCTTACCTGGATCGCTGTTGAAGCTCCGGAGTGCTGGGCCTGCAGCTTCAACATCGGAGCTGTGATTCGTAGAGCTTTCAGCTCCGGCGGCGCTGAGCAACATCGCGGAGCTCTGGGGCCCTTTGCCGAGGGCCACCAGCATTGAATCTCTGTCCAGCGCGGCCTGTGGACTTTGGGAGCCGCGGACTCCGGTAGGAGGTGGTTGACTCGGATGTCTAAACCGCTGAGGATGTCCTCCCATCCCGACATCGGACTTTCATCACCCCAGCGAACGGGCCTGAAAGTAGCGGTGACAGCGGGGGGTTTGGGAGCCCCCTGACCTCGGGAGGACAGCAGAGAAGGATGGCTGAATTTTGGAGCACTTCCCTCACAGTGGGAAACTTTGATCCCGCTGTGTGGGGATGTTTGTGTTAAGACTTTATGTTGTATGCTCTTTATTATTTGTATGGCTGTATGGAGACCACACATCTCACTGTATCAATTGGTACATGTAACAAATAAATGTATCTTGTATATTGTATCCTCTGACTAAAGAAATTCCTCCTTATCTCCTTCCTAAATGAATGTCCTTTAATTCTGAGGCTATGACCTCTGGTCTTAGACTCTCCCACAAGTGGAAACATCCTCTCCACATCCACTCTATTCAAGCCTTTCACTATTTGGTACATTTCAATGAGGTCCCCCCTCATTCTTCTAAACTCCAGCGAATACAGGCCCAGTGCTGTCAAACGCTCATCATATGTTAATGCACTCATTCCTGGGATAATTCTTGTAAACCTCCTCTGAACTCTCCAGGGCCAGCACATCCTTCCTCAGATATGATGCCCAAAATTGCTCACAATACTCCAAATGCGGCCTAACCAGCGCCTTACAGAATCTCATCATTACATCCCTGCTTTTGTATTCTAGCCCTCTTTAAATAAGTGCTAGCTTTGCATTTGCCTTCTTTACTACCGATTCAATTTAAAGATTAACTTTTTGGAAGTCCTGCACCAGATTTCCCAAGTCCCTTTGCACCTCCGATTTGTAGATTCTCTCCCCATTTAGAAAATAACCTAGGCCTTTATTCCTACTACCAAAATGTATGACTCCACACTTTGCTACACTATATTCCATCTGCCACTTCTCTGCCCACTCTCCCAAACTGTTCTTCTGTAGTGTCCCTGCTTTCTATGCACTACCTGCCCCTCCACCTATTTCCGTGTCATCCACAAACATGACCATAAAGCCTTCAATCCCCCTCTTCCAAATCATTAATATACAGGTCTGGGCTAAGTCCACAACTCTCTGAAATTTCTTGCTGTCTTGGATAGAGCTGTTTCAAAACTATGCTTTGATGAATCCCAATAAAATGCTTTTGATGGCGCATCTGTAGAAGTTAGTGGAGGTTGTTGGGGACTTGTCGAACTTCCTCAGCCTTCTGAGGAAGTAGATGCGTTGATGTAATTTCTTGGCCATTGTTTCGTTGTGGCGGGTCCAGGACATATTTCTGGTGATATTTATTCCTAAGAACTAGAAGCTTTCAAGTATCTCTACTTTGGTGCCATCAATGTAAACCGGTGTATGTGTGCTGCTTTGCTTCCTGAAGTTGATCACTATCTCCTTTGTCTTGCTGACATTGTGGGAGAGGGAGAGATACCTGTAGAGATATCCATTGGGACCTCATTGTCCTTGCTAGCTTTTGCTGGAGCAATCAGAATTAGACCCAATGTCCCCAGTGAGATTGCTTGATCAACTCTAAAACAAATTGCTTAATTTACCTTTGTTTAATATATTATTGTAATGTGTACCAAGATACCGTTAAAAAACATGTTTGCATGCTACCAGTACAAAAAAAGACAACATGAATACCATTGAGCTGTCCACAGTGGAAAGTTAAAGAATAAAGGGTACAACATTTCATACCGAAACTGTAAAAGATTGTTCCATGACTTGCATGGTCCTGTGGATATTATGCATATCAATGTTTTAAAGAGTCAACTTTTAAAAACCTGCTCCGTCATCCTGATGGGCTAATCTGCATGGGTTTTCTCTGAGATCTTTGGTTTCCTCCCACACTCCAAAGACGTGCAGGTTTGTAGGTTAATTAGCTTGGCATAAATGTAAATTTGTGCCTAGTGTGTGTAGGATAGTGTTAATGTGTGGGGATCGCTGGTCGGCGCGGATCCGGTGGGCCGAAGGGCCTGTTTCAGTGCTGTATCTCTAAACTAAACTAAATTGCCGGAAAGTCCCTTTTTGACACAAAAAAATGTCACAGCAAAAGTGGTCCATCTGTGGCTGACATGAGAAATTAAAGTTGGATTATATCCAAGGAATAATCTCTTAAGTTTGTCCGAAATAACAGCAAGTCTGAGGATTGGAAGTATTTCAGAACTCAGCGCAGGACCACCAGGAAATTGATAGAGAATTGGAAGATAGAATGTGAGAGGAAACTGGCAAGAAGCTTAAAAACAGGTTGTGAGAGTTGATGCAAGTACGTAAAAAGGAAAAGACAAGTGAGGGCAAAGGTGGGTCCTTTCTGGATAGAACATTAGTAATGGAGATGAAGGAACTGGCAGAAGAATTAAAGAATTATTTTGACAATGTCTTCACAGAAGAAGTGACAAAAACCATGCCAGAAATACCAGAGAATCATGGTCCTATTAAAAATGAGGACTGTATTGGGACTGTACAGCGGTAGAGTTGCTGCCTTACAGTGCCAGATACCCAGGTTTGATCCTGACTACTGGTGTTGTGTATGGAGTTTGCGTGTTCTCCCTGCAACTGTGTGGGTCTTCGCTGGGTCTAGTTTCCTTCCACACTCCAAAGATATACATATTTGTAGGCTCATTAGCTTCTGTAAATTTGTGTATTGGATCGCGTGGGTAGGTTAGTGCTAGTGTACGGGGTGATTGCTGGTTGGCGTGAACTAGGTGGGCCGAAGGGCCTGTCATCATGTTGTATCTCTAAAGTCTAAAGTAAAGGATAAGATATATGTATAGGAGGTTTAAGAAATAGTCAAAAATTACTATAGAGGCTGGTGAAAGTAAGGACTGATAAATCTCAAGGAGCTGAAGAACTACATTCCAAAGTTTTGGAAGAGGTGTCTAAGGCAATACTGGATGCTTTGCCTATAATCTTCGAAGAAATTGCAGATGCTGGTTTATACAGAAGATAGGGAAATCAGGGATAGTATCAAAGCGAAGGATGATGCGTACAAATTAGCCAGAAAAAGCAGCATACCGGAGGACTGGGAGAAATTCAAAGACCAGCAGAGGAGGACAAAGGGCTTAATTAGGAAAGGAAAAATAGATTATGAAAGAAAACTGGCAGGGAACATAAAAACTGACTGCAAAAGTTTTTATAGATATGTGAAAAGAAAGAGATTAGTTAAAACAAATGTAGGTCCCTTGCAGTCAGAAACAGGTGAGTTGATCATGGGGAACAAGGATATGGCGGACCAATTGAATAACTACTTTGGTTTCGTCTTCACTAAGGAAGACATAAATAATTTGCCGGAAATAGCAGGGAACTGCGGGTCAAAGGAGTTGGAGGAATTGAGTGAAATCCAGGTTAGCCGGGAAGTGGTGTTGGGTAAATTGAATGGATTAAAGGCCGATAAATCCCCAGGGCCAGATAGGCTGCATCCCAGAGTACTTAAGGAAGTAGCTCCAGAAATAGTGGATGCATTAGTAATAATCTTTCAAAACTCTTTAGATTCTGGAGTAGTTCCTGAAGATTGGCGGGTAGCAAACGTAACCCCACTTTTTAAGAAGGGAGGGAGAGAGAAAATGGGGAATTACAGACCAGTTAGTCTAACATCGGTAGTGGGGAAAACTGCTAGAGTCAGTTATTAAAGATGGGATAGCAGCACATTTGGAAAGTGGTGAAATCATTGGACAAAGTCAGCATGGATTTACGAAAGGTAAATCATGTCTGACGAATCTTATAGAATTTTTCGAGGATGTAACTAGTAGCGTGGATAGGGGAGAACCAGTGGATGTGGTGTATCTGGACTTCCAGAAGGCTTTCGACAAGGTCCCACATAAGAGATTAGTATACAAAATTAAAGCACAAGGCATTGGGGGTTCAGTATTGATGTGGATAGAGAACTGGCTGGCAAACAGGAAGCAAAGAGTAGGAGTAAACGGGTCCTTTTCACAATGGCAGGCAGTGACTAGTGGGGTACCCCAAGGCTCAGTACTGGGACCCCAGCTATTTACAATATATATTAATGATCTGGATGAGGGAATTGAAGGCAATATCTCCAAGTTTGCAGATGACACTAAGCTGGGGGGGTAGTGTTAGCTGTGAGGAGGATGCTAGGAGACTGCAAGGTGACTTGGATAGGCTGGGTGAGTGGGCAAATGTTTGGTAGATGCAGTATAATGTGGATAAATGTGAGGTTATCCATTTTGGTGGCAAAAACGGGAAAGCAGACTATTATCTAAATGGTGGCCGATTGGGAAAGGGGGAGATGCAGCGAGACCTGGGTGTCATGGTACACCAGTCATTGAAGGTAGGCATGCAGGTGCAGCAGGCAGTAAAGAAAGCGAATGGTATGTTAGCTTTCATAGCAAAAGGATTTGAGTATAGGAGCAGGGAGGTTCTACTGCAGTTGTACAGGGTCTTGGTGAGACCACACCTGGAGTATTGCGTACAGTTTTGGTCTCCAAATCTGAGGAAGGACATTATTGCCATAGAGGGAGTGCAGAGAAGGTTCACCAGATTGATTCCTGGGATATCAGGACTGTCTTATGAAGAAAGACTGGATAGACTTGGTTTATACTCTCTGGAATTTAGGAGATTGAGAGGGGATCTTATAGAAACTTACAAAATTCTTAAGGGGTTGGACAGGCTAGATGCAGGAAGATTGCTCCCGATGTTGGGGAAGTCCAGGACAAGGGGTCACAGCTTAAGGATAAGGGGGAAATCCTTTAAAACCGAGATGAGAAGAACTTTTTTCACACAGAGAGTGGTGAATCTCTGGAACTCTCTGCCACAGAGGGTAGTCGAGGCCAGTTCATTGGCTATATTTAAGAGGGAGTTAGATGTGGCCCTTGTGGCTAAGGGGATCAGAGGGTATGGAGAGAAGGCAGGTATGGGATACTGAGTTGGATGATCAGCCATGATCATATTGAATGGCGGTGCAGGCTCGAAGGGCCGAATGGCCTACTCCGGCACCTAATTTCTATGTTTCTATAGATACAAAATACTGGAGTAACTCAGCGGGCCAGGCAGCATCTCTGGAGAAAAAGAATAGGCATCATTGCAGGTCGGAACCCTTCTTCAGACTGAAAGATGGAGGTGGTGAGAGGACGGGAGGAGCAGGTGGGTGGGGGAGGGTGAACTGGAGGAGAGAACAGGACTGGCAAGGCAAGAGTCTTTCAAGACTTTACAGATTCTGGAACTTATCCTGTGATTTGTAGTGTAACTAATGTGACCCCATTCTACAAAATGAAGTAGAGATGAAACAAGAAACCATTTATTGACCTAATGACAATGGTGGGGACAATGTTGCAATCTATAATAAAGAATGCAGTATGAGCAATGTGAAAAATATAATGGATTCTGCAGAGTCAGGGTCAATGCATAAAATGGAAATCATGTTGAACTAATCTATTTTAGTTATTTGAGGATCTGACGTGGAATAGATAAAGGAGAACAAATTCATAGTTTATTTGAGTTTGCAGAAGGCTTTCGACAAAGTCCTACGCAGGATGTTTTGTTAACAAGATAAAAGTGCGCAGAATTGGAGTTGATATATTGTCGTGGAAACAAAATTGTTTATCAGTCAGGCTGTAAAGAATAGGAATAAACTAATCATTCTCAGGTTAGCAGCCTGTAAATGGTGGGGAACTATATCTATTGGTGGTTGGGGAAAAAATAATTGAAACAGTGAGAAAATGGAAAGATATGACAGCATAAACATCAGTTTATGAAAAGGAAGTTGGAGAAAGTTGCAATACAGGAAGTCCCGAGGAGGCTTTGCCAGCTTCTTCCTTTGTTTAACATCAGAAGCACATTCCAGGATTTGTAGGTAGACAAAAAAATGCTGGAGAAACTCAGCGGGTGAGGCAGCATCTATGGCGAGAAGGAATAGGTGACGTTTCGGGTCGAGACCTTTCTTTAGACTGATCATAAATATTTTTTCTCGGGGTTGTTGCAGAGTGAGTGGAGGGCTGTACGTTCAGAGGGGGAGAGGTTAGAGTGAGTAAGGGGAGTGGAAAAGTTAAGGTGGTTGATGTCCCGTCGGCAGTTTAAAATGAAAAGGTCTAAAGATGGTAGATGGCCATGAAGGGGGGTCCAAGAGGAGGGGGGTCTGTTGGAGACAGGAGAAGAGAGTCATCACTGGGTGGTGAGCACTCCTTCCCGTGGAAAAAATCAAGAATGCGGAGATGACGGAAGATGAGCTCCACATCGTGGCGAACACATCCTCCGATTCAAAGGTGTAACCATGGGCACATGCATGGGCCCCAGCTATGCCTGCCTCTTTGTAGGGTATATCGATCAATCCCTTTGCCAGGCGTTCACTGGCCCTATTCTCCAAATCTATCTCCACTACATTGACAACTGCATTGGGATACCTGCAGAACCCGTGGACGTTATTAACTTTGCCACAAACTTCTACCTTGCCCTCAAATTAATCTGCACTGAAGTCTGACCCGAAACCTCACCTATTCATTTTTCCCAGAAATGCAGCCTGACCCACCGAGTTACTCCAGCATTTGGTGTCTATCTTTGGCCTAACAACAGTTCTTCAGATGCATAGAGGTAGTTAACTTGCAATAAGGCACAAAGATGCTGACAGGATTCGATCATGCAAAGTATTTATCTTATGATTCTGTGAAAGAAGGAGCCCAGGAGATCAGCTGTCCATTTCAGAAGCAGCAGAGAAAAGTTGGTCAACCCTTCACATGAGAGGTTATTCTGTAACTATCTTGGTCACATTCATAAGACATCAACATGGCAGTCATAACACTTTACCTGGTACCCGACGATAGCATTTTTCTCAGGCCCTTCAGCAGTATGGATACATTCTTTACACCAGGAGAGGTAATTGGAAAAAATAATAGAAAATATGTTAACTTCATTTGTCATAGAACCAGAATTAGGCCATTCGGTCTATTGAGTGTACTCCGCTATTCAATCATGTCCGATCTATCTTTCTCTCTTAAAACCCCATTCTCCTGGCTTCTCCCCACAAGCAGAAAAAGAAAGATTTTTTTATTGCACATTGACCTATCCTTTCCGTGTCTGAAGCCTACAGCTCAGGATCTGTTTGCAACTTGCAGCTGTTACTCATTTGGACATTTCACACGTTCGTTTTTAAAGCGTTAGACTTTAGAGATGCAGCTTGGAAACAGGCCCTTCAGCCGGCCGAGTCCACGCAAACATCGATCACCCAGCTAGTGCTTGGGACAATTTACAATTTCACTGGAAGCCAATTAACCTACAAACCTGTACGTCTTTGGAATGTGGGAGGAAACTGGAGCACCCGGAGAAAACTCAGGCAGTCACAGGGAAAATGGCCAAACTCTGTCCAGACAGCACCCGTAATCAGGATCGAACCCAGGTCTCTGGTGTTGTAAGGCAGCAACTCGACCACTGTGCCACTGCGACACTGTGCCACCCACAAAGCTGTACACTTGTAGAACTTATAGATCTCCCATACCCTCCAGTTCAAATTTCTTATCCTCTGACTGTATTTCACTGATTAAATTGCTGGTGTAATATTCCCTTCTGAGATATTTAATTCACTATCACGCATTTGGCAATGTAATGGGAATTGTACATTTCTACACTGACATCAGCTTATTTTAATCTAATCTAAAACGGATACCCTAGAGTTAGGCAGGATGGAGATCAATGGCATGAAAAATTGGTACAAAAAAATCAATGTTTTCAGGGAACCCATATCAATAAATAACCACAAAATGAGCAAATAAAGTAGTTAAAGTAAACCAGTTAGAGCATTTCTGAACAGAAATCTGATTAAAGAAAACCTTAGACATTGCTCTCTGTAACCCTGTGTATTTCCTCTGGGTGCTCCAGTTTTCTCCCACATCTCAAAGACACAGAGGCATGGAGTAATACAGCACGGAAACAGGTTCTTTGGCCCAACATGTTCATGTTGACCAAGCTGACATTCTGAGCCAGCCCCATTTGCCTATATTTGTCCAACGTTCCTCTAAACCATTCCTATCCCTATATCCGTCCAAATGTCTTTTGAAAGGTGTAATTCACCAACGACTCGTACAGTAGTGTCTTGTTGTTGCAAATGTAATGCTCAATATCCCTCCCCTAATGGAGCCAAATGTCTTCTCTCACAATCCTGTCCACCTGATGCTCCACTTTCAGCAAATCATTGCACATGCAGTTTGGTGGATTAATTGGTTGCCATAAATTGTCCCCAGTGTAAAGGTGAGGGATAGAGTCAAGGAGAAACGTGGGAAGAATAAAATTGAATTGGTATAAATAACTGCTTAATGGATGGCATGGATAGTGGGCCAAATGGTCCATTTCTGTGCTATATGAATCTTTGGCTCAGTCAATTATAGAGTGCTATTATCATTATAACATTCCTGATCAGTGCTTTCCACATTATTTCCTGCATTCTTCATTGATTTAACCTGGCAAAACCTTTCAGGATTTTAACATTGCTTTAAAATCTTCTAACCTTCCCCACTCCTTCACAAACCTGTACTTCTGACTTTAGGGCAGCACAGTGGTGCAGTGGTAGTGTTGCTGCCTTATAGTACCAGAGACCTTGGTTCAATCCTGACTTCTGCTGCTGTCTGACAGGAGTTTGTCCTGTGACTGTGTTGGTTTCCTCCGGGTGCTCTGGATTCCTCCCATATTCCAAAGACATACACGTTTGTAGGTTAATTGGCTTTGATAAAAATTGTAAATTGTCCCTAGAGTATAGGATAGTGCTAGTGTACGGGGTGATCACTGGTTGGTGTGAACTCGGTGGGTTGAAGAGCCTGTATCCACGCTATATGTCTAAAGTCTAAATTTCTCTAGTCTCGCCACTATTCTGACACCTTTACTCGAGACTCTTCTGGGCCTCTTTAAATTCTTGATGACCGATCTAATCTATGAGTGCCCAGAAATGAATACCATTTCCAACTTAATGAAATGCTTCCTTAAAATGCAACCAGAACTGCACTTAGCACTCCAAGTGTGGTCTCACCAATGACTTGTTGTATCATGACATCCCAACTCAATACTCCATCCCAGATATTTAGCGTAATCTCTTTGAATTTCTCCTCTATGCCATCATTAATAAAGCCAAGGATCTTATGTAGTTTTTTTTTCCTAAATCCTGCCACCATGGAAGATTTGACTGAATGCAACAACAGACCCCTTTCGTCCCATTTTCTCTTTAGAAATGTACCATTCAAATTATGGTCTCTCCTCATTTTGTCTCTCAAAATGCACATTTCCCAGGAGTAAGTTGCGTCTGCCAGATATCTGTAATTTCACAAATCTCTGCACAGCATTTTAGCCATTTCCTTCTATTTGGGTGGCACTGAGGTAGAGTTACTGAATTACAACGCTAGGTACCCGGGTTCGATCTTGACTACATGTTTTATCTTTGTGACCACGTGGGTTT
Source organism: Leucoraja erinaceus (assembly GCF_028641065.1). NCBI lineage: Eukaryota > Metazoa > Chordata > Chondrichthyes > Rajiformes > Rajidae > Leucoraja > Leucoraja erinaceus. The sequence continues at coordinate 52,229,296 of NC_073385.1, forward strand.
TCTTCACACATCCCAAAGACGTGCAGGTTTGTAGGTTAATTGGCTTCTGTAAATTGTTCCTTGTGTGTAGGATAGAACGAGTGTACAGGTGATCATTGGTCAGCATGGATTTGGTGGACTGAAGGGCCTGTTTCCACACTGTACCTCTAAACGACGCTAAAAAACGAAACTATTTCCCTTTACAGTTTATGTGTAGGAGGGGACTGCAGATGCTGGTTTACAATGAAGAAAGACACAAAATGCTGGCGTAACTCAGCAGTTTACCTTGTTTCTGAGTGCCTTGTCAGCAAGGAATATTGAAATTATGCCTTGAGACCCAGAACATGTTGATAACGTACATAAAAATTGCACCGAACCTTTTGTAATAAAAAGGAACTGCAGATGCTGGTTTATACCAAAGGTAGACACAAAATGCTGGAGTAACTCAGCGGGTCAGGCAGCATCTCTGGAGAAAATGGATAGGTGATGTTTCATATCGGGACCTTGTTTCAGACTGAAGAAGTCTGAAGAAAGATCCTGATCGGAGCGTCACCTATCCATTTTTTCCACGGATGCTGCCTGACCCACTGAGTTACTCCAGCACTGTGTCTATGCATTGGACCTTATTACTGACTCAGAACACACAACAGTATTTTCCCTCCATCCTGAGAACCAGCTGTTCGCTGTAGTTCTTTTCTTTGCCTCTAGGTCAAATGCTATTTATGAAAGAGCCTCAACTTCTTCACTCTCCTCAGAGCTACAGGTGTTGCCAGAGGTCCGTAGTTCTTAGTTTAACACCAGATAAAGAAATGAGGTCAAGCTATTTATTATTAAATTGAGAAATGCAAGAAACTGCATATCTTCTGAGGGCCAAACCCGACATAAGGAGTCGTGGAGGATGTAAGATGGCTTTGGAATGTGGCTGCATGGATGGCATGCAGAACAAGCATTTCGTAAGTTCATAAGTGATAGGAGCAGAATTAGACCATTCAGCCCATCAAGACTATCCCGCCATTCAATCATGGCTGATCTATCTCTCCCTCCTAATCTTATTCTTCTGCCTTCTTCCCATAACCCTGATACCCACGACTAGCATTTCACTGTATCTCCGTACACGTGACAACAGAGAAATTATTGAAACATTAATTACTCAGGTGGTAGAAAAACATTGCAAGATTATATTCCAGAACATTAAAATTGGCACTTGGAAAAGTGCAAGCAAATATATATTACCAAGTCCCAATAGATTTCAAGGTTTCAAGGTCAGGTTTTCGAGGTCAGTTTATTGTCTCATGTACCAATTAAGATACAGTGAAATTCGAATTACTATACAGCCATACTAAAAAAAAAAAGCAACAAGAAACACTACATAAAAGTTAACATAAACATCCACCACAGCGGATTCCCCACGTTCCTCACTGTGATGGAAGACAATAGAAACATAGAAACAGCAGAATGAATCAGTCTGATGAAGGATCCCGACGTCACCTATCCATGTTCTCCAACGATGCTACCTGACCCGCTGAGTGACTCCAGCACTTTGTGTTCTTTTGCGTATTAACCATCATCGGCAGTTCATTATTTTAACTACATACAATGAGAATACCTTACTCGGTTATAACGGACAGTTGGTAGTAACGGACATTATTTCCACCTTGGCCCATTATAACGAGAGTTTACTGTATATACAAAGGAAGTAATTGAGTTGTTGCTTTCCGCTGAAGCCACAGATAATATTTGAACATATAATAATCATGTGGAAATCCAGCCTAGGTGGATGAGTGAATGATCAGCCCCAGAAGGTTCATTATTCCTCAGTTAAGACATCATATGAATTTTACACAAAGGTTTTGTTTCATTTCAGAAGCTTCATTGCAGGTGGCACCATCTGTTCGTCTTTCAATGAAGACTTAACATTTCTGTCAAAGTTTTAATAAATTATCAAGAACTAATTTGCAGCTGATTATACAGAAGTAGGAAAGTGCCTGAATCCATCACTGGGACTGCTAATAAAGTTTTAATTTTTCTACTTTATGAAAAGGTCACAATAATATATGATTATAATGAACACAACAAATCTCAATCGGCTTCTCACCAATTGGAAAGGAAGGAGGTGTTTTATTAAGTGGCTGCCAGTGAAATGATTAGACGAGAAGAATTTGTCAATTTAAAATGAACTAAAATACAACTTCTTCTGGTGCTGTCTGTGCGGAGTTTGTACGCTGTGACCACGTGGGTTTTCTCCAGGTGCTCCGGTTTCCTCCCACACTCTAAAGATTTACATGTTTATAGGTTAATTGGCTTCTGTAAATTGTCCTTGGTGTGCAAGATAGTGCGAGTGTACGGGGTGATCGTTGGTCGGTCGAGACTGGGTGGGCCGAATGGCCTGTTTCCATGCTGTATCTCTAAAGTCTAAAGAAAATCGTTCTCGATGTATGAATACGACTTGACTGATTCTAGGAGTGTGTGGCTATGGTGCAGCTGAGAGGATATTAGCAGCAACTCTGATGGGTGGAGATTGTGGAGAGATGGGCTCCATGATGCAGTGAGTAGTGCCTGAGGTAGGTGTATTTTGGGAAGCAGCATTTGCAGATTGACCTAACTGACCTTAGCCAGTCATGTGTGATCATTGAACTACTTCCTTTCATCCAGGTCCTTGTGAGTACATTCTTTAAATAGCTCATTGGCTATTTATTTTCGCTATCCAGATGCCTGGAGGACTTCCTTTCCACTGTCTTCGTACAACAACTCTTCACCTTTCTACATCCTGTCGAGACCACTAGTGCATCATCTCTCTTGTGACCAGTATTGGGTTCTTGTTCCAAAGGCCAGGAACCTGTCCCTGGACCTCCATCATTCACATGCCGCTACCTTCAAGTGTTGGGGGGAACTATTATATAGCAGAGACTTGCTTTAAGTTGCCAATGCACAATGTATGTGCTGACTGCATTCAAAGCCCAATATGATGATAGAACTAGGAATCATTGAGTCATAGAGTCGATGTTCTTTGGTTTGTTTTATGTGGGGGAGGGGATCGGGGGAAACCTTGATCAAGCTCTTACCTTGATCAATTTTTGGATCACATTCTCCGGGCTCTGCAGCCGACCATCGAAGCAGCTGGAAGCTTCCTTGGACTGTCGTGAGCCTCACTGCGGTGCACGGACTTAACATCGGAGCTGATCCCTTGCCTGGGATCGCTCCCACCGCGGAATCACCATCAAGGGCTCGCAGTCTCGGGTGAGGCTAGTCGGGAGCTCAAATGTTGCGGAAGGTTCGACCAGCCCCAACGCGAGGTTCGATCGCCCGGTGTGGGGGAGCTGGCATCCCCCCGATGCGGGAGCTTGATCGCCTCGATGCGGAGGGCCCGAACGCTGCCGTCTACGGGAGTCAAGATCATCCCGTCAACAGGGGCTCGAGGCCCACGACCGAGGAAGAACAAAAGGAAGAGACTTGAACTTTATTTCGCTACCCATCACAGTGAGGAGTGTGTAGGAGACACTGTGGTGGATGTTCATGTTAAAATGTGTTTTGAGTGACCTGTTGCTTTTAATTGTATGACTGACCTGGCCAATTAAGTTCCTCTTATGTTGCAAAACATACTTGGCGAATAAAGTGTGATTCTGATTCTGATTCTGATAGTCATACAGCGTGGAAAGCTCTTTCAGCCCAACTTGCCCACACCAAACCAACATATCCCATCTACACTAGTTCCACACTCCTGCATTTGGCCCATATCATTGTAAACCTATCTTATCCATGTATCTGTGTAAATGTTTCTTAAACATTGCGATAGTATCTGCCTCAACCTCCTCCTTTGCCAGCTCATTCCATACACCCACCACCCTTTGTGTAAAAAAGTTAACTCTCAGGTTCCTATTAAATCTTTCCCCCCTCACCTTAAACATATGTTCTCTGGTTCTTAATTCCCCTACTCTAGGCAGGGCACTCTGTGGGTCTACCTGATCTATTCCTTAATCTATGATTTTGTACACCTCTAAGATCACCGTGATTATCCTGCGCTCCAAGCAATAGTCCTAGGCTGCTCAACCTCTCCATACAGCTCAGGTCCTCGAGTACTGGCAACGTTCTCATAAATCTTCTCTGCACCCTTTCCAGCTTGGGTTATAGGAATACTATTTGCATTCCACTCTAAAGGCATCATGATCCCCGTGCTAGTTTTGAGGACCAGCCTTTATAACCAAAGGTAGACACAAAATGCTGGAGTAACTCAGTGGGACAGACAGCATTTCTGGAGAGAAGGAATGGGTGACGTTTTGGGTCGAGACCCTTCTTCAGACTGCTCTCCCGCCAACATCGCCACCCCACAACCCCATCTCCATTAGACCAGAAGACATCGAAGCAGAATTAGGTCATTCGACCCATCGAGTCTGCTCTGCCATTCAATCATGGCTGATCTATCTTTCCCTCTCAACCCCATTCTCCTGCCTTTTACCTGTAACCTTTGACACCCTTACTAATCAATCTCCACTTTCAAAATACCCAATGACGTGGCTTCCACAGCCTTCTGTGGCAATGAATTCCACAGAATCACCACCCTCTGGCTAAAGAAATTCCTCCTCATCTCATTTCTTAAGGTACGTTCTTTTATTCCAAGGCTGTGCCCTCCCACTCTCCACATCCACTAGGGCTTCCAATTCCACTGGACTGTGCTTGAAGGATACAATAGTTAGAGGTCAGGGTTGGATGATTGGATTATCAGCAAATTACTGACATCTGCTTTCTCATTAGATCAACCATAAGGAAACATATATCTTCTAAATATTTTCCATGTAGTAGTTCAATGATACAAAGTACGATTTTGAATGCAGGATTAGTTTAGTTTAGTTCAGCGATGCAGCGTGAGAACAGGCCCTTCAGCCCACCGAGTCTGTGCCGACCAGCAATCCACATACACTAGCACTATCTTATACACTAGGGACAATTTACAATTTTTACCAAAGCCAATTAACCTACAAACCAGTACGCCTTTGGAGTGTGGGAGGAAACCGGAGCACCTGGAGAAAACCCACATGGTCACGGGGAAAACGTACTAACTCTGTACAGCCGGCACCAGTAGTGAGGATCGAGCCCGGGTCTCTGGTGCTGTAAGGCAGCTACTATAACGCAATGTCACCATGATGTCCACTTCCAAAAAATCCTTCAAAAAACATAGAAACATAGAAACTAGGTGCAGGAGTAGGCCATTCGGCCCTTCGAGCCTGCACCACCATTCAATATGATCATGACTGATCATCCAACTCAGTATCCCGTACCTGCCTTCTCTCCATACCCTCTGATCCGCTTAGCCACAAGGGCCACATCTAACTCCCTCTTAAATATAGCTAATGAACTGGCCTCGACTACCCTTTGTGGCAGAGAGTTCCAGAGATTCACCACTCTCTGTGTGAAAAAAGTTCTTCTCATCTCGGTTTTAAAGGATTTCCCCCTTATCCTTAAGCTGTGACCCCTTGTCCTGGACTTCCCCAACATCGGGAGCAATCTTCCTGCATCTAGCCTGTCCAACCGCTTAAGAATTTTGTAAGTTTCTATAAGATCCCCTCTCAATCTCCTAAACTCAAGAGAGTATAAACCAAGTCTATCCAGTCTTTCTTCATAAGACAGTCCTGACACCCCAGGAATCAGTCTGGTGAACCTTCTCTGCACTCCCTCTATGGCAATAATGTCCTTCCTCAGATTTGGAGACCAAAACTGTACGCAATACAGGATTCAAAAAGGGTCAGAAGGTACCTCAGTTTAATATGAATATGTTCTACAAGAATCTCAGTTTCTGCCGGGCTATCGCCTCAGCTATCTTCTTGATGGGACGGAGTCAGTTTTGTTTCCGTTTCTGTTTCTCTTGACTGTGGAAGGTATAACATATTCATAAACCTGTAGGGGAATGTTGAAGAATACTGTGTGGATTTTTCAGTGTAACTTCAGAAAGCTAGAAGTAAGCAGTTTCACATACAAGAGACATTTGCAAAGTGATGATGGGCCCCTAACAAGACATTCATTTCTTGGTGCATCTTTGAGAAGGTCAAAACTTGTTGTTTTTTTTGCATTCTAAATGGCTTTGTACGGGATATATTTATTTCCTCTTAGGTTGAGTTCATCTTTTAATTATGACACACTGCATCTGTTTTACTCATTTTCAAGGTGCCACTGTTGCAAACTACTGGTGCATGCTCTCCGTCAACTGTAAACAAGACAGTGGTGAAGGTGGCTTATTTCTGCCTTCCCCTCTAATTCTCTCCCCTTCCACACTGTGACACTCTGCTATTGTTCTTTACATCCTGATGGTGGCAAATAACATGGTCCTGATGTTGGAAACTGAGAGAACATTATGGAGGGGGATGAGGTTGGTATCATAGTTTGCAAATGGGTCTAAAGCAGCAGCTTAAATGCTAAATTTAGTCATGGAGTCATACAGCATGGACAGAGGCCCTTCGGCCCAACTCGTCCATGCCGACCAAAGATACCCCATCCATGCCGACCAAGATACCCCATCTAAGCTTGAGTCATACATCACGGAAACAAGCTCTTTGGCCCAACTTGTCCATGCCGACCACAATGCCCCATCTAAACATAGAGTCATAGAGTTATGCAGCACAAAAGCAGGCCCTTTGGCCCAACTCATCCATGGTGACCAAGATGCCCCATTTAAGCATTGAGTCATACACCATGTAAACGGACTGAAACTCATTTCACTGTTGAGATAATGTAATAATCGTTTGTGAAAGGTGAAGTGAGTAAGCAGATTGCAGAAGTCTGGGGCTGAGAAAAGTAATTGTTATGTATGATTATGATGGTGGCAGGATTTATTTATCGATTAATCCATCACCCAAATCCTGGATGGAAGACAACATGCATTGTTACCTGATTGCTTCCCTGAGTCATTAACCAAGAGATTACAGAGGGATCAATGCCTTTTAGATAGCTGGTTTTGTAAATGAACCTCCACCTTTTTGGATGTGTGTAGTATGTGTCAAAGGAATTGGCAACAGTTGGTGGTTTTTTGGTTTAGTTTAGTTTACAGGTACAGCGCGGAAACAGGCCCTTCCACCAACTGAATCTGCACCAACCAGCAATCCCTGCACATTTACACTATCCTACTCACATTGGGGACAATTTACTTTGATACCAAGCCTATTAACAAAGAATCTCACTTTTCTTTGGCATCCAGCTGTACTGCCGACAGTAGCAAACCCCAGTGACAAGAGGCAGTAATGTTAGTTCATCAATGGAACATCACACACACCATGTTTGGCCCTGTCACTGTTAAATAGCAAGGGGACAACATGGTAGCATGGACTGGCTATATCTGGAGCCTGTTATGATTAGAGTTTAGAGAGCAACTTTGCTCGTGTTTTGAACAAATGAACATGATCTTTACAGCAAATAATGTCCCGGTGATTGAACGAGAAGGGATCACATGACAACCCAAAACAAGGTGGCGTGCATGCATAAAAATGGAGATTGGTGTATGGGGCCAACGGGTTACATATTTGAAGAACGATGTGTTGGCATTGGAGACTGGGCCCAGAGGAGGTTTAGGAGAATGATCCCAGGAATTACTGTATATGATGAGCATTTGACGGCACTGGGCCTGCACGTACTGGAGTTTAATAGGTTCAGGGGGGACCTCATTGAACCTTACAGAATAGTGAAAGGCCTGGGTAGAGTGGATGTGGAGAGGATGTGACTATTCCTTTTCTCCAGAGATGCTGCCGGACCCGCTGAGTTACTCCAGCATTTTGTGTCTATCTTTGATATAAACAAGCATCTGCAGTTCCTTCTTCTACATTATGTCTTGGGACAACTTGGGTTGTAACAAGATTTGTTGCCCAAAGGTGTGCAAATTATTTAACCCAAAGCCATTAGCAATAGTGAAAAGCTGTAAGTATGAGACAAAAATTCAGAAGCAAGATGGCACAAGTCGTGAATATATTGTTTCATTAAAGAACTTTATCCTCCTTTCTGATGTTTGCTCCTTGTACAAATAGATTTCTGAATGGACCAGTATGAGAATGCAAAATCTGACATTCAAACTTGCACATAAAATTACTGCTTTAATTAAGTTGGCATTTAAGAATGCAGGAGCATTTTATCCTCAGAACAACTGGTACTGCTGAAACTCTTCATCAGAGTCCTGTAGCAAAATCAATGGGTACGAAATGGAGCTCAGAATGTGCTTGTTTATAAGATACAAGTGGGCTATTCAGCCCATTGAACCTATGCTGGTTCTCAATGCAATCACATCCATCGCAATCCCTCTCTTACTTCCCCACAATCTATTCCCTCTCACACAAGCAGTAAGGAGATGTTTCCATTTCTCCATAGATGCTACCTGACCCGCTGAGTTACCCCAGTATTTTGTGTCTATCTCCAGTGTAAATCAGCATCTGCAGTTCCTTCCTATACAATTATATGGGGCATTGATGAGTTCCTGCAATAATTTTCACAGATGTTGTCTCTCTACTGAAAGAAGGATGTGCTTGATGAGAGACAGAGGATTATCATATGAGGACAGATTAAGCAAATTGAGCCGATAATCTCCAGAGTTTATAAAAATCGGAAGTGATTTCAATTAAACTTACAAAATTCTTACGGGGTTTATCAGGGATAATGCAGAGATGATATTCTGATGGCTAGGGCATGTAGGGCCAGTGGTCACAGTCTCAACATAAGGAATTGGATTTTTAGGAGTGAAATGGCGAAAAGTTTCTTCACTTAGGTAACAAGGTAAGAAATTCCTTGAACTCTCCATCCAAGAGCATCTTGGAAGCTCAGTTGAGTATATTCAAGCCAGGGATCATGAGATTTTTGGATAATAAAGAAATTAAAAAGACCTGCAAAGTAAAGAACTGTGGCATTGAGGTGAAAGATCAGTCGAGGCAATACAGAATGACTGCATAGCCTTTTCCTGCTTCCAGTTCTTATGCTCTAAGGTCGCATTGTGAGAATGTGTGGCTCCAAGGTAAATTTCCCCCCTCCCCTCAGGCTATAGGTACAGAAGTGTGAAAACACATACCTCCAGATTCAGGGACAGTTTCTCCCCAGCAGTCATCAGGCAACTGAAACATCCTATCGACAGCATGAGAGTTGTCCTCACCTACCATCTTCCTCATTGGAGACGCTCGGATTATCTGCAATCGGGCTTTACTGGACATTATCTTGCACTAAACATTATTCCCTTTATCCCTTATCGGTACATTGTGAACAGCTCGAACGCAATCATGTGTAGTCTTTCTGCTGACTGGATAGCACACAGCAAAAAGCTTTGCACTGTGCCTCAATGCCTCACGTGACAATAAACTAAACTAATTTCAATGGTGATTTGACGATAAAAAGGGAAGATAGGCAATTTATTCAGTTAAGAAGGAATTTGGATTGTACATTATCAATATCACAAGCAGCAATAGCAGCAAACAGACAGATTTTCAAGTAAAGATGTTGATCAACTACCGACACATAGATTTGCAAATTGATTCTTAGACTATTCAATAGTGAGTCAAAACATTCATTTGATCACCTTCTGTTAATTAAACATTGATGGAAAGTATTTTGAAACTGAAAACCTACCCTGGAAAGGTTTTACAGATATTGTGGCAAATATATCGCACAATCCAACAGGTAGAATACAAGATAGACACAAAATGCTGGAGTAACTCAACGGGACAGGCAGCATCTCTGGAGAGATGGAATGAGTGACATTTCGGGTCGAGACTGATGTCAGGGGAATGGGCGGTACAGAGATAGAATGTATTTGGAGACAGGAAGACTGGTGGGAGAACTGGGAAGGGGGAGGGGATGGAGAGAGAGGGGAAGCAAGGGCTACTTGAAGTTAGAGAAGTCAATGTTCATACCGATGGGGGTGTAAGCTACCCAAGCAAAATATGTATAGCTACGCATCATGGCAACAAACCAAAACAACAGCCCAATGTGAATAAGGGAGGATTGGATTTCAAATCACGATATTAGAAGAACGTTTCCAGTGCGGACACTTCAAAGCAGCACCCTGACACTAAGGCAGAATCACGGATGGAAACAAGGAACTGCAGATGCTGGGATCTTGAGCAAATTACAAAGCGCTGGAGGAACTCAACAGATCAGGAAGCATCTATGGAGGAATGGACACTTCTTCAGGCTGAATGTAGTGTGGGTGAGAAAGCTGGAAGGGAGGAGAGGGGTTCTACAGGTGGGGGTTTAACTGAGCCCGGTAAGTGGTAGGTGGATATAGGTGACTGGGGGAGGGGGGGTTGTTTGGCAGCTGTGTGGACAATGGTTAGAGATGAAAAGGAGTTATAAGGGTGTCAGATAACGAGTGAAATTTAAAGCCATAGAGAGGGCTACAGTCGGAGTTTGGCGTCGGTGTTCCATCAGCCCGGCGTGAGGGCCTGAGCATCGGGCCACCCGTGGCGGCGACTGCGGGTGCACGGGAGACCCCGACCACGGGTGAACATCTGGGAAGATCGGAGGGGAGGCTGCTGGACTATGGTACCTTCCTCAACTTTGGTGCCACTGTATTGTGTTGTGGTTATGTTGTGTCGTGGACTTCTGTGTTTGTGCTTTTTTAAATTTTAATATGTTTTATTTATTTATTATTTATTTGTTTTTTATGAGACTTGACTGTAAGGAAAATTCATTTTGTTGTCTCCAATATGAGATAATGACAATAAATTGAATACAACAATACAACAACAATACAGGTGGAAAGGGACAGGGGGCAGGTAGAGGACTGAAGGAGAGGGATAGTGAGGGAAATGGGTATGCATCAGGATGGGGGGACACAGGAAATCGTAGAGGAAAAGAGAGGGGCTTTACTTAAAATTGGAGAATACAGGGTTGGACTGGAGGAATCATGGAAAGATGGTGGGCAATCCTTCGATCACAGAATATTTATACAATTGAGGACAGGGATTTCAAGCAGAACGCCACAAAAGATGATCTATTACGGCTAACGCATGAGAACACTGGTGCTGGATGTAAGAGTGTGATCTATATTTTAAATTCAGTTGATGAGGACATTTTCAGTAACTATGTCAGAAACCCCAGACTATAGACCAAGGAAGGCCCAGTGGGTCTACAGTTTGAGCAGATATTGACCAAACAGAACATGGATTCTCAGTTCATATACATCAGTTTAGGTTAGAGATACAAAGCAGCAACAGGCCCTTCAGCCCATTGAGTCCGCGCCGACCAGCGATACCCGTACACTAGTACTATCCTACACGCAATAGGGGCAATTTACAATTTTACCAAGCCAATTAACCTACAAATCTGTACATCTTTGTAAAATGGGAGGAAATCGGCACTCCTGGAGAAAACAATGCAGATCACAGAGAGAACATCCAAACTCCGTACAAGTACCCATAGACAAGATTGAACCCGGGTCTCTGGTGTTGTCAGGCAGCAGCTCAACCGCTGTGCCACCGTGGGGAACTTTTCAGTAATTGTGTCTGAAAACCCAGATAAGAGCCCAAGAAAGGCCCAGTGGGTATATGAGCAGATATTGATCGAACAGAACATATGGTGTCCATATGTAAGTTTAGTACATGATCTTATTTGAGAGGTGATTCATGCAATTTACCCCCAGTGTAACACCGGCACTCCATTCAATCTGATACATTTTAAATGTATAAATAGCTTTAGAAGAGCTATCTTGTAAATGAAGCTTTATGTTTCAGTTGACATGCACAAATATATACAAAATACAACATGTGTGCATGATGTCATGACTCAATGTATTCATGAAGTGTTATTTTTATTTAATTTGTGTAGCATTTTGTTTGCTCACACGATTCACTTAAGGCATAAGATTTATGGTTTTGAATGTCCTTACAGAAATACAAATGTACCGGTTCAGGAATTTACTCAGGAACTTTCATCCGATACATATTAAAGCCATTCGGACGCCAGCATCTTGTGCTTGTGACAACATTGGTTGAATGATCTAGCTTCATGGACATCTGAGGCCATGTTGCCATGACAGGCTTAATGCAGCTGGGAAGGACTTTGCCTGTGAACTACTACTAAACCTGGAGTGTAGATCAGATACTAAGGTTCAAGCTGACTGAAATAAAATGTAATAAGAATCTTTCTTACCAAGAAGATTTTACTGAGCTACAAAATCAATCCTTTACTGGTTGCAGCATTGTTATGGAAAAACAATTATTCATATCTTAAGACTTATAACTTTTCTTGTCTCTGAAGATGAAAAAACTGTCGTGTTGAGAGGTAATGGCAGATGCTGGTTTATACCGAAGATAGACACAAAATGCTGGACTAACTCAGCAGCTGATGCAGCCTAAGGAAGGATTCTGATCCGAAACGTCACCCATCGCTTTTATCCAGAGTTGCTGCCTGACCCGCTGAGTCACTCCAGCACTTTGTGTCTAAACACTGTAGTGTGACTTTGCAACAATAATAGGCATTTTTATAGGATTCTTAATGAAGTAAATCTTAAAGAACTTCATACGAATATAGCGCATGGTAGAGCACAAGAGCAGATGGCCTAAACTTTTAATCCTAGGTATTAAGAATCATTTTAAAAGAGTCTGGAAAAGTTGGCAGCTGCAGAGATATAGGGTGGCAATGGCAGAGACTGGAAGCAGCAGACTAGAAACCATAGCTTTAATGGTTCTTTGACAAGTTTTGTGGAACGTTAGATTATCCTCACTTTCTTTTAGTTTTTCATTCATAACCCGATTATCTCTGCCCATTTACAAAATCATGTGTGAATATTCCCAACTCTGAAATGATGAAAACCACTGGGGAATAATTTACTCCTAACTTTGGCTAAAATGCTGATTAAGTAATTTATTCAGTCTCTGTCATCCTGATTCAATGTTTCCGTGCCTCTAACGCTCCGTCAGTTTATTTCTAAACACTGTTGTGATCAGTACATACTCTGAGTATGGATTGGCGAGGTAGTGCCTTATTGTATAAGTCAGTCCAAATCAAGCACAGGTTCTCAGACAACAGATCTTGACCCTGAATATTGCAGTGAATAGACCCAAAGGATGGGTGCAGAGGTGCAATGGCAATTACTTTGGACTTCACCTGCACCTTTTACAATGGCTGGTTTAAACCTTATTATACAAGGAACGTCCTTTGTGGTTGAAGATTCAACTGGAAGCACGAGAAACATGTAATATTTTAGTATTCAGGTGCTGACTTGGACCACAGGTGCTCAGTGACTGAAATAGCCTTCTAATCTCTTACCATTAGCACAGAAGCATACAGATGTATCACACTGCGATGCCAAGTTTGTACCGTTAGTCTTCGCTGATGAAACATAACTTCTGTTGGAATTTGTTAAATTTGTAGCTTGTGCGTGCGCTGAAAAAGGAAACATGTCGTACTTTGCTTAATCTGGATCAGCATGCTTGTTGTACAATCGACTCAGAACCAACTGGTTCCCTGCATTGTTCCCTGAGGAGGGATATGGACACCTGTGGGCAGGTCGGCAAAGAAAGATGAATAAAATATTGAGAATATTACTGATAATAACAAGTAGTTGGTGTCTGGTCTTTCGTTTTAACCACAGTTGTGATTTGGTTTTTGATTCAGCTTGTTTTCGGCAATCTGTACTGACAGGAAAACCTTGAAACTGAGGTGGAAGAAAGTCATGTGTAGGAAGGAACTGCTGATGCTGGTTTATACCGAGGTTAGGCGCAAAATGCTGGAGTAACTCAGCAGGTCAGTCAGCATCTATGGAGAAAAGGGACAGGTGATGTTCCAGGTCAGAACCCTTAGTCATAGAGTCACCCTTTGGCCCAACTTGCCCACACCAGCCAACATGTCCCAGCTACACTAGTCCCATCTGCCAGTATTTGGTCCATATCCCTTCAAACCTGTCCTATCCATGTACCCGTCTAACCGCTTCTTAAATATTGGGATAGTCCCACCCTCAACTACCTCCTCTGGCAGCTTGTTCCATACACCCACCACCCTTTGTGTGAAAATGTTACCCTTAGATTCCTATTAAATCTTTTCCCTTTCACCTCAAAACCTTCTACAGAATAAAGATGATGATTCTGTCTGAAGAAGGGTTGCGACCCGAAACATCACCTGTTCCTATTCTCCAGAGATGCTGCCTGACCCACTGAGTTACTCAAGCATTTTGTGTCAAGTTTGGTTGAAAGTCATTTAGGATTGAAGTTACATATCTCTATACTTATATGACTCTGATCTTGGATGTGTGTGTATTTATTTGTGTACTTGTGTCTGTGTTTATTTGTTCATCTGTGATTCACATATCCTCGAAAACATGACATGCTAATGGTGAAATTTGACGTTCCAATAGAGATTTACGCCATCAAAAAACATCTGAAAATTTGATGCATTACTTCCCGAGTCATTTATGAAAATGTTCAAAAATTTCAACCATAACTTGGTAAATAAGCACAAGATCCGGTCACACTCAACAACTGACGTTGCCAATGGCTCTTTATTCAAATTGTTTGCTTGTCGCTCTGCTCGAGATGCTAAATGCATTTTGTTGTCTCTGTACTGTACACTGACAATGACAATTAAATTGAATCTGAATCTGAATCTGAATCTAATGGTGAAATTTTACGTTCCAATAGAGATTTACGCCATGATGTCAAAAAACGCTCTGAAAATTTGATGCATTATTTAAAATTTCAAAACTTCAAATCTTGGTAAAAATAAACAAATGGTTCCTGCTGACGTTACAATGGCTCTGCCTGCTTGCCTCTGCTCGCGCTGCGAGTGACGTCACCCCTGTTCTGCCTTCTCTACTTCTTGGCTTCTTAACTTTCACTCTCTCCTCCCAATTTCCCCCCCCCCCCCCCCCCCCCTCCCCCTCTCCCCCCTCCTCCATCTCCTCTCCCCTCTCCTCTCCCCCCTCTCCATTCCCCCCCCCCAAACCTCCTCTCTCCACCCCCTCTGACCCTTCCTCCACCCCCCCCTGTCCCCCCCCTCCCTCGCTTTCTTTCTCTGCCCCACTCACTGCCCCTCTGTCTCTGCCCTTCTGTCTCTCCCCCCCCCTCTCTCTCTGCCCTCTCTCTTTTGCCCCCTCCCTCTCTAGATGCTCCTGTGAGTTGGGGGCTATGTGTCAGTGGATAGGGTAGGTATGGGGTAAAAGGAGCCAATTAATAATATTATTAATATAATATCAAGGTGGGGGGTGGTTAGTGTATGTGGGGGGTGGTTAGTGTGTGCGTGATGCGCAGGCCCACCCCCCCCCCCCCCCCCCCCCCCCACAACCGTACGTTGAGGGAACGGGACCCAACGGGTCCCACTTGATCTAGTAATATTTAATTCTGCAGGCATTTGTCCTATATCCATGACCCATCAGACTGTGGTCAGCTTGGATCAATAAGGAAATTAAATGAAATCATCTGATAGCAGAAAAGGACACAAAGTGCTGGAATAACTCATTGTGTAAGGCAGCGTACCTGGAAAACGTGGTTAGGGGACGTTTCGGAACAGGATCCTTCTTCAGACCCACTGAAATATTCCAGCACTTAGTGACCTATTGTGTTAACCATCATCTGTCGTTCCTTGTTTCTCTATCTCAAAGCAGAACAACATCTTTGCTACCAATGTGCATCTGGAAAAATCAACAGGGGCAGAGGTGGGGGTGGGAAAGGGGGGAGGCACAGGTACAGGAAAAGATCCACTGCGGCCTTAATTGATGAATTAAACATTTTGTTTTGCAGATGACAGTAACCGGAAACTGACAATCGAGGAGGAGGAAGCAAAACGCATTGCAGAAATGGGGAAACCCATTTTGGGTCTACATCCCAAATTGGAGGTCATCATCGAGGAATCTTATGAATTCAAGGTAATTTTAATTTAAGCTACTACAGAGCACTTGATACGTAGAGTAGAATAATGGAAAAATGGAAATGTTGACACTTAGATAGTGACAATAAGGGAGTCATTAATTTCCCCCACTCCCCTTCCCCCTCCTCCCGGACCTAGGTAGAGGGGAGAAAGTGGAAGGGTAACTTGCTACTAAGTGCTGCAAGCCCGGGTTTAGAGTGGGAAGGGAAGTCTGCAAGGTTTCCTGAAACCCGTCACTATCCAGTGACTCTTGTGTTAAAGATAAGCAAAGTCAACAAGAGTTGCTGATGCACCATGGAAACAGGCCCTTCGGCCCACTGGGTTCATGCCAACCATTGATCACCCACATACTAATTCCATGTTATCCAACTTTTGCGTCCAACACTCGCGTGTCCAAAGATGAAGATGGTGGGTGTGAAGTGCTGCCATAAGGCAAGGAGCAGCCCCTTTAGGTATTGGAACAGGGGCTGCAACCTCACACACTCCATATAGACGTGGAACACAGACTTCCAGCCCACAAAAGTGGCAGGCAGCTGGCGAGCCGAGCCCCAGGCTGCTGCATTGCCTCCAGCGGCCCTCTCTACCGTCGCTGGCCCTGCACCGCTGGTTTCACTTACCGGCCATCTGCCAGACTCCCTCATCCCTGGTCAAGATAATTAGATTGCTGTATAACTCCACCCATCCCCAGAAAAGAGTCTGTTTCTTCCTAGCGCAGGCCATGAAAGAATAGACAATATTTGACAGATGCAGTAAAGCAAAATATTTCTTTAAGCAGCAATGTTTGTTGTTACTTTGCTCCAAGCGAAACCAGGCGCTTTAGCAGCCACAGAAATTGTTCTCCTCACTCATGGAGGGTATGCATTGTTAATCGCAATGAGATCTCCAAAAGCCCGTTGAAATTTACATCAATATTAAAAGCTGCAGAAGTTGTTATAGCACCGACGCCCCCGCCTGTGTTTCAAATCCAGCTCATCGCTTGGTTCTGCAATCTGTTACCAATGCAGCAAACTATGGAGACACAACACAGAGATTAAATTGGTGTCTGCTTGTAGCGAAGTTGCTGACATCCTGCTGCTAATGTTGTGCCCATTCAGACACACGGTTCACATGCTTTCAATATAAAGTGCAATGCCACCTGAAGCCCCTGGCTGGAGCTGGGGATTTTAATGTGTAAGCGCTGGCCACAGAATAGTACAGGTCCACCACCAATTTTCTGGCAACTGATAGTCCGGCACCTACTTTAATCCGGACAAAATTACGAGAGTTTTGCGTGTTGCGTGTGACGTGTGTCCCCGTCCTGAAAGAGTGAAATGTGTACGTCTTTGTTAATTTTCATTCTTTATTTAGGTTTCTGGCAGTCTGTGGTGCTTTAGAGAGGTGGGGAGGTGTGTAATCAGTGGGTCAGAGGTGTATTGTTGAATTATTATTACGTGAGCACTGTTGGTCTGGTAAGATGGATAATGTGGCCAGGGCCGGATTTAGATGAAGAGAGGCCCTAAGCTGTTCCACGTGTGAGGCCCCCTCCATGTTGGTTCTCAACGCTGGCGGCGAGCCATGACGGCCAAATCTCCCACAATTCAAAGCGAGGGAGAAAATGCCCAGCGCCGACCAGTTGTCGTTGCAGTGCGTATGCGCATGCACAGGGCGGCCGATGATGTGCTGGCCGTGGTTGTGCGCATGTGTAGGGGGGAGGACGTGCAGGCCGCAGCAATGTGCATGTGCAAGGCGGCCTGCCGTGCCGGCGGATGAGGAGCGAGCGGAGCCCGGCGGCCCGGACACGGATAGCGAGGGGAGATGGGGAGAGAGAGAGAGAGAGGGGGGCCCGCCCAGAGTTGAACGGTAGGTGTCCTGCCTTGGCCGGAAGCCCCCGAGACATCGAGGCCCTAAGCTTAAGCTTGTCTAGTTTATAGGTAAATCCGGCCCTGAATGTGGCAAGGCTCTGCAACCAAGGGTGCTGGTAAATTGATGGGGGAACCATGTAATGTGTTTCATCTCACCTGCAAACATGGCTCCTGTTCCCCAGACAGAGAAAGTGACAGAAATGCCGAGCTTGCTGGAGGCAAGGGGGACTCTGCAGGATGGGAGGACACATGGAGTTATTCAAACAGTCATTCATTCCTGTTCTAAACGTGGTAGCTGCTTATTGTATCACTTCAAAACAACAAAAACAAACAGAAAACTTGGCACCCTTGTGGCTTTAATTAATCACAATAGAACCACAACAATTAGACCCATTCACAGTGATTGCTGCATCTTTTAGTAAATACCAAATGTCAAGCAATCTTCCAAAATAACAACTGTTTTGCTTGTGTCTCATTTTCCCAGCAAGATTGCTCATTTACACCTCCCTAAGGTTTGGAAGTGCACTTTAAAGTTTGCTCAGAACCACCTGACATCCCGATGCGTCTGCTACATTCACACTACATTCACATCTGAACGTGTGGCTCTCCTGCAGGGTTGGGCAGAGCTGTAGGAAAGTGAAAGGGGAATTGGAAATTAGAGACTTGGAATTTTGCAACAAACATAAAGAACCAGAAGACCAAACGCAGGCAGTTGAGACTAGTGTAGCTGGGACATGTTGGCCGGTGTTGGCAAGTTGGGCCGAAGGGCCTGTTTCCAGACTGTATCTCTCTATGACTCTAAAACAGAGGCAAACGCATAATCCAATCATATTTTTCTCTGCTATTCATTTTTAGGAATATTGAAAATCTGAACACAAGCTATGCTATTTCAGACTCTTAGAATGGAGGTTTAAGTTGATTTAGCTGTAGTTATTGCCCAGTGTACAGATCACCACGGAAGTACCAGGTGGTGACCATGTCTGACAACAGAGTATAACCACCTAGCCTTGGCTCGCTATGCCATTATCAACGCATAGACCCCACCATTGAATGCTGTGGATCGCACGCCTACAAGAGCACTTCGGAGGTCGGGTGTCCTGGATGACTCCTCTCCTCACACCTCAAAACCTTTCCACCATCCAAATGGCACAAGCCTAGAGCAAGATGGATGACAATCCAGTTGCCTGAATGAGTGTAGCTTCGACTACTTGCTACGGCCCAGGGCAAAGGAAGTTTGCTTGATTAGCACTCAATTCACTACCCTAAGCATTCTTTACCTCCAATACTGGAGGGTGATGCAGTGGTGTTGCTACCTTACAGTGCAGGGCACTTGGGTTTGATCCTGACCTCGGGTGATGTCTGTGTGTAGTTTGCACGTTCTCTGTGTGTCCCTGTGAGTTTCCTCTGGGTGCTCAGGTTTCCTGCTACATCCCAATGACATGTGGGTTTATAGGTTAATCGCTTTAAATTGGCCAAAGATTGGATGCTAAAGTGGGATAACATAGCAGTAGTGTGAACGGGTGATTGATGGTCAGTGTGGACTCAAAATGTTCCATATGCGTTACAGCATGCGTGGAATGAATTGCCTTCCCCTGCATAGACCATCAAACAGTACAGCACAGGAACAGGCCCTTCGGCCCACAATATTTACGCAAAACATGATGCCAACATAAATGGATCTCATCTGCCTGTACATGATCCATATCCCTCCATTCCTTGCTCATCCATGCTCCCATCTAAAAGCATCTTCAATGCCACTGTTGTATCTGCCTCCACCACCACCCCTGGCAATGTGTTCAAGCCCCCCACCATTCTGTGTTAAAAACTTGCCCTGCACATCTCCATTAAACTTTTCCCCTTCTCACCTGATAGCTGTGCTCTCACGTGTTGGGCTTTTCCAACCTGGGAAAAAGGTTCTGATTGTCTACCCCCTCTATGCTTCGTTCCTGCAAACACCAAGGGCAACAGGTGCGTGTGGACTACCCTCCCCTGCAAGTTCTCCTCCAAGATGCCCACTCCTTCCTTTTGGAAATACATCGCAGATGTTTCATCATCGTCAGCTTTAAATCCTAGACTCCTTATCCAATGGCTCTGTGGGAGCACCTTTGTCAAATGGACTGCAGTTGTGCGGGAAGGTTAGGAGCCGTCACCGTTTCAAGGGCAATAAGGCATATACATCAATTGCTGTCCTTGCCATCAAGGCCCAATTTCTGTGAACGTATTAAACAAAGGACTTCAAGGATGTTTCTTTGGCAGTCTCTCAGTATTGAGGATGACTTATTTCCTCTCTGGATTTGTGGTATCTTAGGTGGCTATTAAAAAAGCCATAGATCTATGCACAGGACAAATTAGAGTTGCTAATCAACCTGTGTCTATCTTAGATAGACACAAAATGCTGGAGTAACTCAGCGGGACAGGCAGCACCTCTGGAGAGAAGGAATAGGTGACATTTTGGGTCGAGACCCTACTGCAGACGGGTCCTAGATCTTGGGATGTGGGAGGAGCAAGTATGGGAGGAACAAGTAAGAATTTTATTCTTCTGTCTGGGACATGTGACAGTAAAACACTCTTGACTGTTGAATTAAGGATCCAGGGGAAACCCATGCGATCACAGGGAATACCATGCAAACACCACACAGGCAGAACCAGGGGCCAGGATTGAACTTAGGTTGTTAGAATACAGTCTGGGTAGCTCAGTTGGTAGAGCATCATTCTGACACTGTTAATCTCAGGGTCCATGGTTCAAGTCCTGTTCAGTGGCTGAGTTTATATCGCATGTTGACAGCCGGGTTACTGTAATTATATTGGGGCAGCACAGTGGCTGTGCATAAGTAGAGCTGCAACAACACCAGAGACCCGGGTTTGAATCTGGGTTCAGGTGCTGCCTTACGGAGTTTGTACATTCACCCTGTGACCATGTGCGTTTTCTCCGGGTGCTCTTGTTTTCCCCCACATTGCAAAGACATACCGGTTTGGAGGTTAATTGGTTCTGTAAAATGTTCCTTGTGAGTAGGATAGAACTAGTGTACAGGTGAATCTGGTCGACATAGACTCGGTGGGCCGAAGGGTCTTATTCCACGCTGTATCTCTAAACTAAACTAAACTAAACTAAACTTTGAGGCAGGAGCACTACCTGCTATGCTGCTGTGTCTTTCTTTTAAAGAAATCCACAGAACAACATTGATATTCAGTGTGGTTTGCAGTAAGATGGTGATTGTGAATCCTGTGACACCGTTACTAAGCTTGGAAGCGATGGTTTAAAAGGAGCATGACCCTGCTCATGAAAGGAACTTTGTTGAAAGGAAGAGCATTGGGAGAAAGTCCATTATTTTTTCCAATGGCCTATCTGATTCATAAAATTTGTTGAAATAAGAAAGGCCCATTTATTAACCCAGTCAATTATTTGCCTGGTCTGGAACTAAATGATGATGTTGTCTTGGAATCAGGACGCCCTGTGGGAGAATACATAATCACAATATTATCTGGTTTCAGTTGGTTGGTAGACTCTAAGGAACAAGATATCTCTGGTTGTAATTTTAAAAATGCTTGCTTCAATAAAATGACAGCATACTTAGAACTTAGTAGTGGAGGAATTTCTTTAGTCAGAGGGCGGTGAATCTGTGGAATTAATTGCCACAGAATGCAGCGGAGGCCAAGTCAATGGATAGTTTTAAGGCAGAGATTGACAAATTCCTCATTAGTACGGGTGTCAGGGGCTACGGGGAGAAGGCAGGAGAATGGGGTTGAGAGGGAAAGAGATCAGCAATGATCGATGGGACTTGATGGGCCGAATTACCTAATTCTGCTTCTATAATTCATGAGCTTAGATGCAGTATTGAAACAGGCCCTTTGGCTCAGCAATTCCACGGCAACCATCTATCGCCCATTCACATCAGTTCTATGTTATCCCGCTTTCACATCCACTAGCTACACTCTCGAGGCAATTTAGAGCAGCCAATTAACTTACAAACCCGCACATTATTGGGATGTGGAAGGAAACCTACGTGGTCGCTGGGAGAACGTGCAAATTCCACACAATCAGCGCACAAGGTCAGGATTGAACCGGGGTCTCTGATGTTGTGATTCAGCAGCTTTACCAGCTATGCCACTGTGCTGCTCTGAGCCTTTTTTGGAATGAGATTAGTGATTAAACCCGGCTGTGGATTGACAACGGCCCCTGCAAAACATTAATACAAAGATTTTATCAGAAAGGCTAAAAACATAAAGCCATTATAGGGTTATGGGGCGGGTGAATTTTATGAAGAGATCCTCGTGCCTGGTCAATGGCAATAAGAAGTAATTAAAATACGTTATAAATAGCAAGTCAAAACAAATAAGATTAATAAAAAGCTTCTATTAGATCAACTAAGTGAACAATTGTGGTGATGGCAATAGCTTTTAGGGAAATATGAACGGTTGGTGTGATCATTGACACTGTTAAGTCATTGAAAGATCCTCAAGAACGAGGGGCGAAGAACTCTGAAGCAATGACAGAGATGCCAAATGCACACTGTGCTCTACTCTGGAGAATGACGAGCCACTGACAGCAATAAATCCCGCAGATAACAATGAAAATGTTAATGTTTCTCTGGCTGGACTCATGCCAGTGTTCTTCCAATTATGCAAAGAAGGCAGTAGCGGGACTAAATAATTATAGTTCCATTAGAGTGACGTCAGATGTACCAGGGTGCCCTTGCAGATGCAATGAGCCAAGCCATTGTCAGAGAGAATCAACATGTTCGTAAAAAAAAAGTAGTTTGTCATTATTTTGAAGTTCTTTTGATTAGTGGAAAGTCTTCTTCGACTTTGAGTAGTTTTTGACAAGGGTTTCCTACAAGTAAGAATCTAGTAATCTGCTGCAGTGAGCTGAAAATGGTCGAATGGCCCCAGCCGTCATGCTTTATCAATGGCAATGAATAGACAGAGTCTGGCTAACAGTAGTTTCCTCAGGAAAAATCAGAAACTGATTTGGAAGGAACTGCAGATGCTGGTCCAGAAGAAAGGTCTCGATCCAAAGTGTCACCTATTCCTTTGCTCCAGAGATGCTGCCTGACCCGCTGAGTTACTCCAGCTTTTTGTGTCTAACTTAGGAGTAGTTTGATCATTTATGAAGTCCTGAGCTACTACCTACTTCATTGGAGACACTCGGACTATCTTTGACCGGTCTTTACTAGATTTTATCTTGCTCTAAACATTAGTTACATTATTTCCTTTACCATGTATCTGTACACTGCAGATGGCTCGATTGTAATCATGTATTGTGTTTCCGCTGACTGCTTAGCACGCAACAAAAGCTTTTCACACGTGACAATAAACTAAACTAAACTGAACTCATTTTATAAAGACCAATTTTCCAAACTGAAAATGGGGTCATATTGGTAAGCTATGGAATGGTAGAACTAAGTTGACTGGTTAGGTCACTGATAACAATGAGCATTTGGAATTACTTGCATAAATAATACTCCTTTAAATGAGATCAGTTTTTGTTTTCTGTCAGGGCTGAAGATTATAAATGCCCCGCAATGTGAATCTGGGTCATTATAAGGTGCTGGTCAGGCCGCATTTGGAGTACTGTGAGCAAATTTGGGCCCCATATCTGAGGGAGGATGTGCTGGCTCTGGGGAGTGTCCAGAGGAGGTTTACAAGAATGATTCCAGGAATGAGTGGGTTAGCATATGATAAGCATTTGACAGCCTGTACTCGCTGGAGTTTAGAAGGTTGCAGGGGGGACGTCATTGAAACTTACAGAATAATGAAAGGCATTGATAGAGTGGAAAGGATATTTCCACTGGTGGGAGAGTCGAGGACCAGAGATCATAGCCTCAGAATTTATAGGCGGTCTTTTAGAAAGGAGGTGAGGAGGAACTTCTTTAGTCAGAGGGTAGTTAATCTGTCGAAACTCATTGCCACAGAGGGCTGTGGAGGCCAAGTCAGTGGATATTTTTAAGGCAGAGATAGACAAATTCTTGATTAGAATGGGTGTCAAGTGTTATGGGGAGAAGGCAGGAAAATGGGATTAGGAGGCAGAGATCAGCCATGATTGAATGGTGGAGTAGACTTGATGGACCGAATGGCCTAATTCTACTCCTATCATTTGTGAAATTATTGTAACCTGTCAATAATGTCAATAGTGGTTTTATTGTCTCATATGTTAATTGTTAACACAATTAAATTGTTTCCCTTACAAACAGTCCAGTCGAGTACCCCCGATCCCCGATTAGCAAGTGTACAGGAATAATCTACAGCCGCATGCAGGAGGCGACATGTTTTGGTGGCCATTTTCAAAGTTTGTGCTCTCGTTCATACAAGCGGTGCCTGTTCTAGGCCAGTCCCAGGCTGATATAGGCCTCCTTGGATGTCACCTCCCTTTTCTGGCCCGTCCTTTGTTCCCCTGGACTCATTTTGTTCACCTAGGAGTGCGGGTGAAGAATTTTTCACGTTTTCATTTTCACTAACTCACCTGAATTATGATCTGATTGTCCACTGTGGCAACAGCTGGGGAAGGGAGTATTTCTATTGTGGCCCTTTGAGCATCACAACTGTGAGGTGGGATGTGGTCGTTCATCCGTGAATCTTTTCTACAGTGACAACTTCAATTTGCAAGTGTAAAGAAATAAAGGGCCTGTCCCACATGCGTGTAATTTACGCGACATCATTTATGCGTCAAGACGCACGACGTGCACGTCATGACACGCACGTGATGCGCGCATGGTGCGTATTACGCGTACATGGTGCGTGGTGACATAGGCAGTGACGTGCGGTCGCGCGCGGCGTCCCAGGATTTTGTGATGTACAAAATCTTTGCACGCCATCTGCGTGATGCGCAAACGGCAGCCTAGTGGGACAGGCCCTTAAGAGTTTTCGGGCTATGGGACAAAGTGGATTATTGGGACTGACTGGGGAGCCCGGAACATGCAGAATAAGTCAAATGGTGTTGGATGATTCATTGCGATTAATTCTCCATCCTTTAACTGGCAGAGCACAGTGGACAAGCTCATAAAGAAGACCAACCTTGCCCTTGTGGTGGGAACACATTCATGGCGGGATCAGTTCATGGAGGCCATCACAGTCAGTGCAGGTAAGAACATGTCTGATTTGTTGACTGTTTTTAAGACAGGCTATAACTTCCTTTGATCTTACAATGTGAAACATAGACCTGTTTACCAACTGCTTGCCCGTCACTCACAAGCACAACACAAACTATTTTGCTTGGGCAGCTTACACCCCAGCGGTATGAACATTAACTTCTCTAACTTCAAGTAACCCTTGCTTTCCCTCTCTCTCCATCCCTCTCCCTTCCCAGTTCCCTGACCAGTCTGACTATCTCCGACTACATTTTATCTCTGTTTGCTTTGTTGTTACCATCTCCCCGCTAACAATGATCTATTCTACATTTTCCTTTATCTCCATTCCTGTTTTTACACCTTACACTCCCTTATTTATGTATCTCCCTCTCCCCTGACATCAGTCTCCTGACAGAAGGGTCTCGACCCGGAATGTCACCCATTCCTTCTCGCCAGAGGAAGAACATTTTTGCTATTGAGGGAGTGCAGAGTAGGTTCACGAGGTTAATTCCCGGGATGGTGGGACTGTCATATGATGAAAGAATGGAGTGACTGGGCTTGTATTCACTGGAATTAAGAAGGATGAGAGGATATCTTATAGAAACATATAAAATTATTAAAGGATTGGACACGCTAGATGCAGGAAACATGTCCCGATGTTGGGGAGTCCAGAACCAGATGCCACAGTTTAAGAATAAGGGGTAGGCCATTTAAAACTGGGATGAGGGAATACTTTTTCACACAGAGAGTTGTGAATTTGTGGAATTCTCTGCCTCAGAAGGCAGTGGAGGCCGATTCACTGGATGCATTCAAAAGAGAGTTAGATAGAGCTCTTAGGGCTAGTGGAATCAAGGGGTATGGGGAGAAGGCAGGAACAGGGTACTGATTGTGGATGATCGGCCATGATCACATTGAATGGCAGTGCAGGCTCGAAGGGCCGAATGGCCTACTCCTGCACCTATTGTCTATGTATCTCTGTAACTATGCTGCCTGTCCCTCTGAGTTACTCCAGCATTTTGTGTCTATCTTTAGTTTAAACCAGCATCTGCAGTTCTTTCCTACACAAACTTGTCTTTGAACAGATTACCTTTCTTGTCATTTCTCATAAATTTGGATGGATTTCGACACTACTTGTTGTTGGATGCAAAATTTGACCCTCCCGAATATCACAAATGGTCACATAGTAGCAACATTACCATCAGGCTAGAAAGCAATAAAAGCTTTTGAGAGAAGGATTAAGTTGCGAGCTGTACAGTTCTGTATAATCTATTGCTGCTCATGTCAACTAAATAATTATTGTCGAGAAAATCAATTTGGCTGAGCTGAATGAATATAATGCAGGAAGAATACAAACCATTCATAATTTGAATGTTCAAAATCTTTTATTCAGATGGGTAGTCCTTTGCCTTTGAAAGAATTCCACTAAAGTGACATTGCATAGTCCAGTCTGTCACCCAAGACCATCGTCAGAAATAGGAAGTGTAAGCACCAGGGTCTAACTAAGTCAGTTGTTCAAATTGATTTGTTGGCAGCACTGGAAAGCTCTTCTCAAAACACACGTCAGCACACACTCTGCAAACGCCAGGGAGTCGATTGTAATCGACTTTTCTTTCCGCACTTTCTTTACCAACTGAGATTGCAATAGTTGCGAATGCAATAGTGCTTATGCTGCATAGCCACCCCAAATATAGTTCAGTCTTGGAAACCATTAAATCTAACCAGTGTAAAATCATGTCTTGGAACTGAGAGGCAGCAATGCTGGTAGTGCATATTGGTACTGGTGGCACAGTGGCACAGTGATAGAGTTGCAGCCTTACAACGCCAAAGACCCGAGTTTGATCCTGATTGCGGGTGCTGTCTGTATGGAGTTTGTACATTCTCACCATGACTGCATGGGTTTTTGCCGGGTGCTCCAGTTTCCACCCACATTCCAAACTTTGTGGCTTTGGTAAAATTGTTAATTGTCCCTAGTGTGTAGGGTAGGGCTAGTGTACGGGGATTGCTGGTCGGTGTGGACCGCGGTGGGCCAAAGGGCCTGTTTCCACGCTGTATCTCTAAACTAAACAATGCTCCTATCTCAAGCCACTGGTGAACCAGATTCTAACGATGTCTGATGCTGCCTGCATAGAGTACACACTTTCATCCTATGACCATGTGTATTTCTAGCGGCTGGTATGGTATTCTTCCACATCACAAAGACATGCATTAATTGTCCACTGTAGATTGTCCCTGGTGTGTAGGTGAGTGATAGTATGTGGGTGAGTTGATGGGATTGTGGGGAGAATAAAAATTGAATCAGTGTGGAATTGGTGTAGATAGGTGTTTTTGATTGATCACATGGACTCAGTGATCTCAA
Source organism: Leucoraja erinaceus (assembly GCF_028641065.1). Lineage (NCBI taxonomy): Eukaryota > Metazoa > Chordata > Chondrichthyes > Rajiformes > Rajidae > Leucoraja > Leucoraja erinaceus. The sequence continues at coordinate 52,256,352 of NC_073385.1, forward strand.
GGGCCTGTTTCCAACCTGTATGACCCCTTGGCTCCAGTTAATGTTTATTTTAATTTACTTAAGGTTAGTATTGTCACGTGTACTGTGGTACAGTGAAAAGCTTTTCTCTGCACACTCACCGCCCCTGGTGATGAGATGTGACAGTATATTCTTCATTGAAAAGTGGTCGCTGTCGAGCTGCTGGAGATGACCTGCCAATCCATGCAGAAGTGCAGACCTCCCCCCCGACCCCCACCAACGTTGATGACTCAGAAGTCAGCATGGTTTATCCTTGGTGATTTTACATTGTAGTGTGGCAGACAAATGGCAATCTCAGCTGATTTACCAGCACTTTACACAACTACTCAGCCTAACCTAGCCCAAGCCCAGCAAACGAAGAGCAGCAGTGAGGGAGAGCAGTCATTATATTAATTTCCAGTTTTTTTTTTAATTTAACTGGGTTAATTTAAATATTTAATTGCTTTCTGGGTTTTCTAATTCTTTAAACGGTTATCATGAATTGATACTCTTCAAATAACTTTAAAAATCTTAATCGTAAGGTTAATTTGTAATAGGTTTTGAATACTGGAGATATTCAAAATCTTTTTGGCAGCTGGTAAGCCGGTGGGTGCGGTCAAACGGTTCATCTAATTGATTCACTGGGCTTCACCAATCGTGTGAGCCAGGCCAGTGGAAGTTGCATTTGGAGATTATTGCAGATCCTAGACGTTTCACCAGAATTGGGAAAGAGAAAGCATGTTAGTATCCAGTTGAAAATATCAGAACCGTTGACATTTGCTCGGCTTGAAGACTGGTTTAATTTGGGAGGTGAACGTTGGATCAAAGAATGTAAACCTTGTGAAAGTGCCAGATATCAGTGTGAATCTCCAGTAATCAAAGCAGTTATTGGATGCATTTTTATAGCCATCTACAGTTTTTACAAATGTTCTAAATGGCAGTCAGGGGAAACAGAGTGGCAAGTCACAGTGTTAGAAACATAGAAACAGAGAAAATAGGTTCCATGGTCCTTCAATATGTTCATTGCTGATCATCCAAAATCAGCCTCGTTTCTGCTTTCTCCTCATATCCCTTGATTCCGTGAGCACTAAGAGCTATATCTAACTCTTGCTTGAAAAAATTGACTTTAATGTATTCCAGATCTGTTTTGTGCTTGTGTTCCTTCATTCATGACCACCTTTTCAGGTGCGAGATCGGTAACCAATCCTTAACATGAAGAGGCGCAGGAAACTTGGAAGTCTCTCCCACAAAACGCTGTTAAGGTTGCCATGGTCAATGTTTCAAAACTGAGACCGACAGGTTTCTTCAAGTATGGATGTTCAAAGTATTGCAGATCAAGAGGTTACACATCAAAAGGAATAGCCGGAGTTAAGTTGAAATTCAGCCATGATTTATAACAAAGGAACACAAAGATTTATTTAAATTTCTCCCATCACATAACTCTCCCAGCGGCGAACCGCCCTCGGGCCCTAGGATCTATTTGATCAGCTGTTCGGATTCAGAGGATAGAATACTGCACCCTCTTCTTGTCAGGGTTGTCGGCCATAGACACCCTGCAGATGATGTCTATCATCTTGGATGCTTGTTCAGGCCATCATTCCTTTGGAAGGTTCTGGGCCACAATGCTGACCTGCCGTTGCCCTATATGTGTGAAAAGCATTGAGAGGACTAATGCAGTTCTTGGGAGAGGGAATAACCATGTCCAGTGACAGATGGTGGGGGCCGAGCAATGTTGGCCTTTGTATTAGAGTCATAGACTCATGCAGCATGGAAACAGACCCTTCAGCCCAACTTGCTCACATTGACCAACATGTCCCATCTACACTAATCCCACCTGCCTGCGTTTGGAACATATCCCTCCAAACCAGTCTTATCCATGTACCTGTCTAAATGTTTGTTAAACGTTGCGATAGTCCCTGCCTGAACTACCTCCTCTAGCAGCACGTTCCATACACCCACCACCCTTTGTATGAAAAAGATACCCCTCAAATTCCTACTAAATCTTTTCCCCTTCACCTTAAATCTATTTGAAGATGCCCAGGTGTGGAATGAGGGCTCACAAACTGAATTTCCTTTATCATGTATCTGTACACTGTGGATGGCTCGATTGTAATCATGCATTGTCTTTCCACTGACTGGTTAGCACACAATAAAAGCTTTTCACTGCACCTTGGTACACATGATAATAAACTCAACTCAACTCAATGTTAGTAGGAGCACCTTCATTCCTTTGGTCACCCATCTGAGCTCATTGAGGCTTTTGCAATGTATGGTGACATTTAGTTCAGTTTAGTTCAGAGATACAGCGCGGAAACAGGCCCTTCGACCCACCGGGTCCAGGCCGACCAACGATCCCCGCACATTAACACTATCCTACACCCACGAGGGACAATTCTTTACATTTACACCAAGCCAATTAACCTACAAACCTGTACGTCTTTGGAGTGTGAGTGGAAACCGAAAATCTCGGAGAAAATCCACGCAGGTTACAGGGAGAATGTACAAACTCCATACAGACAGCACCCATAGTCGGGATCAAACCCGGGTCTTCAGCGCTGCATTCGCTGTGAGGCAGCAACTCTACCCCTGCGTCACCACGATGACCACCATGATAGATGATACACTGATTGCCTTCGCAATATGCAGTTGGTCTGGATCTTTCGACCATCAGTGAGCAACAGACTGTGCTGTTTGCCTGACGCATCTCAATCGAGACTTCTGAAATCCCAATTGACCCGACCTCGAATGTGCGTCTGCCTCATTTACCTCAGTGTTTGCGCAGTCTAACCTTGCTTTAATTTTCAGGCTATCCCGCTTGTGCTGATCTCCCCACCAGAAGAACGAGCGCCTTTCTGTCGATGCTAACAAACCTTGTAATCAGCTTAAATACCTTAGTGACTGCCGGGGAATACTAGCGTAATTGAATGAGATGTGTAGCAGAGCTGGAAACATAATTCAGAGCTCTGAAATCAGAGGGATATATGAATCAGTTTATTACTTCCATACAACCATGTCAGTCAGGCCTATAATTCAGCTCTTGAGGACAATCTAAATATATTCTAAGAAGTTATGGGTTTTTACACTCCATTAATATGTTCAGTTGGCAGTGTGATTGGCTTAGAGTAATGGGTTCAAATCACACTGAAGCACTATCGGTGGTGTAGACTTGCTGCCTTACAGTGCCAGAGACCTGGGTTCAATCCTAACTATTGGGTGCTGTCTGTACGGAGTTTGTACGTTCTCCCCGTGACCTGTGTGGGGTTTCCCCTGGTGTTTTGGTTTCCTCCCACACTCCAAAGACATAAGGGTTTGTAGGTTATTTGGCTTCGGTAAAAGATTGTAAATTGTCCCTAGTATGTGGGATAGTGCAGGTGTGTGGGGATTGTAGTTGCCGTGGACTCAGTGGGCCGAAGGGCCTGTTTCCTGGCTGTATCTCTAAACTAAACTAAACCTCTTCCAAAGACGTACAGGTTTGTAGGTTAATTTGGCCAGTAAAAATTATAAATTGTTTCTAGTGTGGAGGATAGTGTTAGTGTAAAGGGAATCACTGGTCGGCGCAAACTTGGTGGGCCAAAGCCAACATTTTCGCGTTGTACCTCTAACTAAACTAAACTAAACACTTAGGATATAATTCAGGCTGCATTCCATGTGAGACCTGATACTCTATAGGATATTCCATGTCCCACGAAAGAGCAGGGAATGCTGATGCCTTGACCAACGACACTCCGTTGACCAATAACAGCAGCAATCCCCATAGTGGAAGAGGCTGAGATGTTGCTTCAATTGGTCCAGCGAGGAGCAGGCTCTGGGCGGGGAATGCACACACAACCCGACACATTGTGGCTAGCTCAGTATCTGGAACCAAGGTGCTCCCAGGTCGATGCCAAGATAATTGAGAGGGATTTTCATTCAGATCACAGAGAGGCAACGGTGCAGCAGCAGCTCCCTGGGACACAGCATCAGATATACAAGCAAGAGTCGGCTGCTCTGCATCCCATAAGTGCCCTGCTAATTAATATGTTCGTGGCTCTTCTTTTCCTCTTAGTGTCCACCCCTATTTACGCTGTATCATTGATTGTTGTGTGCTGGCATATACCGAATGGGCTGAATGGCTCCTCCTGAGGATTTTTTGGGGATTCATTGTCACAGAGGGCTGTGGAGACCAAGCCTGACCCTGGGCCCAGCTGACCCCTGCGACCCCATCCCAGTGCCACCGTCATGGCAACGGGCCTTCATGGCCAAGTTAAGACTATCATGTTTCATAAGTTGGAAATCTAAAGGAGAGTGTGATTAGTAAGGGTGTCAAGGGTTATGGGGAGGGCAGGAGAATCGGGTTGAGAGGGAAAGATTAATCGGCCATGATTGAATGGCGGAGTAGACTTGATGGGCCGAATGGCCTAATTCTAGAACTTATGAACTTATGAAATCCAAGGGATAGTGGGATATGGATCACATGCAGGTAGATGAGATTAGTTTATCATGAATTCTTGTCATGGGCCGAAGGCTCTGTTCGTGTGCTGTACTTGTCTATGTTCTGTGTTCATTAGATACCATGTAGAGATAAATAATTAGTTTGTGGAGTTGCGTTCCAAATGGAGGGTGGGGATGGAAAGAACAGGGGTTGTGGGTGAAGACATCAGTCGGTGACATGGGATAGAATTAGAAACTCGAGGCTTGGGAGGATCAGAATGAGAGGATGATCACAGTTGGCAGCTGGGATGGGTCTCAGATTCTGAGGGAATGGGTTTAGCATCACTTTCCCTGAAGGGAAATGCAGGGAAAAGCGTAAGAAACTGCACAGTGGCACAGAGATGAACAGTTACTGTCTTATAGTACCAGAGACCTGGGTTTGATCCTGACTACAGGTGCTATCTGAGTTTGTACGTTCTCCCCGTGACCGTGTGGGTTTTCCCTAATTGCTCCCGGTTTCCTTCCACATTCCAAAGACGTACAGGTTTGTAGGTTATTTGGCTTCGGTAAAGATTGTAAATTCTCCCTAGTGTGTAGGATAGTGCTAGCATATGGGGAATCACTGGTCGGCACAGACTCGGTGGGCCGAAGGTCCTGTTTCCGCGCTGTATCTCTAAACTAAAATAAACTAAACTAATTGGAGGTGGGCGGACATCCTGTCTGCCTGAACAGCTCGTCTTTAACATGTCCGAAGCCTTCTACATGCTCTGAGTCTGATAGTCCATGAGTGGGAACTAAAATACTAATGTGATGATCACATGGAGTTGAACATCATGGACATTTCACAGCCGAGTTTAGAGCTTGCCTTTCTTGGCCTTTTTCCACGCCGCGTAAGATATCAGTTTTATCAAAGAGCCAATATATTAAAGGGATTACAAAGGTGACATGAGAGAATTTTTGACGATTGGTGTAACATCCTTCTATAATTGGTTTTAGAACAGAGTAGATCACCAACTAATCCATCAGGTCAGATTGTCATCTGTATCCCTTGCACTCTGTGATAACGTGCTTTGTTTATTCAGCATTTAACTCAATGCACAATGTCAAGTCTCCTGACAGAGCAGCTGGAGCTCATGTATTCCCTCTGGTGGCTCCAGCAAATGCAGTTCACAAATATCTGGCAAGCTTGTGCAAGGGCAATGAAGGGAATATCGGGATGCATCACAGCATGGGAACAGCTCCATCCAAGACACTACAAGAAATTGCAGAGAATTATGGACGCAGCCCAGACCATCAGACAAACACACCTCTCTTCCATTGACTCCATCTACACTTCAGGCTGCCTTGGCAAGGCAACCAGTATAATCAAGGACGAGTCTCACCCCGAACACTCTCTCTTCTCCCCACTCTCATTAAGCAAGAGGTACAGAAGTATGAAAACATACACCTCCAGATTCCAGAATCAGGGACAGTTTCTTCCCAGCTGTTATCCACTTTGGTATCAAAAACAGGAAGGCAGATTACTATCTAAATGGCGTCAAGTTGGGAAAAGGGGAAGCACAACGGGACCTGGGGGTCCCTGTTCATCAGTCTATGAAAGTAAGCATGCAGGTACAGTGGGCAGTGAAGAAAGCGCATGGCATGTTGGCCTTCATAACAAGAGGAGTCGAGTATAGGAGCAAAGAGGTCCTTCTGCTGTTGTACAGAGCCCTAGTTAGACCACACCTGGAGTATTGTGTGCAGTTTTGGTCCCCTAATTTGAGGAAGGACATTCTTGCTATTGAGGGAGTGCAGCGTAGGTTTACATGTTTAATTCCCGGGATGGGGGGACTGTTATATGCTGAGAGAATGGAGCAGCTGGGCTTGTACACTCTGGAGTTTAGAAAGATGAGAGGGGATCTTATTGAAACATATAAGATTGTTAAGGGTTTGGACACGCTAGAGGCAGGAAACATGTTCCCAATGTTAGAGGAGTCCAGAACCAGAGCCACAGTTTAAGAATATGGGGTAAGCCACTTAGCACGGAGACGAGGAAACACTTTTTCTCACAGAGAGTTGTGATTCTGTGGAATTCTCTGCCTCAGAGGGCAGTGGAGGCAGGTTCTCTGGATGCTTTCAAGAGAGAGCTGGATAGGGCTCTTAAAGATAGCGGAGTCGGGGGATATGTGGAGAAGGCAGGAATGGGGTACTGATTGGGGATGATCAGCTATGATCACATTGAATGGCGGTGCTGGCTCGAAGGGCCGAATGGACTACTCTATTGTCTATTTTTATCAAGCAACTGAATCATCAACTAGAGTGGTCCTGAGCTACTGTCTACCTTATGGGAGACCCTCGGACTATCTTTCATAGGACTTTATCTTGCAGTAAACGTTATTCCCTTCATGATATCTGTACACTGTGGACAGCTGAAATGTAATCATGTATAGTCTTTTTACTGACTGGATAGCACACAACAAAAAGCTTTGCACTGTACCTCGCTACACGTGACAATAAACTAAACTAAAAATATCTTCAGCACGGGCAAGGAAGTAAGTTGAGTTCAGCTCTTATTCATGGCAAAGCTGGATGAAATTAAACTGTATTACAGCACACAGTGGCACAGCTGGTAAACCTGCTGTCTCACTGCACCAGATCCTAACCTCTGGTGCTGTCTGTGTGGAGTTTGCACATTCTCCCTGCAATTGCATGGGTTTCCACCTGTATCCCAAAGATGTGTGGGTTTGCAGAATAATTAGCCTCTGTCAATTGCCCCCAAGTGCAGAGAGTTGATGAGAAAATGGTATAACATAGAACTAGTATGAACGGGTGATCAAAGGTCGGCATGAACTCGGGGGACCAAAGAACCTTTTCCAAGTTCTATCTCTAAAATAAACTAAATGACTGATTCTTTGCACATTCAGATGAAGAAAGCCTCTTGAAATATCATATCCCATTGACTCGCGTTATTCTCATCATGTAAAGCTGCCATGGTTTCACTTTTCCATATCCATATCATCTCCTCTGGTTCTACAGATTTCCAAGATATTTGTGCTCCTTTAACTTTGGATTCTTTATTTAATTACTCCACCTTATGATTGACATGCCTCCAGCTATCAAGGGCCTAGATTGTGGAATTTCCTCTTCAAACTTATCCAGGTCTCTGTCTCAAACTTCTGTCTTTAGACAGATCTTCAAAACTCACGTCTTAGACCAAGGTTTGGATCATCTCCACTAATATAACTATAGATTCACATAGCACAATTATAGGCCATTTAGCCCACTGAGCCTGCATGCTACACTAATCCCACTTAATTTCCCCCACATTCCTATCTCTTCTTTCAGATTCTACCACCCATCTAAACACTAGGGACAATTTACAGTGGCCAATCAGCCAACCAAGCTGCACATCTTTGGGATGTGGGAGTAAACCGGAGCACTCCCAGTGGAGGAAACCACAAGGCCACATGGGGCAACGTGTTAGCTTCACGCAGACTGCACCAGAGGCCAGCATCAAACTGGTCCCTGGAGCTGTAAGGCAGCAGCTTTATGAGCTGTACCACCATGCCATCCATGGTCAATATCAGTCTATTATTCTGATGCTCTTGGATGGTAAAAGGTGCTATTTAAATGCAATTTTCCTACCTCAGTGCACCAGTAGCCTCCGACTATTTCTCTTCTGCACTCTCCCGATCTCTCACTTTCATCTGCCCATGTGCTTGCCTCTGGATATTTGTCTATCTTCAGTGTGAGGTAAGGGTTAGTCTGAGCTGAAACTCCTATCAACGACTAAAGAGCGTTCCTGGCCTACCGTCTACCTCATTTGAGACCCTTGGACTATCTTTAATTGGACTTTACTGGACTGTACTTTGCACTAAACATTATTCCCTTTAACCTGCATCAGTACACAGTGCACAGCTTGATTGTAATCATGTATAGTCTTTCAGCAGGTATATAGTTCTCAGCATTGTAGCACAACAGTTCCAGAGAAAAAGCCCAACGAACACAAAGGGGTAATGGAGAATAGGACAATACCTTAGCTTATCGAAGGATCGTTAAGATGCCTGATAACAGAGGGGAAGAAGAGGGGAGTGCAGCGCAGGTTCACAATGTTAATTCCCGGGATGGCAAGACTGCCATATCATGAAAGAATGAAGCGACTAGGCTTGTATTCACTGGAATTTAGAAGGATGAGAGGGGATCATAGAAACATATAAAATTATTAAGGGATTGGACACGCTAGATGCAGGAAACATGTTCCCGATTTTGGGGGAGTCCAGAACCAGGGGCCACAATTTAAGAATAAGGGGCAGGCCATTTAGAACTGAGATGAGGAAAAACTGTTTCTCACAGAGAGTTGTGGATTTGTGGAATTCTCGGCCTCAGAAGGCTGTGGAGGCCAATTCACTGGATGCATTCAAAAGAGAGTTAGATAGAGCTCTTAGCGCCAGCAGAATGAATGGATATGGGGAGAAGGCAGGTACGGGGTACTGATTGTGGATGATCAGCCATGATCACATTGAATGGCCGTGTTGGCTTGAAGGGCCGAATGGCCTGCTCCTGCACCTATTGTCTATGTTTATGTATCTATGTAAGCGGTTCCTGAGTCTGGTGGTGTGTGTTTCAAGGCTACTGTCTCTTCTGCCCGATGGGTGTGGGGAGAAGAAGGATTGATCTGGGTGACACAAGTCTTGATTATATTGGCTGTTTTTCTGAGGCAGCATGAATTGTAAATGCAGGCAACCTTGGGCAATCTGGTCTGTGGGATGGACTGATCTGTATGCATAACTCAGTAATTTATTGCAGTCATGGGCAGAGCTGTTCCCAAACCAAGCCTGGGAATGCAACCTGATAGTAGGCTTTCGATGGTGCATCTGTAGAGGTTTGTCAGAGTCATTGGAGACATAATAATAATAATAATAAATTTTATTTATGGGTGCCTTTCAAGAGTCTCAAGGACACCTTGAATCAAGGACATGCTGAATTTCAGCAGTCTCCTGCAGAAGTAGAGGTGTTGGCGTGCCGTCTTGACTGACGCTTCAGTGTGGTTGACCCCACAACAGATCCTTGGTGATATTAATGCCAAGGAAAATGAAAATGCTGCCATTGCTTCTGCCCCCACCACTCTTTCAGCCAGTGCTTTCCACTGACTCACCACTATCTGGGTGAAGGAGTTATGAATGGGGAAGCCTGAATTTGGGTATGATTGCAAAGGTCCAAGGACAACTAGTTGTTCTGAAGGAAGGTCAACGACCTGAAAGGTCAACGTCCTGAAAGGTCAACGACCTTCGAGTCTGAAGAAGGGTCTCGACCCGAAATGTCACCTATTCCTTCGCTCCATAGATGCTGCCTCACCCGCTGAGTTTCTCCAGCATTTTTATCGACCTGAAACATTAACTGGCGTTCCCTGTCCCTGGTTGCTGCCTTGTTAATTCCGGTATTTTTATCCCTTAGTCCGTTCAAACACCAACTAGAATACTTTAAATCATCCTTTATTTCACCATGGTGACCAGGTTTGTCTGTATCGCCTATGGAAGCTCTCCTGGTGGATCATGGTGAAACACATGTGCTCAAACAAGGGAATTAGCATATATATATGGTAGATACTGTGGGAGGTAACTTACAAAGGGTGGTGATTCTAGACCAATAACTACAGTATCACATGGTAGTATAGGTGCGGACAATCTTTCTACCCAATTACAATCACACAAAGCATAATATATCTTAGCCAATTACAACAGCATTAAACATCACATAAACATCACGTTTTCCAAGAAAGATTATGTCACAGCATGGATAATGAAAGTTAACTAAATTATGTCAAAATAAAGAAATTAAAACACAGAATACTTAAACCTTAGTCCTAAAGTACCCCAGTTCTACGTATTCTTAACCTGAGCTGCTGTGTGGCTCCTGGACTTTCTATTTTTATTCCACATTTCCAGCATTTTTGTTTTTTAGATTATTAATATAAACTTGGTTTTACCCAACCAAATTTGAAGTGTGTGACGGGGATAAACCCATCTGGAGAAAATGTGAATTAAAAAAACAAAATCACAAAAACTATATTTTTTCCCCTCTGAATCAGTCTTTTTAGTCTGATGCCAGTGCTTCTGTGAGCAGTTTAAAAATAGATTATTTTCAGAATGTAGGACACGCCAAGCAGACAATTGTGTTATGAGGAGGCTGCGGTTTTAAAAGCCTTACGCTGTCAGGAATTACTGGCTTGTCAGTTCCTTTTTTTATCAAGAAAGGGCATGTGATGACATGGCTGCTGAAATTCCCCAAAATAGCATATATTCTTTACAAGGATTATTTGTGTGAGTGCTTTAAAGGTCATCGGCTGAAGTATCTTCACCATGCCAGTTGGCTTCATTTTGTGAAGGAACTTCTTGGAAATGTCCAAAAAAGTTCTCCAGCTCAGCAAGGTATTGTACTGTACGTTCAACATGTTAAGTAGCAGATGGGTGGGCATTGATCTCAATGGGAGGCTTGCAGCCACGAGTCTGGATCGCCCAAAACATCAAAGAGTTATTCTTATGTTCATCCTCCATTGCTTCTGGAAGTAATAACAGAGAGTTTGAATGCAGAGGGTCTCAATCTTTGTTACAGCGTGGAAAGAGGCCCTTTGGCCCACCAAGTCTGCACCGATCAACGATCACCCCATACACTAGCACCATCCTACACACAGGAAACAAGTTGCAAATTACAGAAGTTAATTAGCCTACAAACCTGCAAGTCATTGGAGTGTGGGAGGAAACCAGAGCACCCTGAGAAAACCCACGTGGTCACGGGGAGAACTTACAAATTTTGTGGTCACATCACCCGTTGTCATGATCAAACCCGGGTCTGTGGCACTGTAAGGCAGCAACTCTACCACTGCGCCACTGTGCCGCCCACATCAAACTGTGAGTTTTCCCCACAATAGCTATGATCCCTATTGATTACAACAAACAGGATGTTTTATTTAGTACTTGGAACATAGCACAGCACATTAACAGGCCCTTTGACCTACAAGAGAAGATACTGAGCTGGAATAACTCAGCGGGTCAGGCAGCATCTCTGGAGAATGTAGATTGGTGACATTTGTGTCGGGACCCTTATCTGATCTGCAGTTTCTTGTTTCTATCGTTGGCCCACAATGTCCATGCCAAAACTAACCTCCCCTGCTTGCAAGTGATCCATATCCCTCTATTTCCTGCCCATCCATGTGCCTATCTAGAAACCTCTTAAATGACACAATAGTATTTGCCTCCACCACAACTACTGGCAATGTGTTCCATGTATCCACTGCTCTCCGTTTAAAAATTCCTGCCCAGCACCTCTTCTTTAAACTTTACCCCACTCACCTAGAAGCAATGCCTTCTAGTCTTTGACATTTCCACCCTGTGAGAAAGGTTCTGACTACTGACCGTGTCTATGCCTCTCATCATGGTCTATACCTCTGTCACGTCTCCCCTCAGCCTCCGAAGTTCCAGAGAAAACAATCCAAGTTTGTCGAACCCATATATTTGCGTGCAGTTTTCTGATGTGTATATATATATGCAAAATCCTCATAATTCACGGGTTAAGGGTGATGTGCACAGGGACATGTGGATAGCATTGAAGCTGTTGGCAATGATATATAGCAATCATCCTTCCACCAATGTGACCAGCTCTGTATAATCCTCTATGTGAAGGTCCAAAGCCTTATCTATGCTCCACAGCACCAGTGCTACCAGTTCTGGTCGCACACTTGGCCCGCACTCCAGATCCCAGTTCCAGCAGCACCCTCCCGAGCCCTGTTTTTTCCATTCACCTCCCCTATTCCAGTCACCCCCCCCCCACTATTGATATTTCATGCTGACCATTGACAGGATATCAAATACAGCCCTTTTACATAATAAGCGGTGTTCACTGGATACCCACTTTGATCATCCCGACGAGAGGGCCTGTACAATCGGGCTATCCGTAGCGGCAACTGCGGAGGGTCAAGGCTCCAAACACGGGTGAACAAAAGGAGGTAGACTGACTGAACTTTATTGGCTTCCATCACAGTGATCACTGTGGTGGATGTTTATGTTAAGTTCTATCGTTCTTTTTAATTGTGTTGTGTTCTTTTAATTGTATGGCTGCATGGTAACTCAAATATCACTGTACCTTAATTGGTGCATGTGACAATAAATGTGAATCTGAATCTGAATCTGAGCCCCAGGAGAGGGCTGTGGAGGCACCTGCTCTCTTAACAACACTCCCAGTAATACACAGCTAACATCGTTAGTGCGACACAGCACATCACTGCCTTACAGCGCTAGAGACCCCGGTTCGATCCTGACCACGGGTGCTGTCTGTACGGAGTTTGTACATTCTCCCGGTGAGCTGCGTGGGTTTTCCCCGGGTGCTCCGGTTTCCTCTCACACTCCAAAGACATACAGGTTGGTAGGCTAATTGGCTCAGTAAAATTGTAAATTGTCCCCAGTGTGTGTAGGACAATGTTAGTGTACTGGGGTCACTGGTCAGCGCGAAATAGGTGAGCCGAAGGGCCTGTTTCTGCGCTGTATCGCTAAGCCAAGCTACATAGATCTGCGTCAATGAATAATAAGATCTGAGTATAATTAGTTAAGTGGGAATTCAATTCAATTCTTGTCAACGTTCTGTGGAGCTTTTGACCTTCAAAATAAATAGCAGAGAGGTCAAACCAAATCAAGCTGGAGTTCTGCCTTATAGCCTATTGTTGCGAAACAGTTTGCATTTTGGTCAAAGGTGACAGCATTTAATCAAGTTGCTGCCATTATTTACCTTTGGACTGGTGGCAACCTACGTTCAAGTCAATCCCTTCTCAACACTGATTTTTATAATGCTTGCCATAGATTTGAACAGTTAATAGGTCACTTATGGTATTTATAACATTAAACTAGCAACATATTGAGTCTGAGTACATTATCAGTAACACATGGGGCGGCATGGTGGCGCAGCAGTAGAATTGCTGCCTCACAACGCCAGAGGCACGAGTTCGATTCTGACTACGTGTGCTGTCTGTACGGAGTTTGCACGTTCTCCCTGTGTCCTGAGTGGGTTTTCTCCCGCCTTCTAAAGACGAACAGGTTAATTGTCTTCAGTAAGAATTGTAAAGTCCCTGATATGCAGGATAGTGCTAGTGCACTGGGGATCGCTGGTCGGCGCAGACTCGGTTGGCCGTAGTTTCTGTGTCTGCACTGTACCTCTGAGTTAAATAATCAAAACTTACAGCTTTGTGAAATTCCTCTGGCTATAATTTAAGCAACGCTGGTAAACATTTTTAAGATCAGCAGGCGTTAGATTCGCAGTAATTCATTTACATGTAGGAGCACTAGTAATTTTCTGTCAAGCTGTTCCGCTGGCTACAGCAAAGAGAAGAGTGGGTCCATTTTACTTTTGCCCTCAGAGGAGCGCAGTCAGTGCTGTTGATAAGCATTCATGGCGACAGCTGATGTCACCTACGTGGCTTTAAAAATTCAGCTATTTCAACTCTTGCCATTTCCAAAGGAGAACAATGAATACCAACTTACCAGGATAAGGCAGATGCAATCAATATCAAATTTACTCCACAGGAGTCCAGTTGGAGTGCTCACACAACATGAAGATGTCTCTTGAATGCTTTCAAGTGACAAGACAGACTTCATTTTCTTGCTGCCAGAGACTGTATTAGTCCCTGGAGAATAGGCTGCTGTTACTTTAGAGCTTTGACACCGGGAGGTTTATGTTGAATCATTTGGATTTCATTGAGGACATCTAATCCAAATGAGCATTTCCAGACATGGTGATAATATTGTTGCAATCTGTAGTTAAATGGATTCCCGCCTTCCCGCTTTCGACCTAACACGAAGGACCAATCTCCAAATGTGAGAAGTATTTAATTTAGTTTAGAGATACGGTGCGGAAACAGGCATTTTGGCCTTCCGAGTCCGTGCCGACCAGCGATCCCCATTCACTGGCACTATCCTACACATTGGGGACAATTTACAACTTTTACCAAAGCCAATTAAAACACAAACCTGGAGTCTCTGGAGTGTGGGAGGAAACTGGAGCACCAGGAGAAAACCCACACGGTTACGGGGAGAACATGCAAACTCAGTACAGACAGCACCCGTAGTCAGGATCGAACCTGGGTCACTGGTGCTGTAAGGCAGCAACTCTACCTCTGCCATCGTGCTACCCATCAATAAGCTGTTGTTAATAATTGTGATGGAGGAGGTGTAGGGACAGGAGTTACATCTCCTACAGTTGCTGAGTAATGTACCTGGGCAGGGGGTGGTTTGGTTGGGGGTGGGGTGAGTGAACCAAAGAATTGCAGACAGTATGCGCTCTACAGAAAGTGGATAGGGATGGGGATGAGAAGCTGTGACTGGTAAGATCACGTTGAAGGTAGCAAACATGTCAGAGAATGATGTTAGACACAAAATGCTGGAGTAACTCAGCGGGACAAGCAGCATCTCTAGAGAGAAGGAATGTGACATTTCGGATCTAGAACCTTCTTCACACTGATGACTAGAGAATGATTTCATAGAATGATGGGCCAGATGAGAGGTTGTTGGGGTGAAAGGTAAAGATCAGGTGAACTCTATCCTTGTTCTGTCTGGGGCAAGGGGGAGTGAGAGCAGAACTGCGGGACATTGATGACCCAGGTGAGAGATCCATGGGGGAAAAACCATGAATACTGAAGCAATGATGCTATCCTCCACTCAATTTCTCTGTGTCTGTTGTATCTGCTCCCAAAACGAGCCTTTCCATGCTGGGATATCCGAGATGTCCACTTTCTTTAGTGGCCTCCCTTACCATGGCAAGATCAAAACTAGGTGACTGGTTTGCCGTACACTTGAGCTCAGTCCACCACGGCCTGCGGGATCTTTCAGTTGCTAATCAGTTTAACTCACTTTCTGTCCTGGGCCTTCTCCATTGCCAGAGTGATGCCACAAGCAAACTAGAGGAACAGCATCTCATATTCAGCTTGGGTCGATGACAACCCAATAGTATGAACATTGAATTCTCCAATTTTATGTAAACCTCCCCCCCCCCCCAACCACTCTTTCTCCCCCCCTTTTTCTGGTGTCCCACCCAGTTGCACACCCATTTCCCCCACAATCCTGCCCCTCCTTGCCATTGCACCTATATCCCTCCCTTTTGCTTTATGTTGTACTCCTCTCCTTGCCTAATCTGACACCCTTCTGTCTCCTTCTCACATCTAGCCTTTGTCCATCCGTCTGCCAGTCCAACCGGCACTCTCCGGTATCCACCCATCACTCGCCAGGCTTTGTCCCGCCCCCACCTCTTTTCCAACTTCCTCCCCGCTCCACGATTAGGGTGAAGAAAGGACCTGACGGAAACATCGTCTATAAATGTCCTCCACGGAAGCTGCCTGAGTTACTCCAGCATTTTACTTTTCACATTTAAACTTAGAGGGGGTTAAGTTGCTGAAGTAGTATAATCTCTGAGGTAGTGGGCAAAATGAAAGTGAGATTAGCCTAAACAGCGCTTTGTTAACTAGCATGTGTACAGTGGGCTGAATGGCCACCTTCTTTCCTGTAAATGTCTATAGCTCCATGATTTGCTTTGACTGGATTACTTGTTGGACATGCTATATTTTCTCGAGTGAGTTGAAGTTAATTGTTAGATCTAAGCTGCACTAAAACCACAGAGAGCAAGGGCATGTCTCGGTTCATTTTGACCAAGCTAAGTGATACACACAAGAATAGATTGGCAGGCAAACTTAATAGCTAATTGGCTAATTGGATTGTGCTACTCAGTGGGAAATCATTTTTTTAATGAACATTGAGAGAATTGTAGTTATCCAGCCTGAGGTCGGAAAGTGAATAAAACCAAAATGCAAGGTTAAATTTAAAAATTGGCAAAGAAAAAAGAAACAGAAATATAAGGAACACTAGTTAATACAAGGTTCAGGCTGGTGTTTGGAGAATTTGAACATTTCACGGGTTGAAATTCAATTGCACAATGTAATTAGTGAGGATGTTAAGCTTTTGTATGAAATTCTTTTGTCCATTATTTTAACTGAGGAGTTTATTCATTTAAAATAACTGGGTTAAAATGTCAATGTAGCAAACAAAGACATCTAAAACATGAAGCCACTCATTACCAGAGTCCCACAGAATGATTTCAATGCATTAACTGCTTGAGTTCCACCTTCCCAATGACACCGTACAACAATGCCATAGAGCTGGTGGGCAGGAAGGATAAAAGAAACATAGAAAATAGAAAAACCGCAATTTCAATAGGGACGTATCAAGGAGAACATTATCTGTTCTCTTTAAACAAAACAAAACGGCTATTATTTCCAAACATACTTCATTCTGAAAATGGCAACTTATCTTCCTTCAATTATCTCTAAAGATTGTGTCCTTGTGTCATCATTTTATTTTTATCCCAATATTAAACAGTCCTTAAACTGGTGCACTGGTGTACTTTACTTCAATTGAGTCACAATTAGTCTGTATCATTGATATGCATTTTTGAATACAGGGTTATTACACATTTCATTTTAAATAGCAACGGACAGTTGAAACCAAAAACTGCGATAAGTGTGTGAAGATGGAAAACAACTGACATTGTATAAACCTGATTAATAGTTTACCTCTTATAAGTTAACAGGCAATGAAATGTTTTCTGCTACTATAAGCACTAAATGTAGTAACACCACTGTTGTTAGGATAAGGAACGAGCTGCCAGAGGAGGTAGTTGTGACAGGCACTATTGCAACGTTTAAGAAACATTTAAACAGATACATGGATAGGATAGGTTTAGAGCAATGGTTCCCAACGTGGGGCGTACGCCCCACAGGGGGTCAATTTGATTTTTAAGGGGGGCAATTGAGCGCGACTGAGGAGGTCTGGGTCCAAATTTTTGATTTTTATTTTTTTGGATTTTCCATCAGGTAAACATATGTAGTTTATGTTTCAGATGTTATTTTGAGTAAATAATTTTTTTGGGGTAAAAAAGGTCTTTATTGTGTAGTTATTACATAATCACCGCGCCATCGCTGTTCGTGCACGTCGCACGGAGCGCGCGAGGTCATGGGAGAACCTTATTTATTGAATTGGATTTAGAAATGCGATTCAAAGAGCTTTTGCTAAGTTACCCTTATAATATCTATTTCCTCCGTTTTCTCTCAAGTGAAAGCAACCCATTTTCTGAGAATTATTTCTTTGTCTGCTCGTGCTAAAATGAGTAGTGCAAGCAAGAAGAAAGTCCGTCAGTATTCAGAGGAATATTTAAAACTTGGTTTCATACCCGCTGTCCATGATGAACGGTCACCTTTCTGCCTCTTATGCCAACAATGCTTGACCAACGAATCAATGAAACCAGGTCGTCTTGAGACGCATTTGAAGGCGAAACATAGTGCGTATTGTACAGTAATTAAAATGATCGAAGTATTACAGAAAAAGCTTCCATTCAAATCATTTCATTTTTCTTTTTCATGGATGCCATGTTCTTTTGAAGCTTGTTTAAACCAAGGTATTGGCGTTTTAAGCTTCTTCAGCTGAAACGGAGTTCACTTTTTAAATTATAAGAATTATATATCACCACATGGGGGGGGGGGGGGCATCAGGATTTTAGAGGTGATTAGGTGGGGCATGGCCAAAAAAAGGTTGGGAACCACTGGTTTAGAGGGATATGGGCCAAATGTAGGCAGGTGTAGATGGGGCATTTTGGCCAGTGTGGGCAAGTTGGGCCGAAGGACCCGTTTCCACGCTGTAAGACTATATGACTATGACAAAATGCTGGAGTAATTCAGCGGGTCAGGCAGCATCCCTGAAGAAAATGTATGTTTTGGGTTAGGACCATCCTTCAGACTGAAGTCTGAAGAAGGGTCCCAGCCTGAAACGTCACCCATCCATTTTATCCAGAGATGCTGCCTGACTCGCTGAGTTACTCCAGCATTTTGTGTCTATCTTGGGTTTAGACCAGCATCTGCGGTTCTTTTTTTAAATTACTGCTGTGAAGATAGCTGTGGATAGGATTTTAAAACTCTGCTGCGTTGTCCGGTTCAGGCAGAGATGGTGCTTTCCATCTGGAGTTTACATTTGGCCCAAACCAACAGAGTGGAAGTGTTTCTAAATGTATGTATTCTGTGTACTATTTGTTCAGCTTGTTTTATCTCTGATTCATTGTGGCTGCAAGCCCAGACCACACATTGGCAAACGCAGCAGGGATTTGGAGTAAAACACAACTGCCCAGTGGCAAAGAGTGCTCGTTCTCCACCACTCTTCACATCAACTCTACTGAGTTTAAAAAGTTGAAGAATGAGCAGTCTTTGCCTGATAAACGAGAGAGTCCGAAACAATTGTTGTGAAGTAGTTCAAAGGAAAGGAGGAGTTTGGAGGAGACATTGTGAAAACTCTTCACATAATGTCTCTTCCTCCTTTCCTTTGAACACCTTCACAACAATTATTTCTGACATTTATCGGGTGAACTAAGGAGTTCATTCATTTAAAATAATTAGGTTAAAGTGTCGATGCAGGAATCTGAAAATGCTAAGCCCTTCATTGCCAGGATCATACAAAACAATCTCAATGCATCAACTGCTCGTGATTATTCCTTTTACCGACAACATCCAAAATCACTTTTATTTGGGTAGATAAGGAAAAATGATATTCTGGTGAAAATTCATATTCACTTTATTTTTCATGCATTAAAGATCCATGGATTGCAAAACATACGAATATTTAAAATTAACAAGATTGTCCATCATTAAGTAAAATTTCTGAGATTTTTTGGGAGGCATGATTCAAGCTCCTCGCAAAGATGTTGTCATTTTGTGCCTTTAATGTCAAGAATCAAGAGTGTTTTATTGTCATATGTCCCAGTTAGAACAATTAAATACTTGCAGCATCCTTCAGTCTTTTCCATACCAGCGGGACCTTTCCCGCCTGCACAACCTGGGTCTTTAAAGAAGATCTTTAAAGAAGATATTTGGTTTTATTTCATGGGATGTGGGTGATGTTGCAATGCCAGCATTTATTGACCATCCATAATAGCCCTGGGGAAGGTGGTGATGGTATCATTTTAGAACCCGCTGCAATCCTTCTAGAGAAAACAATCTTCCACTACAGTTAAGTTCAACATTCTGGGATATACACAAAATGCTGGAGTAACTCAGTGGGTCAGTCACCATCTCTGGAGTAAAGTAATAGGTGGCGTTTTGGGTCAGAACTCTTCTTCAGGCTGAAAGATGGATGTGGTGGCGCGGTGGGGGGAGGGGGGGAGCCAAAACAAATCCAGGCCAGCAAAAGACGACCTCAGGATGGATAGAGTCCACAATGGCCCATTGTTGGCTAGGGAAGATGTGCGAATGAGAGGGATGCATGGATGTGAACAGTGGAACTAGTAGAATGACTAGGATGGGGCAGGCGGAGAGATTGGATGCAGGAGTTACTTGAAATTAGAGAAATTGCGTTCATACCGCTGAGATAACCTGCTCAAGCGAAATATAAGGTATGAAGAGAAATATTCTAGGATTTTGATACTCTGATGATGAAGGAATGGCAATGTTTCCAAGCGACAATGAATTGTTCTTTGGAGAATTTTGAAATGGTGCTGTTCCCATCCACTTGACCTCCTGGGTTGTGGAATCTGAAATGTGCTGTTGAAAACTTAATGAGTTGCTGCACTAAATGTTGGTAGATGATGCTCGCAGCAGATGCTGGTGGATAGGGAGTGACTGTTTAAGAAAGCTGGATGATGTCCCAATCAAGTGACCTGTTTTTTTTCCCCTCTCTTTTCTGGCATTGAACCTACTGAATGACATTGATGTGAAGAGTATTGGTCGCTGTCCAGGCTTGTAACTTGCAGGAGATGGAAGGCTTTATGTAGCCTGGAGTTTAGTCATTCACTGCAGGGTTATCATACTCTAACTTACCATTGTTTTCACTGTATATATGTGGCTGGTCTACTTAAGCTCCTCCATCACCAGTTACAAAGTCTCATGTGCCTGGTTATTCCATGTGCTATATTTTTATACTTTTTAAAGTTTTGCTATGACAATATCTTTTTCCCATCTTTCCAAATGAGCATGAGTGGAGGCACATGATGCAGGGAGACCAGAAACTAGACTTTCAAATGTTTGTTAATGAGAAAGTGAGCACAATCACAGGGAGAGAGTCACAGTGGGTGCAACAGTAGAGTTGCTGTCTTACAGCGCAGGAGACCCGGGTTCGATCCTGACTATGCGCGCTGCCTGTATGGAGTCTGTACATTTTCCCCCAGACTCCGCGGGATTTCTCCGGGTGCTCCAGTTTCCTCACGCACTTCAAAGACGTACAGGTTTGTACGTTAATTGGCTTCTGTAAATTGTAAATTGTCCTTAGTGTGTGGAATAATGCTAGTGTATGGGAATCGCTGGTCGGTGCAGACTCAGTGGGCCTAAGGGCTGTATCTCTAAACTAAACTAAACTTGGCTTGTACAGGATTGTAGGTTATTTGACCTATAAATTGCCCTAGGAGTGTAGGATAGTTCTAGTGATTGCTGGTTGGCACAGAATCAGAAGGCCGAAGGGCCTGCTTCCACACTGTAACTCTAAAGACTATTGCTGGCATTCTTTTGGGCCTGTCCTACTTCGGCGATTTTTAAACGGACTGCCGGCGCCTGAAAAACCGGGAACTGGAACAGCGACTGTCAGAGTGGAACACACACACACATGGCTTCCTTCCCCAGCCTGTGTGATTTTTTTAGACAGCGTTCCCCCCGCTTGCCCTGTCTAGAAAATTCACACGGTGCAAAGCCAAGGTGATACAGACACACACCGCGATGAACAGGAAGGTTGGCGCTGTAAAATGATGGCTAAAGCACAGTTTACAGTAAGTCGTTTAAAAGGGGGGAGGGGGGAGAGGGGGGAGAAGGAATGGAGACAACATTTAAGAAGCCAGAGATACACGGCTGTGAAGTTCGGCGGACATTAACATTACCGGTCGGTTATCCTTGGTTCTGAAAACTACTGCTCACCTTTTTTTTCTCCCAATGAGCCAATGAAATTCACCGGTCAGCACCGGCTACAACCTACGAGAACCTCCGAGATCCTTCGACTTCCTGGCAATCCACTAGGACCTCCTACCGACCCACTTGCGGCTCGAGAATTCTCGCTACTCTCCATGGCGGCTGCATTCTAGTCGCCGCTAATATTTCAACATGTTGAAAAATTCACGACGACCATAATGAGGTGGCAACTAGTACCCAGAATGCAGGAACTCTTCACGACCATGAAGGCGTCTCCCTAGCAACCACCCGTCAACATGTGGCAACTGCATAGTCTCCTGTAGTTGCCTAAAAAGTTACCTAAGTGGGACAGGCCCATTAAGATGTTACCCTGGATCAACCTCACACTTTGTCAGATGTTCTGCAGGGAACAACTGGCCACCTGCAGGTCTGCGTCTTAGGGCATCTTATATTCTGCTCAATACCTGATGAAAAAGCAAAAGTCCAAGAATCATTTGACCTCCTGTCTTGTCTCTGATCTGCTAAGGATGCATTTCACATCTGACCCCTCAGTTTTACATGTTATGACCCTATTCATTTAAACCAGAGTTGCTACAAATGATAAAAGTAACTGGTTTACTTACTTTAATTTGTTTAAAGATTTTTTTTTCTAATTGCTGGCTAACTTTTTAAGGTGTTTTAATTAAATTTGTTATTTAAGTTCTTAACTTTTGTCCTTCTAAACTTTATTTGCATCGATTATTTAAATTCATTAGTTTAGTTTAGTTTAGTTTAGAGATGGAGCACAGAAACAGGCCCTTTGGCCCACAGAGTCCACCGCCCCATGCATTAGCAATATTCTACACATTATGGACAATTTACAGATTTACAGAATTAAATTAACCGACAAACCCGCATATCTTTGGAATGTGGAAGGAAACCGGGACATCTGGATAAAACCCACATGCTCACAGGGAGGACGAACAAACTCCATACAGACAGCACCCAAGTTCAGGATTGAACCTGCGTTTCTGGTGCTGTAAGACAGAAACTCTACCACTGTGCCAGTGCGCTGACACTTCAAACCCACAATTGAACCAGGCACCTTCCGATCTTCAGTGTAACGGTCTCCCAAGCAAGCTATTCCAGAACTAACAGTTTTAAAATGCTTTGATCAGAGTCATTTGAAAATAGTTTAAATGCCATTGATGGCAGCAAGCTCTCAAAGATCTTCAATGCATTTGAAAAATGGGATCTCAAAGCCAAATGTCTGAGATGGACATGTAGAATGGAGCTCACTCCACCTCATGAGGACTAGCATGGTTTACCCTCCACCTCATGAGGACTAGCATGGTTTACCCTCTGTACAGCTCATCACACTTTGGTCGTGCAGTAGACTGACTTCCCCCCCCCCCCCCCCCCCCTCCCCCCCCATCCCCCAATCCTTTCCACTCATCACTTTCATTTCATGTTTCATGCATCTTGTATTTTATAACCGTTGGCAGATCTATTTCACTCCTGGGATAAATAATGTTCTATCATATGATATGGTATGGTATGGCTTGCATCAATGTGTAATGATCAGTATGAGTGGGTTGTGAGCTTGGGCTATGAACAAATCCAAGACAACATAGCACATTATTATCAATAATTTGTGAATAAATGTTCTTTAAACTTTAGAGATACAGCACGTAAACAGGTCCTTCAGTCCGAGTCCACATTGACCAGAGATCACCGACATACACTAGCACTATCCTTTACACTAGGGACAATTTTTACCAAAGCCAATTAACCTACAAACCTGTACCACTTTGGAATGTGGGAGGAAAGCAGAGCACCCGTAGAAAACCCACACGTTCACGGTGAGAACGTACAAACTCCATAGAGACTGCCCCCGTAGTCAGGATTGAGCCCGGGTCTCTGTCGCTACAAGGCACCAATTCTACCCACTGCTCTACTGTGCCGCCCACTGTGTTCTGTTCGCAGTCCAGGAGTTGTAAAATGTTGCCAAAATACAGGATGATCTGATGGAAGAAAAAATGTGTTTGATTTTCTTTTAGCAGATGGACATTTGAATAATTAACCTCTTAGCATCAAAGTATTCATGAATGTCTGCTAATTATGCAGATAGGTTGCTCTTCTTATTCAGAGCCAAATCAAAGTGCTACAGTTACACTAACTTATCCAATAAAATGTTCAATCACTATTTTGTGCTGCAACCTAACACAGTCAACTGAGGGGGTCAATAAAAACTGTGCAGGCTAACATGAAAGGATTAGTTATTGGCAGTCCTATTAGGGAAGTGGAGGCAATGTGTACATTTTCTCCGCTCCAGGGTGGCACGGTGACGCAGTGGTGGAGCTATTGCCTTACAACGGCGGAGTCCCAGGTTTGATCCTGACTACATGCTGTCTGTACGGAGTCTGCACGTTCTCGCCATGACTTGCATGGGTTTGCTCCGAGATCTTCGGTTTCCTCCCACACTCCAAAGGCGTACAGGTTTGCGGGTTAATTGGCTTGGTATAAAATGTGAATTGGCCCTAGTGTTGGCCCATATTGCTTACTGGATGTTCGGACAGTGTGTTGTAATGTAAATGCCAGCGCCCCTTGAGGCCCGGAGTAGAAGCGGCTGAGTGTGCCTGTGCATGTGCATGATAACATGTGACCTTCTAGAAGTTTCTGTTAGTTGTTGGAAATAAACTCTTCTTACAAGATGTCGGACGTGTATTCATTGTGCTAGGCATAACCGGGTCATACAGCAGACGTTACAGTGTTAATGTGCAGGAATCGCAGGTCAGCACGGACGTGCTGGGACGAAGGGCCTGTTTCCACTCTGTATCTCTAGACTAAACTAAACTAAACGTTAATGGAAAATATTGCTTACTGGATGTTTGTTTTACTTGGAAAAACTGTAAGTGGTTTAGTGTCACGTGTGGACTGCACAGTGAAATTCTTTTTGCATTGATCACACATGCACAAATCACCATGTTTTGTCACCAAGTGTGAACCTTGTGAGAACCAGTTTGTTTGCTTACTGCATGAGCCCAAAAGCATGCTATGATCATCTGGTTATATAATGCCCCACAGAGGGTCCTATTGTTTGCTTTATAAAAACTGGGGTGCGAGAGGTTGCGGAATCAGATAGTAATTTTAAAATTATTATAACTATATTATCGAGGCCTATAAAACTAATAATACCTTTTGCGACCGGGTCTTGCAGCGATTTTTCGTTAATGATTTACTAGGCTGAACATCTGCGATTAGTACAGCCTAGTAAAAATCGCGTTTTAAACCCGCCCCCTCCAAACAGCGCCAAAATCGCGGACCTGGCTGTGGGCAGATTCCCAATGACGATTCAGGTAGGTTTTGTAACATACCTAATTAATGGAAAATATTGCTTACTGGATGTTTGTTTTACTTGGAAACTGTAAGTGGTTTAGTGTCATGTGTGCACTGCACAGTGAAATTCTTTTTGCATAGATCACACATGCACAAAATCACCATGTTTTGTCACCAAGTGTCCTTGTGACACCAGTTTGTTTGCTTCTTCATGCGTCAGCATGCTATGATCATCTGGGAACACAGAGGTGCTCTGAAACTGTCCACGGGATAAAAAATTGTCTGTAATTTGACTAACATCCTTAGCCTTTGTTATTTTAATGGGGGGGGGGGTTTGTCCCTGCTAGCATCAGTATTCATTCTGAGACTTAGCCGAGAGGATAGATGCTTGACATGGTGATGTTTTAGTGTGTTGGCCATTCTGATCAATGAACAATGATTTAGATGAGAATGTGCAAGGCATGATTGGTGTGTTTCTGGAATAGCTCTACCCAAGACCACATGAAATTGCAGAGTTGTGGATGTTGCCCAGTCCATCACACTAACCAGACTTCCCACCATTGACTACATTTACACTTCACGCAGCCTCGGAAAAACCTAACACAATCGAAAACACAATCAACCCACCCCGATCATTCCTCCTCCTCCAGCTCCTTTCGGACAGAAGATACAGAAGCTTTAAAGTGCAGACCACCAGATTCTTCCCCTGTGTTATCAGGATTCTGAATGGTCCTTTCATGTGTCCGATTCACCTCTACCCCATTTCAGACTTTGGACTTTATCTGTGGAACTGATGCGCTATAAAAAGAAACAAAGTGCTTGAGTAACTCAGCAGATCAGGCAGCATCTCTGGAGAACATGGATTTCCAGGTTCGATCCTGACTAGGGGCCAGTCTGTGTGGAATTTGTGTGTACTCCTTGTGACCGCGTGGGTTTTCTCTGGGTGCTCTGGTTTCCTCCCACACTCCAAAGACGTACAGGTTTGTCGATTAATTGGCTTCAGTAAGAATGGTAAATTGTCCCTAGTGTGCAGGTGAGTGCTATTGTACGTGTTGATCGCTGGTTGGCGTGGACTCGGTGGGCAGAAGGCCCTGTTTCTGCTCTGTATCTCTAAACTAAACTAAACTATAGCTGATGAACAATAGCCTGACATATGTTCTTGTTGTCCAAGTAGTCCAGTGGTGAGTGGAGAGACAGCGAGAGGCATCTCTTGTTTCATTTTGATGGTATTAAGAGGTTAATGAATCTTTGCCTTTTACATTTCATCAGAGGTCAAAGATAAAATAAAAACCTTTGGATTTTGTTACTGTCAGAATAGTTTAAACATAGTCCAGTTGGCTATTTACCAGGTTCTTGAGTATTGTTGCTTTTAATGGTTTGTAAATGCTTTTGACTGTTAATTTTAGTCTGAAGAGAATCTGATGTACAGTCAATGTGATGTGCAGTCAATGTGATCCCTTGTCGTAAGTCCGTGGAATTATGATTATTGATGCTGACTTCCCAAACCCAAGGTTTCCGTGCGGTTCCCGGAGGTTTTTGTCAGTCTCCCTTCCTGCTTCCACTACCTGCAACCTCCGGCAACCACCTGCAATCTCCGGGAACCGCACGGAAACCTTGGATGGGGCGCAAAGTCTCCAGAGGTTTCCGTTCAGGTTTCCTAAGTGGGACAGGGGCATAACAGTGTAAGACACAGAAAGCTGGAGTAACTCAGCGGGACAGGCAGCATCACTGGAGAGAAGGAATGGGTGATGTTTTGGATCGAGACCCTTCTTCAGGATTTGGAGTTTGTGAGATGAACGTGAACTGCCACTTGGTTGAGATTATTATCCTAGGATCACCTCACACCCACTGAGGCAAGAAGGAGTTCATGGTGTGGAAACATCAAGGCAGCTCCATCCTCAATCCAATTAATTCACTCTGGTGAATGTAGACCATTTGCAGCTTTCACTTCATCACAATTACTTACTGTTATCCACTTGCAATTTTTGTAAAACAGCATGGAAGCAGGCCCATAAAACTATCAAGTCCGTCGAACATCCATGTGCACTAATCCTACATTAATCAAATTTTATTTTCCCTACGTCTCATCAACTCCTCTTCCCAACTCACATTTAGTGGCCAAATAACCCCTACCATCTCATACATCATTGGGATATGTGGGAAACTCACATAATTACAGAGAGAAAGAGAAACTCCTCAAAGACAGCACCAGAGATAACTCGAACAGTGAGGCAACACCTTTACTTGACTCCTTGAATTTAAGCTCCCTGTTCTTAGTAAATCATAATATGGACTCCCATGCATGGTACTGCTGATCAATCTTATTAATGTCACCATCCAGGTGCTTTGGAGGATGGCATTTCTCTCCCGCATTCTAAAGACGTCCGGGTTTGTAGGTGAATTGGCCGTTGTAAAATGCCTCGCGTGTGTAGGCGAGTGGATGCGAAAATGGGATAACATAGAACTAGGATGATCGACAACCATTGTCGATTCGGTGGGTCGAAGGGGCTGTTTCCATGTTGTATCTATAAACAAAACATATACAAGCTACCTTCATTTGAACAGGTTAGCTGGTGAAGTTGCATGTCTTCTTTTGGCCCAGTTTAGACCACTGCTGTCTTACTGCAGCTTGTTGCCAGCATATGGTCATAAGATCATAAGGAGTAGGAGTAGAATTAGGCCATTCGGCCCATCAAGTCTACTCCGCCATTCATTCATGGCTGATCTATCTCTCCCTCCTAACTTGTTTCCACACAAATTCACACTAGGAGACAGGAATTCCAAGCTTTGGAGCTCCTTTGCCAATTCCTCCTCCAGCGCTTTGTATTAGACAGGCAGAAACTACTCCCCTGAAGAAATGACAGGAAATCAGCTCAATTTCAGATATTCCAGCCTAAGTTGACTTACTGGCACTTACAGGGTGGCATAGTGGGGCTGCAGTAGAGTTACTACATTACAGTGCCAAAGACCCGGGTACGATGCTGACTAGGCGTGTTGTATGTATGGAGTTTGTACGTTTTCCCTGTAACCGCATGAGATTCCTCTGGGCGCTCCGCTTTCCTCCCACATTCCAAAGGCGTGCAGGACTGAAGGTTAATTGGCTTCTGGAAATTGCCCCTAGTGCTCAGGATCAAACTAGTGCACGGGTTTAGTTTAGTTTATCACGTGTACCGAAGTACTGGGAAAAGCTTTCTTGTTGCATGCTATCCAGTCAGCGGAATAACCATACACGATTACAATGAAGCCGCCCACAGTGTACAGTTACATGATAAAGGAAATAATGTTTAGTGCAAGATAAAGTCCAGTAAAGTCCAAATAAAGATAGTCTGAGTGTCTCCAAATGGATTTTGCTTCAACATCAGTACTTATTTTATTGTGTCTGTCATCACCTATCCTGCCAGGCCAAGACGGATCCCAACCCAAAGCATCATCTATCCATTTTCTCCAGAGATGCTGCCTGACCCTCTGTTACTCCAGCATTTTGCGTCTATCTTTGGTGCAAACCAGCATCTGCAGTTCCTTTTCATTACATAGGCCTCCTCAGCTGCTGGACATAGACTCCCATAATCCAAGTTTAAATGTTTAAACAAATATTCAACCCATCCCTGGGCAAATCCTGACTGGCCCAGGGATGGGTTGAATATTTGTTTAAACATTTAAACATGCTGGTGGCTTTACAGATTTGTGAGTCTTCACTGATAGACACAGTAGGTCGCTCATCTCCCTTCGATTTGGCTTCCTCCTGCTGTATGCTTACAGGCACGGAGACAGACAAATAGCAACAATAGGGATCGGCATCTTGTGGGAATCTTCCTGGAAAGGATCTGTAACAGCATTTCTCCAGCATTTCCATGTGTAATGTTGTACCCTAGAATAGGAAACGTAAAAGATGTCATCTGGAGTAATGCTGTTGCAGCCTGTATTGAGCAGCTTCAGTGCACGGTTGGTGATAATCCCTTGTCTTGTTCTGCTTGCAAATGAATTAATCTTTGATATAGAAGTTGGCATTCTATGCTATTTTTAGATCTATTATAAAATCAAGCAGGGAATGTGTATGGCTATCAATGAATCCTCTTTAATGTATTTTAAGAACAAAGTAGCACTTGTATGGCATCTGTAACAATACTTTGATGACAATTAAATAATGTCACATACATTGTAGTAGAGTTGACAGCTGATAAGGGGGCATTCTGCCAGATATTGTGTTTCACTGATATCAGAGGATTTAAAGTTGTCCACAGGACACTGGGGAAAACTTGCCTGATCCTGTTGGTAGCAATGACAAGGTTATTTTCCAGTTTTTACTTTTTATTTTCCGGTTTAACTTTTCAACTGAATGACAGCACCTCCAAAAGTCTCAGTCTGAAGATGGAGTGTCGGTAAGATCACTTGCTCAAGCCTGTGGAGTGAGGCTTGAAACTACACACTTTCTCAGAACGTCACAAACCCAGCCTGGCTGAATTTAACCAAAGTTATTTCTGAAGACCAGCCAATGTAACTATATAGACACAAAAATGCAGTATAACAATGGCCTGTTTCCTTTATCATTGTTACTGTTTTGCATATCTTTTGTTCATTTGTTCTTTATCTATCTACATCATCGTCTATATTTCAAGAGTCAAGTCAAGAGTGCTTTATTGTCATATGTCCCGGATGGGACAATGAAATTCTTACTTGCTGCAGCACAACAGAATATGTGAATATGTAGACAATAGACAATAAGTGCCGGAGTAGGCCATTCGGCCCTTCAAGCCAGCACTGCCATTTAACATGATCATGGCTGATCATCCCCAATTAGTACCCCATACCTGCCTTCTCCCCATATCCCCTGACTCCGCTATCTTTACGAGCCCTATCTAGCTCTCTCTTGAAAGTATCCCGAGAACTGGCCTCCACCGCCCTCTGAGGCAGAGAATTCCACATACTCACAATGCTCTGTGAGAAAAAGTGTTTCATCGTCTCCGTTCTAAACATAGTACATAAATGGGGGAAGAGAAACAAAAAGTTTAATAAATAACAAATATAGTGCAATAACAATATAGTATTTTGCAGTTCAGAGCTCAGAGCTTTTTTGTTGTTGTGTTTAATAGCCTGATGGCTGTAGGGAAGAAGCTGTTCCTGAACCTGGACGTTACAGTTTTCAGGCTCCTGTATCTTCTTCCTGATAGCTCTCTTTTCTCGTTTCCCTTTCCCGTGACTTTCAGTCTGAAGAAGGGTCTCAACCCGAAACGTCACCCATTCTTTCTCTCCAGAGAAGCTGCCCGTCCTGCTGAGTTCCTCCGTCATTTTGTGTCTACTGTTCTATGTTCTATGCCTTTTTTTTGCACGATATCACTGCTATTGTGTTTAATGCAATGTACAGTTGTGTGAATGTGAGACAGACTCAGCAACGTTGTTGCATGTTATGCTGCAGGAAATGTTCTCATGGTGCTGACTAAAGTGGCCCATGGATCATTTGATGTCTTTCTGTTCACATTTCTTTATTTATTTAATGGCAAACATGTTATTCTCTTTGGGCCGTTGTGAATGGAGAACATGGAGCAGACAAAACACAGTTTAAGCAAGACAATGATTCTTTAACAGATGTTCCAACACCTTAGCAACAGCTTTGGGACTATAGTGAGAACTCAGACTAATCGAAGCTGACAGGATGGATGGCAAGATGAAAAAGCTCGGAAGGCAGACATTCCAATGGCATTTATTTTTAGGAATTAAGGACTTGCTTTGTCATTATACCTTTGGCTCTCCTTCTTTCCTGAAGGTGATATAACCGACAGGTACTGACAGATCTGCAGCTCCTCATATGAGTCGGGTGAGGAGGGGGGAATAGTAAGGGATAGAAAGTTGTCCAATTCGGGAGGAAAGTACCTGTGTTAATTAAGCCGCCATTCTGTATGGTATCAGTCGATGAGGGTCAGAATACACTGCCATTCCTTCAGAGAAACATGAGATCAGTCTCAAAGTGCTGGAGGAACTCAGCGGGTCAGGCAGCATCTCTGGAGGGCATGGACAGGCCAACCTGAGTTCCTCCAGCTGGCACGATGGCACAGCAGTAGAATTGCTACCTTAAAGCGCCAGAGACCCGGGTTCGATCCTGACCATGGGTGCTGGCTCCACCGAATGTGTACATTCTCTCTGTGACAACGCGGGTTTTCGATTGGTTCCCCGGTTTCCTTCCACAGCCCAAAGACGTGCAGGTTCGTAGATTAATTGGCTTCCGTAAACTGCCCCTAGTGTGTAGGATGCGAAACTGGGATAACATAGTACTAGTGTACGCGTAATCGATAGTCAGCACAGACTCGGTGGGCCAAATAACCTGCTTCCATGCTGTACCTCTAATCTAAAACTTTGCGTTTTACTCAAGATTCCAGCATCTGCAGTTTCTTGTGTCTCTGTGAGATCAATTATCACCGCTTGTTGGGAGGGTTTAATTGTGTGTGGCCACCGGTATTAAGTGACTGCTCTTGGCTCTACACATTTGGTTCCACAATCAGTGTGTGGACGTAGAAGTCATCATTCCTCCACTGGTGAACTTTGCCCCCTGCTGTCTCCCAAGCTGAGTGCAGTTCAGTTGAGTCCGTGACTCAGCGTAAGGAAATAACCACCTTCTTATTTTCACCCAACAAACAGCTAACAATGGCCTGTTTCCTTTATTTCTCCACATCATCGACTATATCTCTCGTTTCCCTTTCCCGTGACTTTCAGCCTATAGAAGGGTCTCGACCCAAAACGTCACCCATTCCTTCTCTCCAGAGATGCTGCCGGTCCTGCTGAGTTACTCCAGCTTTTTGTATCTATCTTTGGTTTAAACCAGCATCTGCAATTCCTTCCTACACATAAGAAGATAACCTGCTCCTGCTCTTAATCAGTCCCACACGACTGAGGGAGTACTCCTGCATTCCACAACCCCACAGCATTGCACTGATAGTAATCATAGAAACATAGAAATTAGGTGCAGGAGTAGGCCATTCGGCCCTTCGAGCCTGCACCGCCATTCAATATGATCATGGCTGATCATCCAACTCAGTATCCTGTACCTGCATTCTCTCCATACCCCCTGATCCCTTTAGCCACAAGGGCCACATCTAACTCCCTCTTAATATCCAATGAGCTGGCCTCAACCACCTTCTGTGGCAGAGAGTTCCAGAGATTTACTACTCTGTGAAAAATGTTTTTCTCATCTCATCTCATCTCGGTCCCTTTATCCTTAAACTGTGACCCCTTGTCCTGGACTTCCCCAACATCGGGAACAATCTTCCTGCATCTAGCCTGTCCAACCTCTTAAGAATTTTGTCCGGTCCACATGCTTGTGCCCGGTCCCTGCTGCTGCCTTATGCGACCTCTCACCCCATCCAACCTCTGGTGTTTCCGTCAGGTGATGAAGAGGACGAAGACACAGGGGAGGAGCGTCTGCCGTCCTGCTTCGACTACGTGATGCATTTCCTGACCGTCTTCTGGAAGGTTCTGTTCGCCTGCGTGCCTCCCACTGAATACTGGAATGGATGGGCCTGCTTTTTAACGTCCATTGTCATCATTGGCATCCTGACGGCCGTCATTGGAGATCTGGCCTCCCACTTTGGCTGCACGATTGGCCTGAAGGATTCAGTGACGGCTGTGGTGTTTGTAGCTCTCGGCACCTCCGTACCTGGTAAGTCAATTCTTTTTTCTTTTCTTTTTTTCCACATTTTCTTTTAGGAAGGGCTGATTAATTAAAAAAAAGGAGCTTCAACTCGGGTGAAATGATGCCGCTGTACAAGTCATTAGAGTGCAGTTTAGACTTTACTTGAGACTTTAGAGATACAGCGTGGAAACAGGCCCTTCAGCCCACTGAATCCGTGGCGACCAGCAATCACCCTGTACTCTAGCACTGCCCGACACACTCGGGACAATTTTCAATTTTACCGAAGCCAATTAATCTACTAGTCTGTATG
This sequence comes from Leucoraja erinaceus, assembly GCF_028641065.1. Taxonomy (NCBI): domain Eukaryota; kingdom Metazoa; phylum Chordata; class Chondrichthyes; order Rajiformes; family Rajidae; genus Leucoraja; species Leucoraja erinaceus. The sequence continues at coordinate 52,288,950 of NC_073385.1, forward strand.
GCTTTGGAGTCTGGGAGGACCCAGAGAAAACCCACATGGTCACAGGGAAAATGTACAAACTTCGTAGAGAAGCTGAAGGGTGCCCTAATAGAAGTATACAGAATTATAAGGGTATAGATACAGTGAAGCTCAGTTCTTGGTAGAGGATTCTAAAACTAGAGTGCATAATCTTAAGATGAGAGAGGAGAGATTTAAGTGTGGTGAAATCACCTCCCGGAAGTCCTCCCAAAAATCTGGCACCTAGGCCGGTTGAGGCGACTGCTCCAGACGTCATCGGGACTTCCACGCCGACTGACAGGTCAAATTTTCCCCCAGCGGCCAGGACTCTGGAACTCCGGTCCAACAGTGGCCACAGGATCTGTTCCCATAGCTGACTTCCGAGGCCGAATTTGCCCTATCTCGGCCCCTCAGCTGTCTTGTCTTACTGCTCTGGCACCACTGGACTCTTCAAAGAGGCTGTAACCTCTGTTGGTTCAGCAAAACGGATAATCCAGAAAGTGTCCGCAACTATGGGTGCAGGGAAATTGGTGGTGGATCTGTACTGGTGTTTCTCGCACCTGCTTATGATAATTTGCCTGGATAATTTGCTCTCTAGAGAGATGGCGAGGTTGGGCAGGCCCTGCCACGTTATATAACATGGATAGGACAAGACATTTTAACAAAAGTGTAAACCACCAATGAAGGTCAAGCACTTTGTGAACAGCAGCCCCCTTGAGTTGTCTTCCTCTGCTTTTCTTTACAGTTGGCATTTACTACTCTCTTGAGGAAAGTTTAAGACCACAGAGAGATTTGAAAAAGATGAGAATGTTTACATTGAACGATCAAGCTCTGACTATATAGTGCGGATATAAAGCTGTGATAAACAAACAGAAGGCAGAATCATGCAGTAACTTGGGACTTTATAAAAAGGCTGCTCCAATCAGTTTGCAAGAACAAGTGTGATGTCACCACAATTTAACTAAATCAATAACCAAAAATGAATTGGAATCAGGCTAATAATTTTATTTATTCATCTTCCAATTTTAATGAAGATCCAGAGAAGTCTCCCATGGTCGCCGAGGAGACTAGTGTAATGCAGAACCTTAATACTTGGGCCATAAGTTCAGTCTACACTCACAGAATATGGTGAGGCTCGCTGTGCCCTTTCAATCACTTGTCTGACCAAGACTAATTGATTTTGTATTCAATGAAGCAGCCAGCATGGAACCAAGATTCAGATCCAGCCTGGATCTGCAAGTTTAGTTTAGCTTAGTTTAGAGACATAGCATGAAAACAGGCCCTTCGATCCACCAAGTCCACGCTGACCAACGATCACTCATTCACACCAGGTATCCCGGTACACACTAAGGGCAATTTACTAAGGGCAATTTACAGAGGCCAATAAACCTACAAACCCACACGTCTTTGGGATGTGGGAGGAAACCAAAGCACCTGGAAGAAACCCACTCGGTCACAGGGAGAACATGCAAGCTTCACACAGACAGCAACCCAAGGTCAGGATCGAACCCTGGTCTCAGGCGCTGCAAGGCAGCAACTCTACCATTACAATAGACAATAGACAATAGGTGCAGAAGTAGGTCATTCGGGCCCTCGAACCAGCACCGCTATTTAATGTGATCATGGCTGATCATCCTCAATCAGTACCCCGTTCCTGCCTTCTCACCATATCCCCTGACTCTGCTATCTTTAAGAGCTTTATCTAACTCTCTCTTGAAAGCATCCAGAGAATTGGCCTCCACTGCCTTCTGAGGCAGAGAATTCCACAGATTCACAACTATCTGGGTGAAAAAGTTTTTCCCCATCTCTGTTCTAAATGGCCTACCCCTTATTCTTAAACTGTGGCCCCTGGTTCTGGGGACACGTTTCCTGCCTCTAGCATGTCAAATCCCTTAATAATCTTACATGTTTCAATAAGATCCCTCTCGTCAGTCTAAATTCCAGAGTGTACAAGCCCAGCCACTCCATTCTATCAACATATGACAGTCCCGCCATCCCAGAAATTAACCTCATAAACCTATGCTGCAATTGTGCCGCCTGTCTGCACGTCTTTGGAATGTGGGAAGAAACCAGATTTAACCTGATTGTGACAACCCTCATTGAAGAGAAAGAGAGTTCCATAAGCTTAGCCGCTAGTTATTTTGCTACCGTTAGGAAATCATGGCTAGAAATAAACAATTTTTACCAAACCTAATTAACCTACAAACCTGTACGTCTTTGTAGAAACTAGAGCACCCAGGGAAAACTCACGCAGTCATGGGGAGAACATACAAACTCCGTACAGACAGCACCTATGGTCAGGATCAAATCCAGGTCTCTGGTGCTGTAAGGCAGCAACTCTACTGCTGCGCCGCTGTGCAGATGACCACTTGATTCATTTAGGCTATGGACCAAGTGCTGATAAATGGGATTAATATAGATGGGTACTTGATAGTTGGCATGGACGTTGTGCTGAATGGCCTGTTTCCATGCTCTATGGAAAAAAAATGTAACTTTGAGGGTATGAGACGTGAATTGGCCAAGATTGACTGGCAATTAATTCTAAAAGGGTTGACGGTGGATATGCATTGGAAGACATTTAAAGACTGCATGGATGAACTACAAAAATTGTTCATCCCAGTTTGGCAAAAGAATAAATCAGGGAAGGTAGTACATCCATGGATAACAAGGGAAATCAGGGATAGTATCAAAGCGAAGGATGATGCGTACAAATTAGCCAGAAAAAGCAGCATACCGGAGGACTGGGAGAAATTCAAAGACCAGCAGAGGAGGACAAAGGGCTTAATTAGGAAAGGAAAAATAGATTATGAAAGAAAACTGGCAGGGAACATAAAAACTGACTGCAAACGTTTTTATAGATATGTGAAAAGAAAGAGATTAGTTAAAACAAATGTAGGTCCCTTGCAGTCAGAAACAGGGGAGTTGATCATGGGGAACAAGGATATGGCGGACCAATTGAATAACTACTTTGGTTCCGTCTTCACTAAGGAAGACATAAATAATTTGCCAGAAATAGCAGGGGATCGCGGGTCAAAGGAGTTGAAGGAATTGAGTGAAATCCAGGTTAGCCGGGAAGTGGTGTTGGGTAAATTGAATGGATTAAAGGCCGATAAATCCCCAGGGCCAGATAGGCTGCATCCCAGAGTACTTAAGGAAGTAGCTCCCGAAATAGTGGATGCATTAGTAATAATCTTTCAAAACTCTTTAGATTCTGGAGTAGTTCCTGAAGATTGGCGGGTAGCAAACGTAACCCCACTTTTTAAGAAGGGAGGGAGAGAGAAAATGGGGAATTACAGACCAGTTAGTCTAACATCGGTAGTGGGGAAACTGCTAGAGTCAGTTATTAAAGATGGGATAGCAGCACATTTGGAAAGTGGTGAAATCATTGGACAAAGTCAGCATGGATTTACAAAAGGTAAATCATGTCTTAGAATTTTTCGAGGATGTAACTAGTAGCGTGGATAGGGGAGAACCAGTGGATGTGGTGTATCTGGACTTCCAGAAGGCTTTCGACAAGGTCCCACATAAGAGATTAGTATACAAACTTAAAGCACAAGGCATTGGGGGTTCAGTATTGATGTGGATAGAGAACTGGCTGGCAAACAGGAAGCAAAGAGTAGGAGTAAACGGGTCCTTTTCACAATGGCAGGCAGTGACTAGTGGGGTACCCCAAGGCTCAGTACTGGGACCCCAGCTATTTACAATATATATTAATGATCTGGATGAGGGAATTGAAGACAATATCTCCAAGTTTGCGGATGACACTAAGCTGGGGGGCAGTGTTAGCTGTGAGGAGGATGCTAGGAGACTGCAGGGTGACTTGGATAGGCTGGGTGAGTGGGCAAATGTTTGGCAGATGCAGTATAATGTGGATAAATGTGAGGTTATCCATTTTGGTGGCAAAAACAGGAAAGCAGACTATTATCTAAATGGTGGCCGATTGGGAAAGGGGGAGATGCAGTGAGACCTGGGTGTCATGGTACACCAGTCATTGAAGGTAGGCATGCAGGTGCAGCAGGCAGTAAAGAAAGCGAATGGTATGTTAGCTTTCATTGCAAAAGGATTTGAGTATAGGAGCAGAGAGGTTCTACTGCAGTTGTACAGGGTCTTGGTGAGACCACACCTGGAGTATTGCGTACAGTTTTGGTCTCCAAATCTGAGGAAGGACATTATTGCCATAGAGGGGTGCAGAGACGGTTCACCAGACTGATTCCTGGGATGTCAGGACTGTCTTATGAAGAAAGACTGGATAGACCTGGTTTATACTCTCTAGAATTTAGAAGATTGAGAGGGGATCTTATAGAAACTTACAAAATACTTAAGGGGTTGGACAGGCTAGATGCAGGAAGGTTGTTCCCGATGTTAGGGAAGTCCAGGACAAGGGGTCACAGCTTAAGGATAAAGGGGAAATCCTTTAAAACCGAGATGAGAAGAACTTTTTTCACACAGAGAGTGGTGAATCTCTGGAATTCTCTGCCACAGAGGGTAGTTGAGGCCAGTTCATTGGCTATATTTAAGAGGGAGTTAGATGTGGCCCTTGTGGCTAAGGGGATCAGGGGGTATGGAGAGAAGGCAGGTACGGGATACTGAGTTGGGTGATCAGCCATGATCATATTGAATGGCGGTGCAGGCTTGAACGGCCGAATGGCCTACTCCTGCACCTAATTTCTATGTTTCTATGTTTCTAAAAAGGAGGTTCTGCAAAATTGCAATGTACAATGTGATGGAGCCTGGATTTTAAAAATGGGAGTTGATGGGCATGTGAGAGAGAATTAGATGCAAGGTACAGGGAAATAAGGAGTGGGGGAATGGGACTAATGGGACCAGGTATCAGCTTGCATCTTTGGGCTGAATTTGCTCTTTCCATGTTGTTCTGAGTGCAAGAAAAGGTATGGGGGTCTCTGGGTTCTTGACAGTAACAAGGGTGCGGTTTAGTCACAGGTTTACAGGAGGCTGCAGGCAGATTGGTGAAAAGGATGGGAGCGTGGCCAGCCAGATGCGGTGCAGATAAGTGTACCGTAGTATTTTGGAAGGAAAAACGTAAAGAGGCAATTGAATCAAATGGTTCAATTGCAAATGGGGATGTGTGAAGAGAGGGGATCTGGAGTGAGAATTTGGGAACGGTATTAGAAGATTCCCCAGGGCCTACGATCAGATGCGTCACGTTCAGATGAATGGGGGGGAACAGCGTCAGTAAGTCATAAAAACATGAAACTGCAGACGCTGGTTTACACAAAATAGGACAGAAAGTGCTGGAGTGACTCAACGGGTCGGAGAACATGGATAGGTAATGTTGCAGGTCAGAACCCTTCTTCAGACTGATTGTAGGAAGGGGTGAAGAGAGGAGGGGCAGGACAAAGCATGGGAGCTAATAGGTGGATACAGCTCATGTTACAGTCACGTGTTGGGGATTCATTTTAACCAGTGACTGCAAAAGCTCTTTTTAGCTGAGTTTAGCTTATTGTCACGTGTACAGTGAAAAGATTTTTGTTGCGTGCTATATACAGCAGAAAGACAATACATGATTACAATAGAACACCCACAGTGTAGAGATACAGGATAAAAGGAATCATGTATAGTGCAAGATAAAGTCCAGTAAAGTCTGATTAAAGATAGTAGATGGTAGGTCAGGGCCCCTCTCTAGTTGTTGAGAGGATGGTTCAACTGCCTGACAACAGCTGGGAAGAAATGTCTCTGAATCTGGAGGTGCACATTTTCACACTTCTGTACTTCTTTCCTAATGGGAGAGAGGAGAACGGGGAGTTATCAGGGTGAGACCTGTCCTCGATTATGCTCATGGCCTTGCCGAGGCAGCGTGAAGTGTGGATGGAGTCAATGGCAGGTAGGTTGGTTTGTGCGATGGTCTGGGCTGCGTCTGCGGTTCTCTGCAATTTCTCTCCAAACTCTCTCAGATTGTCCGCAAATTCTCTGCAAACCCCTGCTCGTGTTTTGATCCGTGGCACCTTGTGTTCTCTTTCACAGATACTTTTGCCAGCAAAGTGGCAGCCACCCAAGACCACTACGCGGACGCCTCCATTGGGAACGTGACTGGAAGCAATGCGGTCAACGTGTTTCTGGGCATTGGGTTGGCCTGGTCCATCGCTGCCATCTACTGGGCGTACCAGGGAAAGGAGTTCCGTGTGGAAGCCGGCACCTTGGCCTTCTCCGTCACTCTCTTCACCATCTTTGCGTTCGTCAGCGTGAGCATCCTGCTCTACAGGAGGCGGCCGCACATCGGGGGGGAGCTCGGGGGTCCGCGGAGATCCCGTATCATCACCGCCATGTCATTTGTGGGATTGTGGTTATTGTACATTCTATTCTCCTGTTTGGAAGCCTATTGCTACATAAAGGGGTTCTAAAGGAAAGGAGGTGCGCGCTACCCCCAAAGAGACACGTCACTTGAATCTCTTCGAACACAATGCAATACTTGCCAACGATATTCTACTCTTGAAAGAAACATTGGAGGCGGTCCCAGTGAAGAGGGCAGCTCATGCCCCATAAATCGAAACAAAAACACAACATTTTGTACAGGACAGTCCTGTGTCTTCTGCAGTCGCTTCTGAGCTTTCTTGCCTTACTGAAGGGTTTTTATTGAAACTAATGTCGGAGGAGGGGTGGGTTGGATTGGATGGTGCTTCGATCCTGTTGGGCTTGCGTGAAACGGGCTGGATGATGGATTGTTTAATTGAAGTATCAAATGCGGACAGACAGAAGAGCGATGAGAACTGCCCCTTGCTGTGCGTCCAAAGCTATTATTGTGTTCAGTCCTTCCTTCCTCTTGAAGTTAATCCGCCCAAAACAAGCAGTCGTGTACAACAAACTTACATCATGGCCTGGCAGTAGGATTTGCCTGAACGCAGGCCTACTGCAAATGCTGTGTATTTTGGAACTCTGTTTTAATGTATCTTGCTTGCACCATAACAAATGAAAGAGCCAAAGCAAGTGCATGGAAGGTGTTTGGAGGCAAAAGCTGAACTCGCCCTCCTTCAGAATACTTGTTCAGTTCATTTTGAAGGGTTGGTTTTACTAACTTGGTGCACCAGGTTTTAATGTTAATACTGCCTCGCCATTTTAAATCATTCCCATATTAAGCAAAGGGCAGGTACCGTCCAGAGTCCAGAGCACTGGTTTCATTTGCCCCATAATTGATCCTAAAAGTTGGAACGTTGATTAATTTATTGAAAGATACGGCGTGGAAACAGGCCCTTCGGCCCACCTAATCCATGCCGCCCATCAATCACCCGTTCATACTAGTTCTATGTTATCCCACTTTCACAACCACTCCCTACCCACTAGGGTCAATTTGCAGAGGCCAAATGACCTACAAACCCGCATGTCTTTGGTATGTGGGAGGAATCTGGAGCACCCAGAGGAAACTTATATGGTCGCAGGGTTGAAGCCAGATCTCTGGCACTATGAGGCAGCAGCTCTACCTGCTGTGCCACTGTGCCGCGGCCGCCCATTGGAACAGAAATCATCTCCTCCTGCAACTCATTGAGTTCACAGCCAACCATGTTCCTGATTCTAATTACCTGGAAATGATGCCAACGCCGGCAGTGGGAGAAAGGACACAGAGGGTAGTCGAGGTTACATTCACGTATCACATTAATTTTACTCATTCTCAGGAGGTGGGCATTGCTAGCAAATCTGCCATTGGTTGCCCACTACATATTGTGCTTACAAAAGAGATGATTTAAGGTGAGGGTGAAAAGATTTAATAGGAACCAGCAGGGTAACCTTTTTACACAAAGGGTGGTGGGTGTATGAAACAACCTTCCGGAGGTGGTAGTTGAGGCAGGAACTATCGCAACGCTTAAGAAGCATTTACATAGGTACGTGGAGAGGAAAGGTTTAGAGGGATATGGGCCAAGTGCAGGCGGATGGAACTAGTATAGATGGGAAATGGTGGTTGGCATGGGCAAGTTAGGCCGAAGAGTCTTTTTCCATGCTGTACGACTCCATGACTGAGATGGCGAACTGCCTAAGAATAAATGTATTCTTAAAGTGCAATAAATCAGAGAGGTGCAGGAATTCTACCTAATAATGACGAAGGAACCCTGCTGGGCATGGAGCTAGAGCACACACTGTTGTGGCAACTTTTCCATGTTCCTGTGGACCTAGAGGTTTGGCAGGTCCTGGTGCATAAACCTCGGCAGCTTGCCACAGTGAATTCTATACTTTGTACTTACAGCGAGCAGAGAGAAGTAGTGATGGAGGGAGTGAATAATGCCAATGAATCTCAAGGTAAGTGGTGATTCTTGCTGGAGATGGCCAATGACTTGTACGAGGAGACTGGTATTTACCAGCCTGATTGTTGCAAAAGCCTTGCTCATTGTGAGAGTGGAAAGTGATTACTGTCTAGGGAGCTGCGAGTGGAAGGGATCATTGAGCCACTATCAGCGAGCGTCCCATTCTGGGAATGAAAACCCATGTTGCCAATGGAAGGAGGATCTTTGACAAAGCAGCTGAAGATGCCATGCCTGAAACACTGCCTTCCTGTATGTCCTGGAGCTGGAAGGATTAAGCTCCAGACACCACCATCTTTCATCCATTTATCTCCTGTCAGCAGTTCCCATTGATACCCATTGACTCCAGCTTTCTCAAGACTTCTTGAAGCCATACTTGGTCCGATGCTGCCTTGAAATCAAGGGGCAGTCACGGTCTGGTATTCAGCACTTGGGTCCACACCTGGACAACCCTTTTCAATAGTCGGGGCTGCATTCTCAACACCCTAAGTAGAACCGAACACTTAGTGTAAACATTTGACCCGAGCACTAGATACCCGAGACTTGGTTGAGGAAGCAAGCAGCACAATTGTCAGGTACTTGCTGGTAGCGACATTGACGGCTGCCCAACGTGAATGTGGGATGTAATGGAGCTGTAACATTGATGATTCCAGGCTAAAGCTGCAGGGAATGTCTCAAATTCAAAACCTCGAGGATAATAGGCTGTAATCATAAAATAGATATTCAAAAGTGCTCTTATTTTTCCTGCTCTATGCCTATCTGCTTCCCAGTATTTTTGAATGGAGGGCAAAAGCCAGTCCTGCACAAGTGGACTTCTTTCAGCTGCTGGGTAAACATGTCCATCGTTGGGTTTAGCCTAGCGCTGTTTTTGCTGATGAATTAATTGGATTGTTGTTTAACCCTTTGTTACCACCCCCCCGGAGAAAGTCTGCATGGAAAACTGCAATTTATTTGTGTGCGTACCTTTCTTTCTGATCCGGAAAGGCTAGAGTAAAATTACCAAAAAAAATTGATTTGCAAAAAAAATAGATTAATTTGCTTTAAACTTTTTTCCTTAATTAGTTGAAGTTGTTCTGGGTTTTGAGGTGATACATTGTAGCTACATTGACTTGGGACAGTTGCTTTTTAATTTAGTTGCACTTGCACAAATGGTCTACTTTGCCCAAGGGTTTCCGTTTCCCAGCTCTTCTTATAAAGGTAGTTGCATGCATCCTTAATATACAGGGGCCATGTGCACGCACCTTGTATCATGCTTATTTTTTGGGTGATTATTGGGTGACCCTGCTTGTCCCCCGTCCCCCGTGGACACACCAATGCAGAAGTAGTCATGATGCTCATTATTTGAAGTGGCTGCTTTCTCCCAAGGAAACGATCAAGTATTCTGAAGGTACACAAAGATGCTCCGAAATTGTATTTGCAAGCAAGATCCTTGGGATGAATCTTCACCCTGATCCTCACCAATCCTCCGCCCAAATAATAGTACAAGTGTAATTGTTACTCATGATTAATAACCTCATCTGGCTTGGACAAGGGGGCAGGCAATTGCCCTGGAAGATTGTAGCACCTATGAATGTAAATGTTGATGGCAGTGGATGTGTGTATTTAGCAGTGTGGTCTGTTCAAATCAAGTGTTTTACTCCTGCAATGTATTTTACAGTACAGGAACAGAGGCCCCACTTCATACCCCACACATATGTTCCACCATGCACTTAGCATCAGAGAAAGATGTCATGCAGTATCTACTACTCTTTCTATATACCAGAAATGCCCATTTTATAACACGTGGTCAAACCAGTAGTTTAGATGCAGATATCATTTAAAGGTATTAACTATAATGCCTTTAAACAAACATTCCCTCCCAGCTGACTTTATACAAGCTATCAGATGACATTTTATACAGACTGTCATTTGATCCTTTCTGCAGAGTTTTTCCACTCCAGCTGAATTCTTTATACAAAACAACTCACTGCAGACAGTACCTTTGAGCCTTGAAGTGGTACTGTAGACATGATAAACACAAACCTTTTGGACATAAATGGCCCCTTTATACAGAGACTTTGTGACATCCGACTCTTTATATTGAATAACTCAGTGTGGGTGAGTCCTTTATATATGTCATAGTTGTATCCTGCGGCTAACTATTTATCCTGGTGAAATGAGGAGAAATCACTGTAAATTGTCTCACTATATTGATAATTTAGTATCCTTTATAGTTTAAAAGTCATTTCAAAAACAAAGATCAGATAATCTCCGCAGTTTGTCAAAAAGAAACAGCTAGAATGCCAATTCATTCATCTCTGAAAAGTCTTCTGAAGCAAAGAGTACATCGTCTACACCAGTTGCCGAAATTCCAGGCAGGGTGGAGGGGTGGGACGGACGGTATGGTGTGATTAGGTGTTCTGGGGATATCTTGGGGTAGCATTGTTTGTAGCAAGTCAACAGTCTGGGTTGCATTTCTCCATTTTAATTTCTATTTCCTTTGGCTTCAATGGAGATGGTGAACTTGGCTGCTGACCTGCCCATTTGTGTTGCCTCACTAAATCGGGATCTACCCGCACATGATTTCCCTTCGTCTGTGGCGAAAGGCAATGTTTTTGAAGCAAGCAGAATCTCCTTTTATTTGTAAATGACCTGACATCTTGCAAGATCCGTTAGTAACCAGTTCAGCTTTGGAGTCCAAAGATGATAGAAAGCAGAGTTCAAAGAATAGACAGTAAAAACAAAACATCTCCCACTCTGGCCTTGCCCACAGCCACGTGTAGTGCCAGCAAAACACACAAAATGGTTTTGCCACACAGATCTTCCACCCTTGGTCTGCATGCTTTGCATGTTGCATTGACTGGAATTGTTTTTTTTTTTCCTTTCCACTGTTGTCTTCTGATTTATTTTTCCTAACTTTCTTTCTTTTACTGCATCAAAGAGATTCTGTACACAGTGCCATGAATTGTAGCCATAGCTACTTGAACTAGTTTCATTTGCTGTGCTTAGCGTATCTGACCATTGCAGCTAGGTTTGGTAAAGGCAGGATCGCTCACCGCAAAATACTTCTATGGGAAAACTTTAGGTAAATGGGTAATCGCACTGCCTGTTCGCCTAGGCCCTTAGGTGTAAACACCCCAGACTTGCATTCAAAACTGCTTTGTACAGTAACCTGAAGGGAAAATGTGTGAACATTTACAATAAAAGACTGAAAAATACCAACATATCTAGTGTGCTCATTTTGCCTTGAAGAGCCTTGAAGGTTTTCTCAATTATCTCTTGAGCGTGAAAGATCTCTGGCTCCATGTCGATGAGTAAGGAAGGAGTTATCTTAAGCTTTAGGATGCACAATGCATCTCATATGATCGGCATCATTTTTCTCTGTTACCCTGTGCACAAATTATCTGCTGCAACTCCTCACAATATAGAAACATAGAGAAACATAGAAACTAGGTGCGGGAGTAGGCCATTCGGCCCTTTGAGCCAGCACTGCCATTCATTAAGATCATGGCTGATCATCCAAAATCAGTACTCCGTTCCTGCTTTTTCCCCATATCCCTTGATTCCGTTAGCCCTAAGAGCTATATCTAATTCTCTCTTTAAAACATCCAGTGAATTGGCCTACATTGCATTATGTGGCAGAGCATTCCACAGATTCACAATTCTCTGTGTGAATTATCTTTACCTCATCTCAGCTAATATTAAAGGGTACACTGCTCAAAGGGCACTGAATTGGCTGTCAAAATGTTTTGGAATGCCCTCATATAAATAAAACTGCAGAATCAAGCTCTCCTTTTAAGCGTAGCATTTCAGAATGCTGCCTGGATTATAGGGTAGTCCTGGCATCTGAGTGGCTTTTAAATATACTACACATGAGGGGCAGGGAATTAAGGGAAATGGATCATGTGGAGGCAGATGAGATCAGTTTAACTTGGCATCATGTTTCAGCACAAACATTGTGGGCCAAAGGGCCTGGTCCTGTGCTAAACTGTTCTATGTTCTCATTAGAAGTGTTAAAGTTATCGGGTAAAACAGCATTGGATCACAATGAAATGATGAAATGAAATGATTCAATTTATTGTCATTGTCAGTGTACAGTACAGAGACAACGAAATGCATTTTTAGCATCTCCCTTGAAAGGGAGACACAGGGCGTCGCGGTGTGCCCGCGCCTGCCGCCGTAACATTCCATTACAGGCAAAGGTGGGTGAAGTGTCTTGCCCAAGGACACAACGACAGTATGCACTCCAAGCGGGATTTGAACCGGCTACCTTCCGGTCGCCAGCCGAACTCTTAGCCCATTGTGCTATCTGTCGTCCATGGCAGATTTCCCTTCCCGTTCACACAACCTTATACACATGTTTGTCTTGCATTCAACAAAGCAGAGGATCTCAGAGTTGGGTCTCTATGGTCACTATCTTCCCAATCCCAGCAATGGCAAGATAAATAAAGCTCTTCAAGCTGTGGTTCCCAACACTGACTCACCATGAAGCTTTTTGTAACAATACCTGGTATAGCTGTATTCTCTGTCCGACTAGCATATACACTTGATATTAGAATGGAACACCTTTTATTGCATGGTTATCAGTAAAGGGATGGATCTGATTTGATTGGGTTTATTTCCTGCATTTATGCCATTGTATAATATAGCAAAGTTGAGCGGGAAGCCAGAGGATTGGGAAACTTTTAAACTTATTATTGCCTTTTAACTAAAAAGGCAATAATGTGGAGAAAAGATGAGGTATGAAGGTAAGCTATCCACGAATATAAAGGAGGATAGTAAAAGCTTCTTTAGGTATATGAAGAGGAAAAAATAGTTAAGACAAATGTGGGTCCCTTGAAGATAGAAACAGGTGAATTTATTATGGGGAATAAGGAAATGGCAGGCAAGTTGAACAGGTACTTTGGTTCTGTCTTCAATTAAGGAGGACACAAACAATCTCCCAGATGTACTAGGGGACAGAGGACCTAGGGTGACGGAGGAACTGAAGGAAAGTCACATTAGTCAGGAAATGGTGTTGGGTGGACCGATGGGACTGAAGGCTGATAAATCCCCAGGGCCTGATGGTCTGCATCCCAAGGTACTCAAGGCGGTGACTCTAGAAATCGTGGACACATTGATGATCATTTTCCAATGTTCTATAGATTCAGGGTCAGTTCCTGTGGATTGGATGGTAACTAATGTTATCCCATTTTTTAAGAAAGGCGGGAGAGAGAAAACAGGGAATTATAGACCAGTTAGCCTGACATCGGTGGTGGGGATGATGCTGGAGTCGATTATTAAAGATGTAATAGCGGCGCATTTGGATAGCAGTAACAGGATCAGTCCAAGTCAGCACGGATTTACGAAGGGGAAATCATGCTTGACTAATCGTCTGGAATTTTTTGAAGATGTAACAAGTAAAATGGGTAAGGGAGAGCCAGTGGAATGTAGTGTACCTGGACTTTCAGAAAACCTTTGATAAGGTACCACACAGGAGATTAGTGGGCAAAATTAGAGCACATGGTATTGGGGGTATGGTATTGACATGGATAGAAAATTGGTTGGCAGGAAACAATTAGTAGGGATGGCGGGCAGTGACTAGTGTGGTGCTGCAAGGTTCAGTGCTGGGATCGCAGCTATTTACAATATACATCAATGGTTTAGATGAAGGAATTAAAAGTAACATTAACAAATTTGCAGATGACACAAATCTGGGTGGCAGTGTGAACTGTGAAGAGAATGCTATGATGCTATGATGACAGACAGGTTGGGTGAGTGGGCAGATGCATGGCAGATGCAGTATAATGTGGATAAATGTGAGGTTATCCACTTTGATGGTAAGAACAGGAAAGCAGATTATTATCTGAATGGTGTAGGAAAGAACTGCAGATGCTGGTTTAAAGATAGACACAAAATGCTGGAGTAACTCAGCGGGACAGGCAGCTTCTCTGGAGAGAAGGAATGGGTGACGCTTCGGGTCGAGACCCTTCTTCAGACTTTATCTGAATGGTAGGTACACAAAAATGCTGGAGAAACTCAGCGGGTGCAGCAGCATCTATGGAGCGAAGGAGATAGGTAACGTTTCGGGCCGAAACCCTTCTTCAGACCCTTATCTGAATGGTGTCAGGTTAGGAAAAGGGGAAGTACAATGAGACCTGGGTGTCCTTGTACATCACTCAATGAAAGTAAGCATGCAGGTACAACAGGCAGTGAAGAAAGCTAGCGGCACATTGGCCTTCATAATGAGAGGAGTTGAGTATAGGAGCAAAGAGGTCCTTCTGCAGTTGTACAGTGAGACCAAACCTGGAGTATTGTGTTTAGTTTTGGTCTCCAAATTTGAGAAAAGACATTCTTGCTATCGAGGGAGTGCAGCGTAGGTTCACAAGGTTAATTCCCGAGATGGCCGGACTGTCATATGATGAAAGAATGGAGCGACTGGGCTTGTATTCACTGAAATTTAGAAGGATGAGAGGGGATCTTATAGAAACATGTAAAATTATTAAGGGATTGGACACGCTAGAAGTAGGAAACATGTTCCCGATGTTTGGGGAGTCCAGAACCAGGGGCCACAGTTTAAGAATAAGGGGCAAGCCATTTAGAACAGATGAGGAAACAAATTTTCACCCAGAGAGTTGTGAATTTGTGGAATTCTCTGCCTCAGAAGGTAGTGGATGCCAATTCACTGGATGCATTCAAAAGAGAGTTAGAGCTCTTAGGGCCAGCGGAATCAAGGGATATTGGGAGAAGGCAGGAACGGGGTACTGATTGTGGATGATCAGCCATGATTACATTTAGTGTTGGTGCTGGCCGAATGGCCTACTGCACCTATTGTCTATGTATATATGTAATACTCTTTATCCTTTTGGGCTCACTATCACTGTTCTCCAGAGATGCTGCCTGAACCATCTAATTACTCCAGTATTTAGTGTCTTTCTTTGGTAAACCAGTATCTGCAGATCTTTGTTAATACAACGAGATTAATAGCCAATTACTGGATGAATCGATACACCAATGATTTTGGTACAGTCAAATAGTTTACTTTAGTTTAGAGATACAGTGCAGACTGAGGCCCTTCGGCCTACTGTGTCCGTACCGACCAGCGATCCCCGTACACTAACACTATCCTACACACATTAGGGACAATTTACACTTAGTCTGGATCAAACCCGGGTCTCTGGCGCTGCAAGCACTGTGTCACCACGCCACCCGTTATTTGGGATTTGGGATGAAGTTATATCAATGTTCGATGTGTAATATTGAAGGTACAGCATCTATCTTTTGTGATACAGCACAGGAACAAGCCCCTTGACCCACAATGTCTTTGCTGCATATGATACCAAGTTAAATCATCTCTGCCTGCACGTGATCCATATCCCTTCATGTGCTCATCCAAAATCCACCTTAAATGCCGCTATTGAATCTGCCTCCACCACCTTCCCCAGCAGCATGTCTCAGGCACCCACTATTAGTAACATAGAAACATAGAAATTAGGTGCAAGAGTAGGCCATTCGGCCCTTCAAGCCTGCACCGCCATTCAATATGATCATGACTGATCATCCAACTCAGTATCCCGTACCTGCCTTCTCTCCATACCCTCTGATCCCCTTAGCCACAAGGGCCACATCTAACTCCCTCTTAAATATAGCCAATGAACTGGCCTCGACTACCCTCTGTGGCAGAGAGTTCCAGAGATTCACCACTCTCTCATTGTGAAAAAAAGTTCTTCTCATCTCGGTTTTAAAGGATTTCCCCCTTATCCTTAAGCTGTGACCCCTTGTCCTGGACTTCCCCAACATCGGGAGCAATCTTCCTGCATCTAGCCTGTCCAACCCCTTAAGAATTTTGTAAGTTTCTATAAGATCCCCTCTCAATCTCCCATTCATTGTGTAAAATAAATATGCCCTGCACATCTTGAAATGTTGCCTTTTCACCTTAAAGATACGCCCTCTCGTCTTTGACATTTCCAACCTGGGAAATGTAAAGATTTATTTTGCTCCTGGTCGCGGTCAAACTCAGTTGCGAGCCTGGTACACAGAACATTCAACGAACAAATGCAGTCAAGCAACATTTTAGAACATAATTCTCTTTTTCAAGTTTTCATTAAAAAATTTCTGTTATATATTGAAAAGTAACAATGCAATTCAAGTCGTCAAGTCAAGTTTATTCGTCACATACACATACGAGATGTGCAGTGAAATGAAAAGTGGCAATGCTCGCGGACTTTGTGCAAAAAAACAAACAAACAAACAACCAAACAAACTACATACAGAATGGAACAGAATCACATATTCTTTTACATATTAAATATTGTGGGCGGAAGGAAAAAGGGAAAAAACCTCAGCAATTTCAGCCCAGGGGGGTGAGTGAAGTTCCCATAGTGCGTTCAGCCGAATGCACTACTCTCTGCAGAGCCTTCTTGTCCTGGGCAGAGTCCAATTACCAAACCAGATTGTAATATTTCTGGACAAGATGCTTTCCACAGCCGCTGAGTTGAAGCACTGGAGGCAGTGTTATTCAGTTTTATTATTGTAACTGATCTTAATAAAAGTAATTTAATCAGAGTGTCGAATCCAATATCTATTAATAGCCCAATTTCCAATAATGTGACGTAAAAGCGTAGAGAAAAATCCATCATTTCTGTTGGTGTCAAGCTTCCTGCGTCTTAGAATATTTTAAAGCCTTAAAAAATGCATCCAAAAATGGATAGTGTAATTTAAAAAATCTCCTACTGTCTCAAAGATTGGCATGAATAATGATATCTCATGTTTAGCCTGCTTTATCACCTGGTCAATTTCTAGCACAATGCTTTATAAATTGCCTAATTGGTGCTTGTGATTCCTGGACCTTATCTTCTTCATTGAGAGATTTGTAATACAACAAAAAAGTGTAACTGATGGAAATATCAGGCCTAATTATTTTGCTTGAAAGGACCTGTTCATGACATGCGGAATGTTTTCTGCCAGCATAGCATGGTGTAATTATCTCCAAGCATCACCAGCAAGGACAGCATTTATTATCCATCCTTAATTTCCCTTGAGAATGCCGTCGTGATCCCCCTCTTAACTACTGTAGTCTTTCTGATGAAGATGTTTCCTTTCTAATGTCGGGTATGGAGTTCAGGATTTACATAGAAAATATAACACGATGCAAATACAGCACACGAACGGGTCCTTCAGCCCACACTGTTTGGGCCGAACATGATGCCAAGTTAAACTGATCTCATCTGCCTGTACATGTTCTTTATCCCTCTATTCCATGCACTTCTGCATGCCTATCTAAAAGCCTCTCAAACCACTATCGTAACAGCCTCCACCACCACTCCAGCAATGCAATCCAGGCCTCCACTACCCTCTGTGTAAAGAACTTACCCCGCACATTTCCCTTAGATTTTCCACTTCCCACATAGCTATTCCACATGGTGTTGGATATTTTCATCCTGGGAAAAAGGTCCTTACTGTCGATCCAATCTATGACTCTCATAACTTTATATACTTCTATCAGGTGCGGCTCGATGGCGCAGTGGTAGCGCCAGAGGCCTGGTTCGAATCTTGACTACGTGAGCTGTCAGTACAAAGTCTGTACATTCTCCCCGTGACTGCGTGCGTTTTCTCCAGGCGCTCCGGTTTCCTCCCACATTCCAAAGGCACACAGGTTTGTGGGTTAATTGGCTTTGATAAATTGTCCGTAGTGTGTAGGATAGTGCGAGTGTACAGGGTGATTGCTGGTCGGTGTGGGCTCGGTGGGCCGAAGGGCCTGTTTCTGCACTGTATCTCTAAACCAAACCAAAGTCTTCCCTTAACCTCCCACAGTTCCTGAGAAAACAATGCAAGCCTATCCCTGTGGATGAAACCCTTTCATCCAGGCAGTATTCTGAGAAGATCACCTTGAAAGGAGAGCTGGCATCTGCACAATATTGTTTCACAGTCGGTAAGGAGAATGACCTGGAGGGGCACCTGTAGGCATCCTGTCCGTTCCAAACTACTGTACAAAGCAATTTATCTCTATCTGTCCTATTTGCTAATCACTCCAAATCTGTGTCTTCTGGTGCCGATGGCTCAGCCAGAGAAAGCCGTTTAATATAGAAGTGATTTAACTGTAGTATGGTGATCCTGCTCCAAAACACATAGTTAAGCTAAGGAAAGGCCGACTGTCAAGAGAAGTATGAGTCGTCAGTTAATTGGTGCCCAAAATTGCCTCCAGAGATAGAATCAGGGGAAATTTGATGGGAATATGTGGACAATAATACTTTATATTTTATGTTTTATTTTTAATGTTTTATGTTTTACTTTTATTTGTCTACTGTACATCGTGTTGTTACTTGCGAGCAAAGCACCAAGGCAAATTCCTTGTATGTATGCATATTTGGCTAATAAAATTTATTCAATTCAATTCAATTCAATAATATCAATAACATTAGTATAAATGGTCACTTGATAGCTGTGGTGGATTTGATGTGCGGAAGGACATGTTCCTTGGGTATGACTATCTAAACTTGCAGCAATTTTTCTTGAGTTGATAACTTTGGTCAAATAACATGAAGGCAAATAATTCTCAGTGACTGGATGTTTGGTGCTTCTGTTTTGGATTGGTTATATCGAAAAATAATGTCAGAGTAAGTTTGTCAAAAGCTTCTTTGCCAAGGAGAAGAGCGGGATCCTGAGAGTACCTGCAAGGGAACTGGAGGAGCACCTGAGGGAGACGTACTCTGACAACCGGAGGCATGAGCCTGTCACCATTCCAGATGACATGCCACCTATCCACCCACCTGAGCGCCAGATGGATATAAGGCCTCCTACATGGAAGGAGGAGGAGAACACATCCATGGCCCACTGAAGAGAAAAGATGCTG
This sequence comes from Leucoraja erinaceus, assembly GCF_028641065.1. Taxonomy (NCBI): domain Eukaryota; kingdom Metazoa; phylum Chordata; class Chondrichthyes; order Rajiformes; family Rajidae; genus Leucoraja; species Leucoraja erinaceus. Next base: position 52,308,003 of record NC_073385.1, read on the forward strand.
TCTGGGCTGTCAGGTGACCATCTAGAGGCTAACAATAAGACACACACTCAGGTCTGATCAACGTGCGGTGGCCCTGCCTCGACTGAAGGTGTCTTGTGATAAAAGGCCGAAACACCCAGTGATGCTGATGTGTCTGATTGTTAGCACATTCACCTAGTGGTCATACCCAAGAATGTCAATTGTAGCGAAATCTTAGGGATTGTAACATCCAGTCCTACTAATCAATCAGAGAATCTTACTATTTGGGGAGAGAACTTTAACAAGGCCAACAATCTGCTTAAATCTTCATGAAAATCAAAAATCTGCCGAAGCTGGAAATCTGATGCAGAAATAGGTGATGTTGAAAACATTCAGCAAGTCAGGCAGTTTCTGTGGAAGAAGAAACAGAGGCAGTATTTCAGGTCAAAGACGCTTGGTCAGAACTGGGAAAGGGAGAAAAGCAAGTTTGTTTAGCGGGTACGTTTAGAGGGTTGAGAGGGAATTTCATTGAAACTTGCCGAATAATGAAAGGCCTGGATAGAGTGGATCTGGAGAGGATATTTCCACTAGTGGGAGAGTCCAGAGACTCAGAATAAAAGGAGGTACCTTTAGAAAGGAGATGAGCAGGAATTCCTTTAGCCAAAGAGTGGTGAATCTGTGGAATTCATTACCACTGGAGGTTGTGGAGGCCAAGTCATTGGGTATTTTTAAAGTGGAGTTTGAAAGATTCTTGATTAGTAAGAGTGTCAAAGATTACGGGGAAAAGGCAGGAGAATGGTTGAGGGGGAAAGATAGTTCAGCCATGATTGAATATATAATATAAACACAGTGCATAATGTAAAAAAACACAAAAAAGTTCAATAAAAAGAAGCAATATAGTACAAAAACAAAAGAAAGCCAAAAGACCCGAGTACAACTCGGCCAGTTTGTATTTTGGAGTTTAGTTGGAGTTTGTAGTATTCAATAGCCCAATGATTGTTAGGAAGAAGCTGCTCCTGAACCAGCTTACAGTTTTCAGATGCCCTGCAGCAGTGAAATGAGAGCATGAGTAGTATTAGACTCTGATGATGTTTCACCTTCGTTCCTGAGCTTGATGCTAACAGTTTGAACTGATTTGAGATACCAATAATTTGAACAAGTGAAACTCTGAACACAGGGCGGCACAGAGGCACAGCGGGTAGAGTTGCTGCCTTACAGCGGCAGAGACCCAGGTTCCATCCTGACTATGGTCGCTGTCTGTGTGGATTTTGTACGTTCTCCCCGTGACTGCGTGGATTTTCTCCGGGTGCTCCGGTTTCCTCCCACACTCCAAAGACGTACAGGTTTGCAGATTAATTGGATTTAGTAAAAAAAAATTGTAAAGTGTCCCTAGTGTGTAGCATAGGGGTAGTTTACGGGATAATCGCTGGTCGGCACGGACTTGGTGGACCAAAGTGCCTGTTTCTGCGCTGTATCTCTAAAGACTCAAAAGACTTTAAAGACTCGATGATATGTGCAGCAAATGCACTGCCATCATGTGGGAGCACTGAGCAACTGATGCTATTTAACTCTCCGTCTTTAGATGGTGCTGTCTGTACAGGAATGACAATTCAACAGGACCAAAGTTCAAAGACCATGTTATGTTAAAGATTTAGAATCCCTTATAAGATTATTATTTCCCTAAATTTATTTTTGTTTGAAAGGAAGAAAAGACACAAAATCTAATTGATACGAATACTGTCATGATGGTTGTGGAATAATAGAGTTATGTTTGCACAAGAAGACTGCACTGTCTGAACTAGGGTCCCGACATAAAATGACACCTATCTATGTTCTCCAGAGATGCTGTCTGACCCACTGAGTTACTCCAGCATTTTATGTGCTTTTAACTGCTCTGTCCCATTCTGTACCATCTCCTGGTCAAATAATCTAGTTATCACCTCCACTCTTTCTTTATAACTCTACAAAATATTTCTTCTCATGATCCTGTCTAATACCCTTTTCGTAAGTTCATAGCTTCATAAGTTGTACGAGCAGAATTAGGCCTTTCGGCCCATTAAGGCTACTTCTCCATTCAATCATGGCTGATCTATCTTTCCTTCTCAACCCCATTCTCATGCCTTCCCCCATCACCCCTGACACCCATACTAATCAAGAATCTGGCAATGTCCGTCTTAAAAATATCCATTGACTTGCCCTCTACAGCCTTCTGTGACAATGAATTCCAGCACCCTATGGCTAAAGAAATTCCTTCTCATTTCCTTTCTAAATGTATGTCCTTTAATTCTGAGGCTATGGCCTCAGATCCTAGACTCTCCCAATAGTGGAAACATCCTCTCCACATCCACCCTATCCAGGCCTTTCACTATTTGGTAAGTTTCAATGAGGATGAAACTCCTAAACTCCAGCGAGTACAGGCCTCCTAAACTCCTAAAGCTCATTCTCCTAAACTCCAGCGAGTACAGGCCTTCAAACTTATTTCCCTCAATTTACTCTTAGAACAGAGGTTCCTCGAATAAAAACATTTACCATGCCGTTGACCCTCTGGGCCAGGGGGCTTTTGTTACATTTTAACAAAGTTACATTTTGCTATAACGAATAGCACACCATTCTCTACTCATTAGGGAAAACTGTACCAAAATCCAATTAACTTCTCCAGCCTTTTAGATTTATGATTTTTTATGTTATTAAAGCTTTTCCAGGAAAGCAACCTCAGCAGGTCTGGCAGCATCCGTGGATAGAGAAACAGAGTTAACGTTTCATGTCTGCTATCCTTCTTCAGCGTTCCTAAACTGTAATGAAATAGGAACGAACTGCAGGTGCTGGTTTGTACCATTGATGAATGCAAAGTGCTGGCGTAACTCAGCAGGTCAGGCAGCATCTCTGGAGAAAATGGATAGTTTTGATGTTTCAGGTTGGAACCCTTCTCAGGACTCTTGAGAAGGGTCCTGACTCGAAATGTCACTATCCTTTTTCTCCAGAGATGCCGCGTGATCCGCTGATTTGTATCTATTTCTGCCTGACGTGCTGCGTATTTCCATTTTCTTATTTTACTTCAGATTTTCAGCATCTGCATTTATATTTTTATTTTCCAGCACACATGCGAAAGGATTTCGAGGTGGGAGGATGGTGTATGGGGAATGTGCGATTAATTTCATAGCTCTATCAAAGAGCCAATGCTGACATTCTGCGCTGTATCCTACCCCAATACTCTAATCCTATCAATGTCTTTAATGGTGGTGGAATATGGGCTTTTACTAAAACTAAAAGAGAAGGCATATAACATTGCAAAGATTAGTGGGAAGCCAGAGGATAGGGAAGCTTTTAAAAAACTATAACCAAGAAGAGATATCTGAATGGATAGAAACTTGGCTTCATGTAAGGAAGCAGAGGATGATGGTGGAATGTTGCTTCTCGGACTGGAGGCCTATGACTAGTGGTGTGCCTCAAGGTATGGTGCTGAGCCCATTACTGTTTGGTATCTATATCAATTATTTGGATGGGAATGTACATGGCAAGATTAGCAAGTTTGAAGATGATATAAAAGTGGGTGGTATTGCAGATGGTGAAGTTGGTTGTGAAAAATTACAGCAGAATATTGATCTGTTGGCCAGGTGGACTGAGGAATGGTTGATGGCATTAAACACAGAGAAATGTGAGGTGTTGCATTTTGGGAAGTCTAATGGGCGGTGAATAATAGGGCTCTAGGGAGTGTTATAGAGCAGAGGGATCTAGGAGTGCAGGTACATAGTTCTTTGAAGGCAGAGTCGCAGGTAGATAGGATGGGCAAAAAGGCACATTTTGGCACATTGTCCTTCTTCAGTCAGAGTATTGAGTATAGAAGTTGGGAGGTCATGCTGCAATTATATAAGATGTTGGTGTGGGCCGCATTTAGAGTATTGTGTTCAGTTCTGGGCATAATGTTATAGGAAAGGTTGTCCAAATGGAAAGCGTACAGAGAAGATTTACGAGGCTGTTGCCAAGACTTGAGGGCCTGAGCTATAGGGAGAGGTTGAATAGTTTGGGACTCTATTCTTTGGAACGCAGGAGAATGAGGGGTGATATTATGGAGGTGTATAAAATCAGATAGATCGGATAGGCGCACAAAGTCTTCTACCCATGTAGGTGAATCGAGGACCAGAGGATATATAATAGGAATGTGAGGGGTAGCTTTTTCACACAAAGGGTGGTGGGGTGTACGGAATGAGCTGCCAGAGGAGGTAGTTGAGGCAGGTACTATTGCAACGTTTAAGAAACATTTAGACAGGTACATGCAAAGAACAGGTTTGGTGGGATATGGGCCAAATGCAGGTAGGTAGGACTCGTGTAGCTGGGATATGTTGGCTGGTGTGGGCAAGTTGGGATGAAGGTCCTGTTTCCAAGCTGTAAGACTCGATGACACTATGACTCTATTCACGTTACACCATCTGGCCTGTGTTTGTCATCCCTCTCCCAAGTTTTCCAAAGTAATTCTCGTCCTCTAGGAAGCACTCAGTGCCTTACAGAACCAGAAAGCCTGGTTCAATCCTGATTGTGGATGCTGTCTGTACGGAGTCTGAAGAAGGGTTTCGGCCCGAAATTTTGCCTACTTCCTTTGCTCCATAGATGCTGCTGCATCCGCTGAGTTTCTCCAGCACTTTTGTCTACCTTCGGAGTTTATATGTTCTCGCTGACCACGTGGGTTTTTTCCATGTGCTCCGGTTTCCTCCACCATTCCAAAGACATGCAGGTTTGTAAGTTAATTGTAAATAGGTCCATAAATTGTCTCTAGTGTGTAGAATAGAACAAGTGTATGGGTGATCATAGTCGGATTGGACTCAGTGAACTGAAGGACCTTTTTCAATGTTGTATTTCTGTATTAAACTAAACACTCTCATTTTAGAAAGAAACTGAAGAATGTTGCCAAGATCTCCATGGTTTTCACCCTAACTCCCTTCATTGATCTCAGATGCATTTCTGATTTTTCCACCTTGTATGCTGGAAATCTGCAGCTTTGTGAAACAGCTAGAAGGGCAGCTGCCTCACAATGCCAGAGATCCTGACCTTATGTGTGCTGTCTGTATGGAGTTTGCATATTCTCCCAGTTATCTTGTTGGTTTCTTCTGGATGCTCCAGTTTCCTCTCACACCCCAAAGATGTGTGGGCTTGTAGGTTAATTGGCCTCTGTATGTAAGCAGTGGGATAAGAGAAGTAAGGGAGCTGTCCCACTTGGGCGAAATAATCCGCGAGTTCTGGCGAGTTTGCCCTCAACTCATACTCGCAGCATGGTCAACACAAGGTCGTAGGAGGTCCTTATAACTCTCCTTCATGCTCGAGAGTAGTCCCCGTGTACTCGAGGTCTCAGCTAGGTCGCGGCATATTTTTCAACATGTTGAAAAATGCCCGCGAGTAAAAAAAGTTCGCCATGGAAAAAATCAATACTATTTTTACTCGTAGGTTTAGTCAAAGTAGGTCGTAGCAGATCGACATGTTAGTCGTAAGTACTCAAGGGTAGTCGAAGGAGTCGAAGGTAGTCGTAGATAGTCTTCATCATAGTCGAAGGGAGGTCAAAGGGAGGTTGAAGGAGGTCGTCTTCACTCTCCACTATTTGGTGTCCAATTTTCCCTAAGTTAGTTGTAGCTAGTCGTAGCTAGTCTTCAACATAGTCGAAGAAGGTCTTCAACATGACATTTTTTCAAACTCTCCTAAACTCTTCTAAACTCGCCAATTAGGTCGCCCAAGTGGGGCAGCCCCTTAATGGAAACACTTGGTCGGCATGGGCTCAGTAGGTCAAAGTCAACCGACTCCAACTGGTCCAGAACGCAGCCGCCCGACTCATCACCCACACCAAATCCTGGCATCACATCACTCCAGTCCTCAAACAACTTCACTGGCTTCCCGTCTCCCACCGGATCACCTACAAAATCCTGATCCTCACCTACAAAGCCCTCCACCATCTGGCCCCCCCATATCTCACTGACCTCCTCTCCCCCTACCAACCCTCACGGTCCCTCAGATCCACATCAGCCGGTCTCCTCTCCATCCACGTCCAACCTCTGCAGTTTTGGGGACAGAGCCTTCTCCAGGGCAGCTCCCAGGCTCTGGAACTCCCTCCCCCAACTGATCCGCAATTCCGTGTCCCTCACCATCTTCCAGTCCCGCCTCAAGACCCATCTCTTCACCTCTGCCTATCCTTAGCCCCATGTCCCCCTCCCTTTTCATCTGTGCACTAATTGCCTCATATTGTGTTTTGAATTGTATTCTGTCTTTACTTTGTGTACTAGTCATGTCTCTACTATTTATTTCATTCCCCTTACATGTTTTTCCTCTACCTGTTAAATTTTTGTAAGGTGCCCTTGAGACTCTTGAAAGGCGCCCATAAATAAAATGTATTATTATTATTATTATAAAGTACTTGTATCCATGCTGCATCTAGAAACTAAAGCTGATAGCGACCTCTTCTTTACTTTATTTCCATACAATATATCACCACAGCAGCTTATTTTGTCATCAGCCATCTCTACATTCAATACAGATATAAAAGATTAATTTAATACCCCTGTGACATCATCTCCTTCCATTAGATAATCTTGCTTATTATCCCTATGAAGCCCTACCCTTCCTTGGACTATCTTTTTCATTATTTGTATTATATAAATATATTTTATGATTTATAGGAATATTTTTTACACAAAGGGTGGTGGGTGTATGGAACAAGCTGCCAAAGGAGGTAGTTGAGGCAGGTACAATTACAATGTTTAAAACACATTTGGACAGGTACAAGGATAGGTTTGGAGGGATATTGGCCAAGTGCAGATAGGTGGGACTAGTGTAGATGGGGCATATTGGTCAGCATGGGCATGTTGGGCCGAAAGGCCTAAATCCACATTAAATGACTATGGCTCTATAAGAAGACTTTTAGCATCCTTATCTTAGCTGATAAACAACTTTCAAGCTCTTCCAAGGAAGGGAGGCAAAGTGACACAGTGGTAGAGTTGCTATCTTACAGCACCAGTGACCTGGGTTCGATCCTGACTACAGGTGCTGTCTGTACGGAGTTTGTACCTTCTCCCTGTGAATGGGTGGGTTTTCTCCGGGTGGTTTAGTTTCCTCCCATATTCCAAAGATATTCAGGCTTATAAGTTAATTGGCTTCTGTAAATTGTTCCTTGCCCGTAGGGTAAAACTAGTGTATGGGGTGATTATTGGTCGGTGCAGACTTGGTGGACCGAAGAGTTTTTGAAGAAATCTTGAATGTGAAAAAGGGTTCCGACACGAAACATCAGCTGTTCCTATCCTCCAGAGGTACTGCCTGACCCGCTGAATTACTCCAGCATCTTGTATCTATTTTGGGATTAACCATCTGCAGTTCCTTCCTACACATTGTGGTCCAAAGAGTCTGTTCTTGTGCTGCACTGTTCTATGTTTTAATACCCAAAGCAGACCGAGAATGAAGGTCAGGGGAAGGAATGGTGTAACTGCCCTTCACTGCCATTTCACTGTACCGACTCGGTACATGTGACAATAATATTATTATTATTATTATTTATTATTATTATTATTATTATTATTAATGTTTAATGTTTTATGTGTCATTCCTAACTGTCACTGTATGTCATGTTGTCACTTGCGGGTGGAGCACCAAGGCAAATTCCTTGTATGTGAATACTTGGCCAATAAACTTTTTTTATTCATTCATTCGTTCACCTCAGTACGTGTGACAATGCTGTATCATTGACCTCAGCAGGTGTAAAGTTAGCTGTTGGCAGCATTTGTAACGGCAGTTGTGTTATCTGAGGATGATACCAATAATAAAATCTGCATACAGAACTTTAATTCCCGGCAGAGAGAAAGAGAGTTTCAAGCTGTTTATTCTAATATTATTAAACAGCAGTGTCATGTTTGGTGAACAAAGAGCTTTGTATTAACGTTGTGCCCATTGCGTCATTCTAGAGCACTTTGTGGTCAGCAAAATACATCTGTTGTTATAATTGCAACAGAAGGAATGAAGCAGCCACTGCACACAACAAACTCCGTCAAACAGCAATGTAACAGGATCCAGTTAATATTCTTTTTCTTAAAAGAGCATTGAGGCGCGGGGGGTGGGGGTGGTAACGAGAACAAAGTGGGTCTCAGGGAGGGGGGGGAGGAAAGAGGGGGAGAGAGGTGGGGGCGAGAAAGAAGAGGACTATACTGAATGCTTTTGTAACATAGGAAGCAAATGTAGATGCTGGTTTACACCGAAGATAGACACAAAATGCTAGAGTAACTCAATGGGTCAGGCAGCATCTCTGGGGCGAAAGAATGGGTGACGTTTAGGGTAGAGACCCTTCCTCAGACTATCTTTGTCGGCACCCTATACGTGGTGACTCTTTGCATCATTGTGTATTGTATGCAAAACAAAGAATTTCACTCTACCAAGTACATGTGAGAATAAAGTATAAATCAATCAATCAATGACAAGGAGACACAAAAAAACATTAGGGAACTGTGCAGATCTACAAGCCAAGTGGGATTAAAGAGTTCCAAAAATTAGCTTTTGAAATAATGATATTGGAAAATTTCAGGGATTAAAAGATGATAACTCCCCAGGAATTGGTCACCCGCAACCTAGGGTTTTGAAGGAGGGGATCATGAAGATAATGTAGAAACGAGGAGCTGCAGATGCTGGTTCACCAAGTAAAGACACAACATGCTGGAGAAACTCAACGGATCAGAAAGCATCTTGGACAACATGGATAGGTGACGTTTCAGGTTTGCATCCGTCTTCAGACTGATGTCTGGGCTAAGTTTTTTTACACAGGATTTGGTGAATGCCTGGAATGGAATGTTGGGTGGAGACAAAAATGATCGTAGCAGCTAAGAGGCATTTTGATGGGTACGTGGATACGTAAGGAATGGAAGGATATTGATCTTATGGAGGCAGAAGTGATTGGTTAAACTTGCCATCGTGTTTGATGCAGACATCGTGGATTGAAGAGCCTGATCCTGTGGTGTACTCTTCTATGACTACAAGAAGGGATCGGTCAATCAGGACTGAGATGAGAAGATTTATTTTGTTGTTCAGATGATATTGTCTTAGAATCCTTTTAAAAAGAGGGCCGTGAAGGCTCAGTCACTGGACATTCAAGTAAAAGATCAATAGATATTTAGAAATTGACATTAAAACGCGGGAGTAACTCAGCGGGTCAGGCAGCATCTCTGGCGGAAAGAAATAGGTTACCTTTTGGGTTGTAACCTTTCTTCAGTCCCGAATCATCGCCTATTCCTTTTCTCCAGAGATGCTTCCTGTCCTGCTGAGTTACTCCAGCTTTTTGTTTCTGCCTTTGGTAAAATTATAGGTATGAAAGAAAATGCAGTTAGTGCATAAAGGTACCATTGAGAAAGATCAGTCATGATCTTACTGAATGTTGGGCAGACATGGGGTGGCCACATGACCTATGGCATGGCGACAGCATGATGGCGCAGTGGTAGAGGTGCTGCCTTACAACGCCATGGGTCCGAATTCAATCCTGACCACAGGTGCCGTCTGTACGGAGTTTGTACATTCTCCCTGTGACCGCGTGGGTTTACTCTGGGTGCTCCGGCTCCCTTCCACACTCCAAAGACGTACAGGTTTGTAGGTTAATTGGCTTCTGTAATTTTTTATTGTCCCTAGTGTTTGTAGGATGGTGTTGGTGTGTGGGGATCGCTGGTCGGTGCAGACTCGGTGATCGAAAGGCCTGTTTATACCCTATATCCCTAAACTATAAAATTAAACTAAACCTACTCTCACTGCGTCAATTTCTTGGAAAGTTATTGTGCCCTACATGGGATCTCGTACATAAACTGGGGAGACAAAGAGAGTGCAATATATTTTAATTTAATCAGTTAACCTACAAAAGGGACCTAGAGCAGCTTGTTGTTATTTTTCATTTTACAAAACACCTTTAAATATCGGTTGATTGAATTCTCACCTGTAAATCATTTATCATTTGTTGCTTGTGGGTTTTTACAATGTGAAAATTGATTGTTCGTTGCCTGCAGTGGTTGCACTCAAATAGATATCTTAAGTAACAAAAACAGAAAATGCTTACAAAACAATGCTTGGGCACTATATGTGGATAGTTAGTGTTTTAGGCCAAAATATACCTCTCTTTCTACATATGCTGCCTATTTTACTGAGTGTTTCGACATTTTCTGTTTTTATTTCAGATTTCCAGCTTCTGCGGTATTTGTTATTATTTTATTTAACCAGGTGGTTGTAGGATACTTTGGGAATGTTAAGTACTAACCAATAACTATTTTTCTGTAAATCTTGACGCAAAAGCTGGAGCTGTTTTAATTTTACTGCCCTGATTTTCTTACTTGCCATGAGATACAATTAACTCTTATTCAGCATGTGGCAGAGACTAACAGTTATAAAGCAATGGGCGAAGGCTTTCTACATAGTTTTTAGAAAAAGAAGGAATTAAAAAACAACTCACATTCTGATTATTTTTTCCTGTTCTTTTGAGGCTGGTTAGGCATTTTTTTCAGGAAAAAACGGCATTTCTTGAGTCAAAGCATCATACAACATAAAAACTGGCCCTTTGGCCCTGCTTGCCAATGCCAACCAACATGCTCCATCTCTACTAGTCCCCCTTGCTAGGGTTTGGCCCATATCCCTACCTATACATCTTTCCTGTTCATGTACCTATCCAAATATATAGTGCATTCAGAAAGTATTTAGACCCCTTCACTTCTTCCACATTTTGTTATGTTACAGCCTTATTCTAAAATGGATTAAATTATATTTTTTTATCATCAATCTACACACAATACCTCATAATAAAAAAGCAAAAACAGGTATTTAGAAATGTTTGCAAAGAAAGAACTGAAATATTACATTTACATAAGTATTGAGATCCTTTGTTATGACACTCAAAATTGAGCTTCGGTGTATCCTGTTTCCATCCTGGTGACCAAGAACCCGATGGTCACTCTGACAGCGCTCCAGAATTCCTCTGTGGAGATGGGAGAACCTTCAAGAAGGACAACTATATCTGCAACACTCCACCAATCAAACCTTTATGGTAGAGTGGCCAGACGGAAGCCACTCCTCAGTAAAAGACACATGACAGCCCACTTGGATTTTTCCAAAAGGCACCTAAACAAGATTCTCTGGTCATATGAAACCAATATTGAACTTTTTGGCCTGAATGGCAAGTGTCACGTCTGGAGGAAACCAGGCACCGCTCATCACCTGGCCAACACCATACCTACGGTGAAGCATGGTGGTGGCAGCATCATGCTGTGGGGATGTTTTTCAGCGGCAGGAACTGGGAGACTAGTCAGGATCGAGGGAAAGATGAACAGAGCAAAGTACTGAGAGATCTTTGATGAAAACCTACTCCAGAGTGTTCTGGACTCAGACTGGGGCGGAGGTTCGCCTTCTAACAGGACAACGACCCTAAGCACTCAGCCAAGACAACGCAGGAGTGGCTTCTTGACAAGTCTGTGAATATCCTTGAGTGGCCCGGCCAGAGCCCGGACTTTAACCCAATCGAATATCTCTGGAGAGACCTGAAAATAGCTGTGCATTGACGCTCACCATCCAACCTGACAGAGCTTCAGAGGATCGGCAGAGAAGAAGGGGAGAAATTACCCAAATACAGGTGTGCCAAGCTTGGAGCTTCATACCCAAGAAGACTTGAGGCTGTAATCACTGTCAAAGGTATCTCAACAAAGTACTGAGTAAAAGGTCTGAATACTTTTGTAAATGTGATATTTCTGTTATTTCTTTTTAATTACTTTGCAAAAAATTCTGAACATCTGGTTTTGCCTTTTTATTATGGGATATTGTGTGTAGAAAAAAGAAAATAATTGAATCCATTTTAGAATAAGGCTGTAACGTAACAAAATGTGAAAAAAGTGAAGTGGTCTGAATACTTTCTGAATGCACTGTATATTAAGTAGTGTTATTATACATTCCTCAACTACCTCCTCTAGCAGCTTGTTTCATACACCCATCATACTCTGTGTGAAATGTTGCCCCTCAGGTTCCTATTAAATCGTTTCCCTCTTGGCTTAAACATATGTCCAAACATATGTTTTATTGTCATATGCATTGTTTTCTTTTGGGACATTTGACAATAAAACACTCTTGACTCTTGACTTGTCCTCTGCCCCTTGATTCCTACTCTGGTTTAGACATTTGGATTGTTGTTGTAAGAGGCAGCATCATGCTGCAGCTTTTAGAGGAGATTAACTTTATTCAAAGGGAACATTTTGCAAGGACGCCTCAGAATTTACTGGTATCGCCATAAGCAGATTCAAGGTTGATACTCATGCATTGAAATACAGCCCTGAGTCATGCAAGTGTGATTGTTTTAAACAAAGCCATCTTGTCAGTCACTCTCACTGGCATCTGTGAAACAGACAACAGCGGATCCAGACACTAAGCCTTAATGTGGAAATATCAGCGAGTGAAGGCATTCCCTCGAATAGGCAGAATATAATGAGTATTTTGCATCTAACATTTACAAATTAGAGCTGCTCTGGTCCTTTGTCAAAGTTACAGTTTAAGGTCATGTTGCTCTGAAATGATGGCATTTTGTCATTTGCTCTGACAGCCCCAAGCAGCAGCTTAAGAAGGTGAGGATGCTACTGGTTAATTTTCTGAGCCATTAGACTATAACTACAGACATTTATAGCAAAGAGGATTAAAGATCCCCTGATGGATAACTCTCAGTATCATGGCTTCACATTTTAATGGGAATCTGTGATGTTTCCAATCTTCTGGGACCCCATCAATTTCCCCCTATATAGTTGTGTCAGGAAGTTTAATTTTACTTTATAATATGTTTCTGCAACCTGCCACAAACTCATCTGAAAATGATAGTGCTTCAAATTAAGTACTTTTCTGATAGGCTGTCAGATTGACTTATTTGTTAGCACTGAAGTTGAAACTTCTGAATGCCACGTTATAGAATCTTAGAAGCATAGAATTGTTACAACAGAAAAGCAGGTCATTTGGTCCATTGAGTCTTTCCTGGCTACGGGTACAGTCAGTCCCATTCTTCGGCTCTTTCCTCAGTTCACCTCCCCTCCAGTTCCCCGTTCGAAGACCCTGATTGACTCAGTTTCCACCCTCCCTTTAGTTACAGATCATTACTCTATGTTGGGTGTGGGGCCATAATCTAGATTTATGCTTTCATAGTGAAACAAAGAGACTCTAGCATTGGCAGAATCAGTGGAGTAGTATTCCTCAGTGAATGGGCTCAGTGCCACTCATCAAGATCGGTCTCCGTTATTGAAAATCAGATTGCTTATAGGTGGTGAACCAGTCTTTCTGGCTAAATATCAGATGCATAAGATCCACTGCCTGATCAGTACTGATGCTAAACTGGTTCCAATGCAGTGACCACAGTGTTGTCATTGAATCGATACCTGGAGATTGAGACCATGAATGTACAAAGTCATTGTCAATTTCAGTCCAAGCATAAGTTCACAACAGAGGAGCAGAATTAGGCCATTCGGCCCATCAAGTCTACTCCGCCATTCAATCATTCCCTCTCAACGCCATTCTCCTGCGTTCTCCCCATAACCTCCGATACCCTTACTAATCAAGAACCTGTCAATCTCTACTTTAAAAATATCCATTGAATTAGCCTCCACAGTCTGTGCTAATGAATTCCACAGGTTAATCACCGTCTGACTAAAGAAATTTCTCATCTCTTTTCTAAAAGTACATCCTTTTATTCTGAGGCAATGCCCTCTGTTCGAAGACTCTCCCACTAGTGGAAACATCCTCTCCACATTCACTCTACCCAGGCCGATTCAGTAAATTTCAATGAGATCCCCCCACATCCTTCCAAACCCCAGCAAATACAGGCCCAATGCCGTCAAACACTCATCATATGTTAATGCAATAATTCCTGGAATCATTCTCATAAACTTCCTCTGGACCCATTCCAGAAACAGCACATTCTTCCTCAGATATGGGACCCAAAACTGTTCACAATACTCCAAATTATATATCTCCAGTGCCTTATAAAGCTTCAGTATTATATCCCTACTTCTGTATTCTAGCCCTCTCAAAATAAATGTTAGTATTGCATTTTCCTTCCTTACTACCAATTCAACTTGCAAATCAACTTTTTGGGAATCCTGCACCAGCATTCCCTAATTCCTTTACATCGTTTTCTAAATTCTCTCCTCATTTAGAAAATAGTCTACACCTTTATTCCTACTTTACTACGCTGTATACCATCTGCCACTTCTTTGCATAGACTTTCTGTAGAGTCCCTACTTTCTCTACACTACTTGCCTCTCCACCTATCCATGTATTATCTGTAAACTTGGACACAAAGCCTTCAATTCCCCCATCCAAAACATTGATAAACATCGTGAAGAGCAGCGGCCCCAGCCCCGACTCCAACGAAACATTGCTAGTCATTGACTGCCAACCAGAAAAAGCCCCCTTTATTGTCACACTTTGCCTTCTGCCATCCAGTCAACCTGCTACTCATGCTAGTATCTTCCCTTTGATACCATGGGGTCCTATCTTACTTAACAGCCTCACGTGCGGCACCTTATCAAAGACCTTCTGACAACCCAGGTAAACAACGTCCATTGACTTCTGTCGTGCTGCTTACTTCATCAAAGAATTCGAACAAATTAGTTAGGCAAGATCTCCCTTTCACAAAACCATGTTGACTTTAGCCGATTTATCATGTGCTTCTAAGTGCATAGTATAACTGCCAGGGTAGATCAGGTGGGGGAGTCTGTTTCAGAATTAAAATGCTTTGAGTTTTATACCTTTTTGATACAATGATAATACATGTTACAAGTGATAGATGATCAGATGTGGTCAAAGCCATTGTTGGTGTGACTCGGTGGTCAGGTAGCTCAGGTAGCTACCAGGCTATTCTGGTCCTCCCACAGCCCAATAAGTGATTTTAGGGCCGAGGAACAGTCCTGCTTTCTATGTTTCAATGTTGCCAAATACCTTTATTCCAAACTGTGTGGTGGTCCAAATGTCTGGTCCACTCAGACACCATTTGTCTCTTCAAAATTGCTGTTCTCATCCATTCCGCACATTCCCCACCTCTCATGGAGACCTTGAAGTATAGTTCTGTCTTATCCTGACCTCATCAATGTACAGGGTCTTGGGGCTCTCAAAGTGTCAATGGATTCCTGTTAACATAACTCTTTATCTCATCTTTAGTATTTCCAGGGATGCTGAACGATTGGCAGCCCCACCAACAGTCTGTCTGTTTTTTTCTTTTTTTGTTGTTATTTTTACATTTATACCAAGCCAATTAGCTTACAAACCTGTATGTCTTTGGAGTGTGGGAGGAAACTGAAGATCTCAGAGGAAACCCACGCAGGTCACGGGGGCAACGTACAGACAAAACCCATGGTTGGGATCAAACCCGGGTCTCTGGCGCTGTGAGGCAGCAACTCTACCGCTACGCCACCGCGCTGCCCCAGTCCTTCCAGCACTTTGTGTTTTGCTCAGCAATCTGCAGCTTGTTAGGGAATGAAATAAAAGCAAGAATGAGCCAACAATACAACAGATGAAACATTAATTATGAATCTGCCTATCAATTTTAGATGGAAAATACTGTGTTAGTGGTTTTCATGTTATTATCTCATCTCAGCTGCCTCACAACCAATAAATGTTTAGAAATTCATATCCTTCTGGTTACGCTAAACACACTATATATCGAGCATCGGCATGTTTTACCTTGCCTCTGAAGTTCACTTTATAGAAAAATGAATTTCACAGGATGAGTTCAACATATTTACAGTGATATATAATGTTTAGCACTATTGACCAGGAACAAATTCCAAGGAATCGGGAAGCTTGAACTGCATCCATGCAGACAATTGCAGCAGGCAATTGCACCAATTTTACTGTTCCACTCACAGGAATGAGTTGAATACTAAGTAATCTGTGTTGCTGTTCTTGGTTGTGGGATAAATGATCAGGGAATTTAATGAAATAAAAGGCAGACACGAGAAATGGAAAAACAATATTTTATTCTTTAAAAATACAAATCTCCAGCACTACCTTTCTTCTGAGGGAATGAAATGCCTCGTTAAAATTACATTTCCAGAGGCTCACTTTCTCTTGATTATGTGAGTTCGGTATTCCGGAAAACGCAAGGAATCATGGGATTTGTCAAATGTCACTCGCGATAAACATTCTCGGCAACTGTGCTGCTGCATGGATACAGACCTGTGCTTCATCCGTTGTCAGCTGCAAGCACTGTTGAATTGTTACTGGACCGTCCCCGTCACCTCCCGAGTGTCCCATCCCTGTCCGAGTGCGGCCGGAGATGTCCGGGGTGACCTTGAACTGACGGGACACTGGCCCGGAGCAATGGCGGCCCCAGGCTTACAGCCAGCGCGGAGAAGGAGCGCTGTCTCGTCCCTTTCTTCTTTTGTTGTTTTTGGCCTGTTTCACTTGTATGTTTAGTGTATCTTTTGTTTTTGTTTTTTGGTATGACTGTATGGTAAATCAAATGTCACTGTACGTCAAGCTACACGTGACAATAAAGGACCATTGAACCATTGAAACCAGTCGTCACGTGTTACAGCATCATATTCATTTTGATGGCAAATCCATTTTTGTGGACTGTGCAATGCACCATTTGCAAAAGCAAGCTATTTTGCGCCATAACTTTGGATTTCTATATTTAATATTGCCCACACATACTCTGGAATTTGTGTCCAACGTCAAACCTTAGTGCTAGCCTCAGCATCATCAGCTAGATTGCAGTCCTGACCTCCCATCCACCTCAATGGAGACCTATGAACGATCTTGAATGGTACTTTATCGAACTTCAATGGCATATCTTTTACACCTAATATCATGCCCCATAACCTTTACCTTACCGTCTCAGTCTGAAGAAGGGTCTCGAACCATAATGCCATCTATTCATTTTCTCAAGAGTTGCTGCCTGACCTGCTGCGATACTCTGGCATTTTATGTCTATCTTTGGTGTAAACCAGTGTCTGCAGTTTCTTCCTACACAACCTTTATCTGTGCACTGTGGACAGATTAATTGTATTCTTGTATAGTCTTCTTTGACTGGATAATTGTCAGGTCAGGTCAGGTCGGGGGTAGTTCCCCCCCCCCCCCCCCCCACGGATACCATGTAATCCCGTGCTACCTGCTCCATGGTTGGTGACTAAATCGTCTCCCCCACCTGGTTTGCCAGGTGAGGAGGGAGCTGCGGACAGTTGCGATCACTGTCGTACATAGCATTGTAAGGGATGATGATAAACCACACACACCAAAATCCTACACTTCCAGTGGCGGAATTCCACAGGAACTGGAGGACAGAGACGTGTGGTGCATCCGCCACCGTTCCTGTCAGAAACCAGCACCACTGCGTCGCTAATGTTTTCAATGATGATGAATGAATGAATTTGACTGGATAACATGCAAACAAAAACTTTTCACTGTACCTCGGTATAAGGGCCAATAATAATCTCAACTAAAGACCGAACTCAACTTTTGTTGCAGCATCTTGCCCATGTCACCCTGAGGAAGACCAAGTTAACAATTGGACGCACATTTGATGAGTATCATTCAGACCGAACATTGCTGTGAATTTATTTCCAAAAGAAGAAGCAAAAATCAAATTCCTTGATCCTTCATCGAGTTGGAATTGAGTTCCCTAGCTTTCAATGTATTCAAGAAAAAACATGCCACTTCACTTTTTCGATCAAGGATTCCCTAAAGAGAAATTAAGATTTTTTTTTTTAAAGCCGGCTTTAATTAAAATCAATAAAATCCCTGCAATTTGATATTCAGACACTGCTAGACAACTTTTTCCAAAAAATAATAAATATGGTCATTCATTATTTTTTTTTAGAAATCAATTTTATTGACCTGCAATCTCAGTTCTTACAAGCAGTGTCTCTGATTTGGAATCTACACTCTACTCAACCAGTCTATTACATTACAATCTACTACAGTGTGAAAGTAATGCAGGTTATATACACATTATTTAAGAAAAGCAGAGCCATGTTTCATTGAGCCATGTTAATGGCTGTTGGCCACCACGAGAAGCACAAAGTCATTACAAATATTTGAGCCATCTTAAAATTCCATTGGGATTCCCATGTTTCAAATGCTACCTGTGGCATTCCAGCAAGTGAGAAAACTTTCATGGGGGTTTTCTCAGGTTTTGTAGGTTTAACCACATGGTTCCAAATGTTGATGTTGCAGGCTCTTCCATTCTTATGAAATGGCCAGACATGGACTGGAATTTTTTTTTAAGGATTTTGATTTAGTTTAGTTTAGTTTAGTCTCGAGATACAGCATGGAAACAGGCCCTTCGGCCCACCGAGTAATCCTCGCACACCAGGGACAGTTACAATTTTACCAAGCCAATTAGCCTGCAAACCTTAGATCTTTGGAGTATGGGAGGAAAAACCATGTCATGGCGAGAATGCGCAAACTTCGTACAGACAGCATTGGTAGTCAGGATCGAACCTGGGTCTCTGGTGCTGTCAGGCAGCAACTTCACCGCTACATCAGTTCAAAATTTGTAGTGCCTAAAATGACAACATGATATCTATAAGGCCAACAGGGGTGGGAATAGGCAGTGCGATAGTGCTAATATGTGGGGATTGCTGGTCGACACGGACTCCTGGGCCGAAGGGCCTGTTTCCGTGCTGTATCTCTAAACTAAACTAAACTCAGAGGGTCAGGCCACATCTGTGGAGAGGATGGGCAGACAACATTCTGGGTCAGGAAAAATAGCTGGCCTTTACCTCTTGCTGCTTTAATTCTTTCTTCATTCATGATCACAGTTCAGAGTGTACAAAAACCTGGGAAAAATATATAGTACCAGCTTTGGCAAGTGTAGTATTATATAGTATCTGTTAAATGGAATGAAGAGGTTATATCATCTATGGTAGCATTATGTGTAATTTTAAAGTTCAAGCAGTGATTGGTTTATGAAATATTAGCAGGAGCTGAATGGGTGGAGAAAAATCATTTATCTGACTATCACCACAGAATGGAGTAGAAAGTATGAACTGCAGATTCTGGTTTATACCAAAGAAAGACACAAAGTGCTGGATTAACTCAGTGGGTCAGGCAGCATATCAGGAGAAAAAGGTGGATAACATTTCGGTTTGGGACCTTTCTTTAGACTGAAAGTCGGGGGTGGGGGTGGGGGTGGAAGGTGAAGAGCTGGAGAGTGGAGTAGAACATTCATGAAGATATGAAATTGTTATACACACAGTAGGTGTTGGAAATTTAGTTTGTTTAAAAAGTATTAAAAGTTTGTTTTAAATCTGCAATTGGTAGACTTTTGCTATGAGGTATATCAAAGCGCAGCATGCTAGCACATGTTAGCACTTCTGACTCACAGCTTTAGGGACATGGGTTAAATCATGTTGTCAGATGCTGACTATGTGGAGTTTGCATGTTCTTTCTGTGACTGTTTGCTCTGTGTGCTCCATCTTCCATCAATATGCACTGTTGGGCTAATTCACTGCCATAAATCACACCCTTAATAGCGGCTAAACGGCTTGTAACGGCTAAAGAACCAATTGGAAGTTGAGGGGCATATGAGAGAAAGTTGCAGGGTGGTAGGGAAATAAGGAGGGGTAATGAGATGGACAGAACTGGCCATTTGGAAGCCAGCATGCATCCTAGGGATTGAATGGTCGTCTATCATTGTGGGGATATGGGGAAAGCTGTATGGAGTTTAGACACAGATCAGCTTTGATCAATTTAATAACAGAACTGACTCAAAGCACAAAATGGTCTACTCCTCTTCTAATGCACCTATATTCCTCAATGTCACCTTGTCCACCTCCATTGCCATGCTGTGGTGTAAATATGCTTCCAAGGGGAAGATTGTTTAAGGGCCTGTCCCACTGTGGCGACCTAATCCGTGAGTTCTGGTGAGTTTGCCCTCGACTCATACTCGCAGCATGGTCGACACGAGGTCCTATTGGTTTTTGTAACTCTCCTTCATGCTCGGGAGTAGTCCCCGCGTACTCGAGGCCTCAGCTAGGTCGCGGCGTAATTTTCAACATGTTGAAAAATGCCTGCAAGTAAAAAAAGGCCACCATGGAAAAAATCGATAATTTTTTTTACTCTTAGGTTTAGTCGTAGTAGGTCGTAGTAGGTCGGCATGTTAGTCATAGGTAATCGAGGGTAGTCGAAGGTAGTCGAAGGTAGTTGTAGATAGTCTTCGACATAGTCGAAGGGAGGTCGAACGGAGGTCGAACGGAGGTCGAAGGAGATCGAAGGAGGTCGTCTACACTCTCCACTATTAGGTGCACAATTTTCCTGAAGCTAGTCGAAGCTAGTCTTCCACATAGTCTAAGGTCTTCAACATGACCTACAACATGAGGTCTTCAACATGACATTTTTTCAAACTCTCCTAAACTCTTCTAAACTCACCAATTAGGTTGCCGCAGTGGGACAGCCCCTTTAGTTTTTAGTTTTGTTTAGAGATACAGCGTGGAAACAGGCCCTTCGGCCCACCCAGTCTGCACCGACCAGCAATCCCTGCACACTAACTCAATCCTGCACACACTAGGGACAATTTCCAATTATACCAAGTCAATTAGCTATCAAAGCCAAACGTCTTTGGAAAGACATTTGGACAGGTACATGGATAGGAAAGGTTTAGAGGGATTTGGAGAAATTGCAGGCAGTGGGAACTAGTGTATTATTATTATTATTATTAAAGCTTTATTTCAGACACAGGTCCATATACACATCAAACAGTACAAAGAATTACAAAGATACATTAAGAAATTGCATATTAGCCTAAAATATATATAAGCTATTGCACCAATGCCATCTTAGCCTAGAAGTGAATCTATAGCAGCTTTTCAGAGGGCTGACTAAGGCTTCAATTATGTGGTTCTCTGACTTGTCCAGGCAACACATAAAACTAAACATCAGCTGTCTTAAGAGTGCCTCACAGGTTGGCACTCTAGTAGACACAAACAATTGACTGGCACTATGCCACCTAGGGACACGAAGTAGCAACCTCATTGCATCATTGTATGCTACCTTAAGCCTATGCATACTCTTTTTCTTATACTTTGACCACAATTGAGCAGTATATATTGGTGTGATGTAGGTTCTGAACAGGGAACACTTCACATGGTCAGAGCACATATAAAACTTCCTTATAAGCATGTTGGCTTGAAGATAAATTTTACAGCGCTGTCGGTAGAGGTCTTTGTCATCCTTCCAGTCATCAGATATGACATGACCTAAGTATTTAATTTCCTCACACACTGCAAGAGGACTGTCTGACAAATAAAAGGTCGGAAATGTAGATGGGGCATCTTGGTCAGCATGGGCAAGTTGGACTGAAGGCCTTCTTTCCGTTCAGTATGACTATGACTCTTTGTTCAGAACCATACTAAGGGTTTAAGGAATCAGAAAAGGTGTAGAGGAGATGTTTTACAATGGAACAAGGGCTAGAAGGATGAGGAAACCCCATACATAAGAAATAGGAACTGAATCAGTAACTGGAGTACACAGATTTAAGATAATTACAAATGAGGAGCATTTTTGTTACAATCCAGTGATCAGGAATACACTGCCAGAGGGAGTAGTAGAAGCGAATTCCTTCAAAATACGTTTAAGAAACAGCCAGACGGGTCCATGGATAGGATAGGTTTGGAGAGATATGGGCCAAATGCATGCAAGTGGGGCTAGTGTAAATGGGACATGTTGGCCGGTGTGAGCAAGTTGGGCTGAAGAACCTGTTTCCACGCTGTATCACTCTAGGACTCTCTATGACTATAAATGGGAATAGTAGGTGGGAAATACACATTCATGGTAAAGGGACAGGAGAATAAATGGGAGTAATTGGGTAGCACTTTCCAAAATCTAGCACAGGTCCAAATTTCACAATTTGCTGCTATATTGTTCTCTGCCTAAGAGGGCGGTGGAGGCGAGTTCTCTGGATGCTTTCAAGAGAGAGCTAGATAGGGATCTTAAAAATAGCAGAGTCGGGGGATATGGGGAGAAGGCAGGAACGGGGTACTGATTGGGGATGATTAGCCATGATCACATTAAATGGCGGTGCTGGCTCGAAGGGCCGAATGGCCTACTCCTGCACCTATTGTCTATTGTTCTCCTTTTTTGCGATTCTTGTAAAAATGCTCAACAGATGTTTTTTGGTTTCAAAGAACCTGATGGGCTGATTCACCTTGCAGCCAAGAACAGACTGTTCTATGATCAGGTCGGCATGTTTTCTGCAGATCATGGAGTGGCACTAATTGCGTATTCTTATAACCGAGCATTATATTCTAATGTAATCCCATTTTACCGACGCCTAATCACATGTCACAACTGGGAATTGTCCAAAACATAAAGCTAAGAGAAAGCACTTACTCTTTTGTTGAGGGAATTTCCTCAGTTCGATGACCCGTTCCTTTCTGCAAGGCTGACAGCCCATGAAGGTGGTATTATTTTTTGGTACCTGACCACATATATCATGAGGAAACATTTCTGTAAAGCTGAAAATAATTCCTTCTCTTTGCTTCATTGATTGGGACAGGTAAGGTCAAGCCACTCCAGATAAATTCCACCTGCTCGCAAAGCCTTCAGCTTTTTCTCTCTACCCTGTCTCAAAGAATCACAGTAAAATGGAGATTTATACACATTACTCTAGTCTTGATGCCTGGGGGAGGTTAGGTAGCTTTTAAAACGGCACATTCCATTGTTTCCCTTTTAATAGCTCTTGTTTGAACAAATCCATAGCCAAATATCCCTCAGGCTGTATATCACGGCTGAGAAAAACTCCTCCATTTGCAATCATCTTAAGATTATCTTATCCCTATTTCTGATTTCTTAAGGTCCCATGTGGTCTCTTGGCCCTGCTGGCAGTGGTTACATTCTCAAATATCTTGGCTTCTGGGGATTGATTCAGATAATGCAACTCAAAGCCCAAAGGAGTTATGCTCTACAACAATGGGATATCAATCTGCTCTCTCATTTCTTATGAGAGAAAGCGCTGATTTGGATGTCATAGTCACAAAGCGTGGAAACGAGCCCTTCAGCCCAACTTGCCTACACCGATCAGCATGTCCCATTTATACTACCTGCATTTGGCCCATATCCCTTTAACCATATCCTGTCCATGTACCTGTCTAAATGTTTCTTAAACATTGTGATAGTACCTGCCTCAACTACCTCCTCCTACAGCTCATTCCATATACCCACCACCATTTGTGTAAAAATGTTGTCCCTCAGGATTTTATTAAATATTTTTCACCTCACCTATGTACTAGGCACTATAGGTACATCAAATCTAGGACAAATAGACTCAGGAATAGTTGTTTTCCGAAAATTATAACTACTCTTAATTCCCACATGCACTGACTTTACAGCCCAACACCCGGACTTCCATCTATTATATCCACGTAATGAAATTTGGAACTGTAATGTGAATTGTAACTGTAATTTTTAACATTTAAAAAAAAAAAACATTTTTAATATTTAATATAATCTTTAAACATCTCCTTCACCATTTTGCCTTTATAGATATGTATATAGCGCCGCAGAATTGTGCACCTATCCCCCCCCCTTCTCCCTTTTGTTTTTGTTTTCTGTTTCTTGTTTTTTGTACTAAATTATATGTATGCACTGAGTACGAGCAGCTTTTAATTTCATTGTACATGTATAGTGACAATAAATGGCATATCTATCTACTCTGGATCTTCATTTACTCACTCTGGGCAGGAGATTCTGTGTGTTTACCTGATCTATTCCTGTCATGATTTTGTACAGATCACCCCTCATCATCCTGCTTTCCAAGGAATCACAATTACTCTCCTTATTTCCTCTAGAGTTCTTTTGCAAATTTAGTTTAGTTTAGTTTAGAGATACAGGCCCTTCGGCCCACCGGGTCTATGGCGACCAGTGATCCCCACACACTAACACTATCCTGCCCACACTAGGGACAATTTCCAATCTTTACCACAGCCAATTAACCTACAAACCTATATGTCTTTGGAGTGCGGGAGGAAACCGGAGCTCCCAGGGAAAAACCACGCAGGTCACAGGGAGAATGTGCAAACTCCTTACAGAGAGCAACCGTAGTCAGGATTGAACTCGTGTCCCTGGTGCTGCAAAGCTGCAACTCTGCCGCTGCACCGCAGCGCCACCCCAAACTATCTTACACACTTTGTCGTGAAGGCAGCATTCTTCTATGTAAGGACTAAAATGATGAGATTACATCGAGCAGATAAATCACTATCTAGTCTTACTGTTCACATTTTACGAGATTCTGTAAAATCAATCTTTTATTGCCGATCCAAAGATTCAAATTTTATACAAGTTTTATCGCTGGTGTAAAATTCTTCAGGAATAGAGAAACTGAATCACAGAATACAACCTGTATTGCTAATGCACAAAACCAACCATAATGAAATCTGTTTTTATTTGGAATATAACTTACCCTCAGAAAGAGAACCAAGGGACAAAGTGGAAAGGCCACATTTATTTATGAAGTTAATGGATGGATTTCATCCTCAAATTGTGTTGAAGATAGACACAAAAGTGCTGGAGTAACTCAGCGGGTCAGGCAGCATCTCTTGGGGAAAAAGGATGGGTGACGTTTTGGGTTGGGACTCTTCTTCAGACTAGAGGGGAGGGGTGGGGAGGGGGGAGGGGGAGGGAACTGGAGGTTGGAAAAGGCCAGAACAAATCAGGGCCGGCAACAGATGGCCAGGGACGGGTGGAGCCCACAATGACCCACAGTTGGCTAGGGAAGAGGTGAGAACGGGGATACAGGGCTGTGAACAGTGGAACTAGTAGGATAACCAGGGTGGGGGAGGGGAGGGAGGAAATGCAAGGGTTACTTGAACTTAGAGAAATCACTACTCATACTGCTGGGTTGTAAGCTGCCCAAGCGGAATGTGAAGTGCTGTTTCTCCAATTTGCGTGTGGCCTCACTCTGACAGTGGAGGAGGCCCAGGACAGAAAGTTCAGTATAGGAATGGGAAGGGGAGTTCAAATGTTTGGCAACCGGGAGATCGTTCAACGGAAAGATCGCCCGGTCTACACTTGGTCTCTCGGAGTCCACACCGATACAGTAGATGAGATTATTCATTCTTTGGAAATTTTAAATCTAGGCTTTTGTGCTTCTATAATTCAAAGCAAATTGAGGATCATGAATGAACCTCAAGTGGTAACATAGCAAAGTCTTCAAATTGTTGGCTATTTATGTGCAGAGAGGTACTTACTTGTGATGTTGCTTTAGCAGTAAAAATCTTGGCATATGATACAGATTAGCCTCTGATCAATGACCTCAGTAACTGTATCAGCGTGGCTCAGGAAGTAGCTGTATATCCATCTAAGGAACAAAGCGCTGACATTCGCTGTCAAATAAAGAATATAATCTCCACAGCAGGAGTACTAAAGTGACTATATAGCACAGAGCTTGTGATGTATCTGTCCCTACACAGGCCTCAGTCTTGAGATGAAAAGCATTTTGTTAATCACACTACTTTGGTTTCAATTTTTAATGGAAATAATTATTTTATTTGACTCACCACTCTTAGCAAATAAAACCATAGGTTATTATTAGAAATGGTTCATGATGGATTATAATGTTCCTTCTCATTTCTCTGTGTGCAGCTAAACAAAGCTATTCAATTAGGGTTCAGGCTTCCTATTGGGATACTCAGCCTTTAAGCAACTGGTGATCAATGTCCATATTATTATATTCAGTTCATTAGACTTCAGAGGGACAGCGCAGAAACAGGCCCTTCGGCCCACCGTATCTGCGCCAACCAATCACCATCCCGTACACTGGCACTATCCTACACACTAGGGACAGTTTATCATTTTACCGAAGCCAATTAACCTACAGACCTGTACGTCTTCGGAGTGTGGGAGGAAACCGGAGCACTCAGAGGAAACTTACGCGGTTACAGGGAGAATGGACAAACTACACACAGACAGCACCTGTAGTCAGGATCAAACCTGGGTCTCTGGCACTGAAATGGAGCAGCTCTACAGCTGTGCCACCGTGCTGCCCGCTACACCACCATGCCTCATATTCAAGAATGAATTGTTTTCTAATGTTAAGTGTAAGTATTTTATCACTATCCTACATCTCAAAAGCATTATCTTATAATCTCTCCCTATTTTAAGCATTCTCTGTGTTGGTACATATTGACAGCAGGCATGGTACATACTGTATAGGGCCAGACGCACCATATCCTACAGGAAGATAATTCCTCCTGACACAGCTGTTATATGCTTCAGTTAATGCTGTACTGCGGAGATCTTGCTACCAGTTTGGTCATAAGGTCATAAGGTCATAGGTGATAGGAGTAGAATTAGGCCATTTGGCCCATCAGGTCTACTCTGCTATTCAATCATGGCTGATCTATCTCTACCTCCTAACCATATTCTCCTGCCTTCTCCCCATAACCTCTGACACCTGGCAAAGTATTGGGAGTAAGGTGACCTCCAAATGGCTGTGTCCCATTGAAATGACTGCCAAGCCACTGGCGTCATATGTAGCATCTCACACAATGCAATGCATATTGTGCCTATAAGGGTGTCTAGACCTAGAAGGATAGTAACTTGCTAATCTCTGACCATTCCAGGTAATGAAGGCATTTTAATCATGCGCACAGGATAATATTTGGAAAAAAATGCACCGGCATACTATATAGGGAGGCAACAATCAGCTTCTTTAGCTGTTTGGAAATTGCAAAAGAGACAATGGATATCTCAGGGTGACGGACTCCTTAGAAATGATTGAATGCAGGAACTGTGATAACATAAACCACAACACTTAATCTTTATTAAACTCTGGACTAATCATTCACTTTCCATTGTTCAATCAGCTCAATGCCACATACCACTGAAAAGGCAAAAAGGCAGAAATAATTGTGTTCAATATTTTTTCATCATCTTTTAAACTTTTTCAACTAAGGTACGCCAGAGCTGTCGAGTGGAAACCTTGCATTTGGACTGCTCCTTTTGGAAAGTAGTTCGATTTTTAATTTCTTGAAGAATTTATCAAGTAGGCAGCATCTGCAGAGAGAAAAGGATAGATGATGCTTTGGGATGGGACCCTTCTTCAGACTGATGCAGCTTTTTTTCAGCTTCCTCCCCCCAGTCCGTCAATCTGCAGAATGGGCCCAACCCAAAAATGCTGTATGTCCATTCTCTCCATGGATGCTGCCTGGCCTGTTGAGTTCCTCCAGCACATTGATTTTTGCTCATGATTCCATAATTTGCAGTTTTTTGTGTATTGATTGTAATGTCCAATTTGTTTAGCAGGGAATGAACTGCAGGCACTTCCCAAATGTTTAAAATTCCGAGCTGTGTCACTGTGGGATACTATCCTCCTGGTCTAGTCAACACCTCTGTCCTCCCACCCCCTTCCCCTCCCACCCAGATTCCATCCCCTACTAGGGACAATTTACATTGGCCAATTCATCTACCAAATTGCACAGCTTTGTAATGTGGGAGGAAAACCAGAAAACCTGAAGGACACACACATGGTCACAAGGAGAACGTGCAAATTCCATACTGGCAGAAGAAAGGTCTCGGCCCAAAGGACTTGGACAGCTTGGGAGAGTGAGCAAAGAAGTGGCAGGTGGAGTGCAGTGTATCAAAGTGTGAAGGCATGCAAGGTACACAAAAATGCTGGAGAAACTCAGTGGGTGCAGCAGCATCTATGGAGCGAAGGAAATAGGCGACGTTTCGGGGCGAAACCCTTCTTCAGACTGTGAAGGCATGCATTTTGATTGTAGGAATAAAAGCATAGACTATTTTCCAAATGGGGAGAGAATTCAGAAATCATAGGTCATAGCGACTTGGGAGTGCTGGTACAGGATTGCCAAAACATTAATTTGCAAGTCAACTCTGTAGTAAGAAGGGCAAATGCAACACTAGCATATATTTAGAGAGGACTAGTATATAAAAACAGGGATGTAATGCTGAGGCTTTATAAGGCACTGCTCAGGCTTCATTTAGAGTATTGTATGCAGTTTTGGGTGCCTTATCTGAGGAAGGAGGTGCTGGTGTAGGAGAGGGTCCAGAGGAGATGTTCCAGGAATGATTGGGTTAACATATGATGAATGTTTAATGACACTGGGCCTGTATTTGCTGGAGTTTAGAAGGATGAGGGGGTCCTCATTGAACGCTGCTGAACAGTGAAAGGTCTGGATGAAGTAAATGTGGAGAGGATGTTTCCTCTAGTGGGAAAGTCTAGGACCTGAGACCACAGCCTCAGAATAAAAGGATGTACCTTGAGAAAGGAGATAAAGAGGAATTTTATTTAGTCAGACGGTGATGACTGTGGAATACATTGTCACAGACGGCTATGGAGGCCGCCAATGGATATTTTTAAGGCGGAGATTGACAGATTCTTGATTAGGCAGAATCTTGATTAGTACCGGTGTTATGGGTTATGGAGCAAAGGCAGGCAAATGGGGTTGAGGGAAAGATAGATCACTCATGATTGAATGATGCAGGAGACTTGATGGGCCCAATGGCCCAATTCTGCTTCCATAACGTATGAACTTATGAACATCACATCTCCAGAGATGCTGCCTGACCTGCTGAGTTGCTCCAGCACTTTGTGTCCTTTTGTGGATTAACCAGCATCTGCAGTTCATTGCTTTTCCATACAGGCAGTGCAGGAAATAAACACTAGTTAGGAAAAAAATATGTTAATAATAAATTAAAAAATCTTTGTTTTCAAAGCTAGCTTTAACATCTAACACATGTTACATGGTTGATTTGGTGAATTTGGGCGGTATAGTGGTGCAGCAGTGGAGTTGCTGCTTTACAGTGATTGCAGCGTCGGAGACCTGGGTTCGATCCCGAGTACGGGTGCTTGTCTTTACGGAGTTTGTACGTTCTCCTCATGAGCTGCTTGGGTTTTTTCTGAGATCTTCAGTTTTCTCCCACACTCCAAAGGCATACAAGTTTGTAGGTTAATTGGCTTTGGTAAAAATGTAAATTGTCCCTAGTGTAAGTAGGATAGTGTTATTGTGCAGGAATCGCTGGTCGGTGCGGACTTGGTGGGCCGAAGGAACTGTTGGTTCAGAACTTAGGAACAGGGAAAGCGGAGGAGCGCTGTCTGCGCGGTGAAGAGGAAGGTAAAACGTTAAGTCCGTAAGTCCTTTAGAGAGTGCGGGGGGGGGGGGGGGGGGGGGGGGGGGGAGAAAAGGGGGAGAGAAGGGGGAGCGAAGGGGGAGAGACGGGGGGGGGGGGGGGGAGAAGGGGAGAGAAGGAGAGGAGACACTTTTAAGAAGTTTAATAAAGTTTAGCGAGCATTTTACCCACCGGTAGGTCTTCCTAGGTCCTGAAAACTCCAATGAGCCAATCAAAATGCCCAATCAGCGAAGGAGATGGCCTACGGCTGCCCTCGACTGTCTGTAAGTAAATAGCGACCCCACTCCACTGCACTACGATTGAAAAAGACCCATGCCGACCAAATTTTACTCGCAGAAAATGTTTCAATATCCTGAAATTTTTTCCGCGACCTAGCTGAGGCCCCGAGTCGGTGGGAACTTCCCATGAGCATGCAGGAGAGTTCCAGTGGCCTCATACTACCTCCCAGGACCTTGTGTCGACCATGCTGCGAGTTTGAGTCAAGGGCAGACTCTTCTAAACTCGCAGATTAGGTCGCCCAAGTGGGACAGGCCCTTTATGATGTCTTGCCTTTATCTAAGGGATGAGTGAAATCAAGACTGAGGGGACTGTGCGTAATCGTCTCTAACACCAGAAACTCCAGACTGAGACTACTCATTGAATTTATGTTTGAAAAATTGGCCGAATTACAGATTGGAGTTATCACTGATGGTTTGCTGTAGGATTGGAAGATTTGTAATGTGATCTCCCTCAGTTGCTAGTTATGAATAGAAATTAAAGTTTCTCCTAATTCTATCTATATTTTCGCAGTTATATATAACAGTGCTCAAAGAAAGTGGATCGAGTGGTACAATGGCCTAGCTACTAGAGCGGCTGTGTCACGGTGCCTGAGATCCAGGTTAGATCCTGACCTCGGGTGCTGTCTGTGTGGAGTTTACATGATCTCCCTGGGACCGCATGGGTTTCCTGCTGCTTCTCCGGGTTTCCTCCCACATACCAAAGGCATGCGAATTTGTAGGTTAATTGGCCTCTGTAAATTGAGTGGATATGAAAGTGAGATAACATAAAACTACTGTGAACGGGTGATCAATGGTTGTCGTGAACTTGCTGGGCCAAAGGGCCTGTTTCCTTGCTGTATCTCTAGACTTTAGAATCTAAGTTTTAGACATTAGACTAAATTTTACAGATACAGTGAAAACAGCCCCTTGGCCCATCGAGCCCGTGCCAACCAGCGATCAACCTGTACACTGGCACTATCCTACACACTTGGGGCAATTTACAATATACACAATCCAATTAACCTACAAAACCTGTACGTCTTTGGAACGTGGGAGAAAGCTGGAGCACCCAGAGATAAGCCATGTAGTCACAGGGAGAATGTACAAGCTCCACACAGACAACACCCGTGGTTAGGATGGAAGCCGGGTCTCTGGATCTGTAAGGCACCACCACTGCACCACTGTGCCTCTAAACTAAATAAAAAATGTGTGCAATATTTTGAATGAATATTCTCTACTAATTTACTCCTGGTTTCCTCACTGCAGCGCTCAGGAGACTCTCTTTCATTCCCTGCAAACTCCAGGCCACATTAGGAGTGCTGGCAAACCATCTGAATGCAGTGGTACACAAAAATGCTGGAGAAACTCAGCGGGTGCAGCAGCATCTATGGAGCGAAGGAAATAGGCCGAAACCCTTCTTCAGACGGTTTCGGCCCGAAACGTTGCCTCTTTCCTTCGCTCCATAGATGCTGCTGCACCCGCTGAGTTTCTCCAGCATTTTTGTGTACCTTCGATTTTCCAGCATCTGCAGTTCCTTCTTGAACCCATCTGAATGCAGTGTTTTGTTGCAGAGCTGATATTCCAGAGATCCGTCCATTCTTGGCATGGGGTTTTCTGTGGCGAGTAATTTACTACTGCAAAGAGACCAACATATTCTTCATCTCCAGGATGTTTAATGCAAAACTGCTGTACTCAAAGCAAACCACAAGATGTCAAGATTCAAATGCAGAAATTCACCGTGCCAGTGTCCACTGCGAATGAATTACTGTGGTATAAATGATTCACAAGATCATTACAATCTCCAGTCCATTGACTATGGTTGGTGTTTGTCTTCATCAGAGCTGAGGTTTTCCATTTAACACAGTGAGGTCTAAATTGTGAAGGAAATGCAATTTAAACACAAAAACACCTCTTGCCCATGCACAGACCTTGGCCTACTGTCTATGTTTGTGGCAGTACAGTACAGTACTTCTCCTTCTGCTGTCATTTCCCCAATGGTTATTCCTCCTCCTAATGGTTATTTGGCAGCAGCAAGTCACCCCTCCCGGTTGTGTGGCCCCTTGTGCTGTCTGTGTGGAAATACCTCCTGCCCGTGTGGCAGTCCAGTGTCTCACCTCCGTGGCACTGCAATGCCTGTCTATTTGGCATGCGTTAATGTGCTGACCCACAAGTGTGATCTCTGAGGCAACGCACTAGCCCAGCTGCTGTTATGTTCCTGCACATAGAACATTTCACTCTCCCTACACCAATACCACCCATCCATTGTTCCCGTTCCACATGTTCTTGTACAGTGCTGCTGAATCCTGCTTTGCCTGAATTCACCCACAGATTGCCTGCTACCAGTGGTGCACAATACCTGACCATGCATTAGAATATCTTCCCAACCCTCATATTGCCCGGAGAGCACCCCTTTTAAGCCAGAACAGCACCCTGCATGCCAATGCTATATCCCCTGCTATGTGTGCCAGGATCGTACCATCTAGTGTCTATATCCTATGGGGCATCATATAGAGTCACAGTCGTACAGAGTGGAAACAGGCCCTTTGGCCCAACTTGCTCAATGCTGACCAACATGCCCCATCTACACTAGTCCCACGTGCTTGCATTTGGCCCATATCCCTCTAAACATATACTGAAGAAGTGTCTCGACCCAAAACATCACCCATTCATTCTCTCCAGAGATGCTGCCTGTTTTGCTGAGTTACTCCAGCATTTTGTGTCTATCTTCAGTTTAAACCAGGAATCTGCAGTTCCTTCCTACATGTATATTTGTCCAAATGTGTTTTAAATGTTGTGATAGCACCTGCCTCAACCACCTCCTCAAACAGTACATTCCATATACCTACCACCCTTTGTGCAGAAAAACTCAAATTTTAATTTTGAGTTTGTCAGTGGAGCACTCCCTACTATCCGTCTGTGTGTTCTATGTGATCGTCTATTGAGGTGCCTGACCAATGTGTCCTAGTGTCAGTATGCCCATGTAATGCCAGCATTGTCATTATGCCAGACAGTGCCCCGTTACCCATGTACCACAACGGCACCTCAACTATCTGTGTGCCAAAGCAGGACTCTGTGCACAGTTCATAAGTTATAGGAGCAGAATTAGGCCATTCGGCCCATGAAGTCTACTCCACCATCTATATATCTCCCTCTCAACCCCATAACCCCTGACACCCGTACTAATCTAAACCCGAACCCTCAATCACCGCCTTAAAAATATCCATTGACTTGGCCACCCACAGTGGTTCATAACTGTGGATAATTCACCACAGTGCATTATCCCCACTGTCCATGTGCCACTCATATCAATTTAGACACCCCTCTCCCCTCAATGCCTGTGCAACAGTCCCTGCCTCACCGCCCTTCTTCTGTTTGATGGACTGAAGCTCGTTACGACATTTTAAAGCAAAAAAGAATTGGCAAATAAGACTGTATGAGGTCAATGTTGGAGAAATGTCTCGTTTCCAAGTCAGAATGTTTTAATAAATATAATTCCTCTCTGCTATTATTGTTAACATCGCCCCGATGTTTTCTCTCAGCAGACGGTGCAATCAACACTAAATAATTTGTTTTGGTCCTGCCGTTTAGAATACACGTAAGAGGTTGGTTGTCGAGGTGAAATGTGCACAAGAGGTGTTTTAAAAATGATCTGGAATACAGTCTGGGAAGTAGGCTCCAACACCATCTTCCTGTCAGAACAGGTTCCCCTGATGTTACGCTCTTGGAGGTCACCCAGTTATCAGTCCAGACCATCGCACACTGAGCCTCTCACTGGGATTTGACTTGGTATCAGCCTGAGGCTGTCGAGGTCGTCACAGAAAGTCTACAAAAAACAGATATGAAAAACTGGAAAAGGGTCAGAGAAGGGTCCAGAGGCATGGTTAGACCCTGGTGTGCCTGCAGGTCCTGGCAGCTCCTGAGGTGGTGGCTGAGGCCGAGGCGGACGGAGGCTCATCGTCCCCTGTGTCGCTCTGATCATCCTTGTTCAGTCCCTGGCTGCTGATGTGGCTCTGGAGGGCGGCAGGTGTCAGCCATTCCTTGGGGAGGCAACTCTGTAGGAAGGGTATACAGGAACTGAAGTAAGCCAGTCGATTCACCCAGCGAGGGATCTCCTTGCCGCAAAGGATCTAGTAAAGAAACAAATGCAATCTGAGAGGAATTCCAAAGATAGATCAACTCCTCCAGTATAAAAGCAAAGGAACAATTCCTGAATGGTCCAAACCCGAAACATCGTCTGTCCATTCGACGTGGAAAGGATGTTTCCATTAATGTTGTGTTTAGTTTATTGTCATGGTACAGTGTTATCCAGTCAGCGGAAAAACTACACATGATTAGGAAAGACTATACGTGCATGGGAGAGTTTAGGATAAGAGGGCACAGCATCAGAATGAAAGGTCATACCTTCAAATGGAGATGAGGAGGA
This sequence comes from Leucoraja erinaceus, assembly GCF_028641065.1. Taxonomy (NCBI): domain Eukaryota; kingdom Metazoa; phylum Chordata; class Chondrichthyes; order Rajiformes; family Rajidae; genus Leucoraja; species Leucoraja erinaceus. The sequence continues at coordinate 52,341,738 of NC_073385.1, forward strand.
AAATCTTTAGCCAGGGGGTGGTGAACCTCTGGAATTCATTGCCACTGATGGCAGTGGAGGCCAAGTCATTGGTATTTTTAAGGGGGAGATCGATAGGTTCTTGATTAGGAAGGGAGTCAAAGGTTATGGGGAGAGGGCAGGAGAATGGAGTTTTGAGGGAAAAATAGATCATCCATAATTGGATGTGGAGTAGACTCAATGGGGTAAATGGCCTAATACTGCTGCTTTGACATGGTCTAATTCTCTCCACAGATGATTCCTGACCCATGAGTTCCTCCAGCACTTTGTGTTTTGCTCAATTCTCCGAAATACGCTCAGGTTAAAAAAGGTTTGTAGTGCAGGGTTTATGCTTCATTGCAATAAAAACAAATTTAAAAAATGTGCAGCTGCTGTAAATCTGAAATGAATACAGGAAATGCTGGAAATGCTGCAAAATGAGACCTAGTTACATCTGGTGAAAGGGGCTTTGATCTGACATTTTGCTACTAAGAAAGTATTCAGTGCAAGGTAACCACAAAAAAAAATATACATCAGAAAAATGTGCAGCTGCTGTAACTTCATCTCAGAGAATGAATGAGCTTCCAGAAAGGTGCTGGAGGCAGGAAATGCTGCAAAATGAGACCTAGTTACATCTGGTGAAAGGGGCTTTGATCTGACATTTTGCTACTAAGAAAGTATGTGGCAGTACAGTGCAAGGTAACCACATCATTAAAAAATATATACATCAGAACTTTAACTCTACTCAGTTTATCACATATGTCGCTTTATCTGTTGTGGATTACTAGCAATTTTGTTTTGTTTTTATTTATGACCTTACAACCATCTGATGTAAACCATTCATTACTTAGTAGGATAAGTTTAGTTACTAATTAGTGTTATAGTGTCTAGTTTCGTTTAGCTTAGTTTAGTTTAGAGATACAGTGTAGAAACAAGCCCTATGACCTACCGAGTCTGCACTGAACAGCGATCCCCATTGCACACGCACACACTACATAATAGTGACAGTTTTTTTTCTGTGGATTGGTTATTTCCTACTAATCAACTGTAATGCTTGTTAGTAGTTGCTCCGCCTAATGTGCGATTCATAGTACCAAGAGCTTGCTTATGTAAGTCAGTCTGAGTAGCTGCTAGTTACTGTAATGTCCTGCAGACCGTTGATATAAGTGGACTTTAATAAACATGTGTTGTATCTTGCTGTGTGTCCGACTCGACTCATTACATGGTGTCAGAAGTGGGATACACAAAAACGTTTTTTCGACAAATCCAGTAAGCCACATAAACCTCTCACCAGTGGACGGACAGGTGGTTCGCCTCCAGACCAGCAAGGGCTACGGCTGTCTGGGTCACATCCACAGCCCTTCCAAAGAACCTTGCTCCTACCTGGTTAATGCGGACGGAGCCATTTACAGACGCAACCGTCAACATCTCCTACCAGTGAAGGAACTGCGTCCTGAGACTCCACATCCAGAGGTTTTGCATTTTGTATACCCACCCACCCACTCGACTCATTACATTTTCTTAAGCCATTTACCCTACAAACCTGTACATCTTTGAAGTGTGAGAGGAAAAGCCATGGTGTCACGGGGAAAATGTACAAAGTCTGTACAGACAGTACCAATAGACAGGATCGAACCCGGGTGTTTGGCACTGTAAGGCAGCAACACCACCATTGTGCCACTCTGCTGCCCTAAGGACTTAGACTGTCTAGGTCTTATAATTTTTGTCAGTTTCAATCCTAAATTAGAATTTCAATGTACAATTAGAGCTCATGGTATTGTGGGTAGGGTAGGGTATGGACATGGATAGAGAACTGGTCGGCTGACAGGAAGTAAAGAGTAGAAATTAACGGGTTCTCTTCAGAATAGCAGGCAGTGACTGGTGGGGTGCCGCAAGGCTCGGTGCGAGTAACGGTAGGTACTCGGGAAATCCGGTAAACTCGTGACGTTTTTTCAACACTATGAAAAATGTCCACGAGTAAAAAAATATTTGTGATGAAAAAAATTGTTACTTTTTACTCGTACAAGCCGCTATGAGACATCCATGAACTCCTACGGACCCGCTCCGAATCAGGCGAAAACTCGGGAGAACTCTTGAATGACCTCGTACAGTGGGACAGGCCCTTAAGGCAGCAGCTCAAATGCTGCGCCACTGTGCCACCCTTTAAATGATCAGTGTAAAATTAGACTGTCTGCAAAGAGTTAATACCGGAAAAAAAATTTGAAGCATCTTACGTTTTGAGTAAAATCTTCCTATCAATGAATTCAAAATCAATGTCTAAAGATCTGATTTCAATCAGCAATAACAAATGAACAATAGTTGTCAAGCCCAGTTAAAATGATGAAGTTACAGAAACACAGGTGTACATGGGATCACTGTGAAATGGATTCAGTATGTCCCATTCCCATTCTGTCTTGGGCTTTAATGAAACTGCTAACAAATTGATGAAGTGGCTACAGGCTGTGATATATTACCCTGGGTAAACTTAACATATGCTTCAAAGGTGTGCACTCCAGGTCTGTCAATGAGCATTGGTAATCTGGCACAGAGAAGAAAGCTGCAACAAAATGAGAAGGAATTTCTTTAGTCAGAGGGTGGTGAATCTGTGGAATGCATTGCCACAGATGGCTGTGGAGGGCACGTCAATGGATATTTTTAAGGCGGAGATTGAAAGATTCTTGATTAGTAAGGGTGTCAGGCGCTATGAGGTGAAGGCAGGAGAATGCGGTTGAGAGGAATAGATAGATCAGCTGTGATTGAATGGGAAAAATAGACTGATGGGCCAAATGGCTTAATTCTGCTCCTAGAACTTAATTTACAAATATTTGAAGACATAGGTTCGATCCTGACTATGGCTGTCTGTCTGTACAGCTGTCTGTCTGTCTGTCTACTGTGGCTGTCTGTCTGTACAGCTGTCTGTCTACTGTGGCTGTCTGTCTGTACAGCTGTCTGTCTGTCTCCCTGTGGCTGTCTGTCTGTACAGCTGTCTGTCTGTCTCTCTGTGGCTGTCTGTCTGTACAGCTGTCTGTCTGTCTCTCTGTGGCTGCGTGGGTTTTCTCTGGGTGCTTCGGTTATTCCAAAGATGCACAAGTCTGTAGCTTGGCAGTCAATTGGCTTCTATTAGTTGTCCTTGCTGTGTAGGATAGTGCTAATGTACCAGGTCATCGCTGGTCAGCATGGACTCAGTTGGCCAAAGGGCCTATTTTCATGCTGTGTCTCTAAAGTAAAGACTAAGCCTATGAAGGCCACTTTTTTTTAGATGTGGAATTTAAGCACATGGTTCTGGGCAAGTGATTCCGAGCTCGAGCTGCAAGTTTGCTAACATAACTGTTATGGTAATGATTGCTGTGTCGATATGTATTCCTTCCTTCTAAAGGCATAATGTAGAGTCAGAGAATCAAACGGCCGAGAAACAGGCCTTTCGGCCCAACTCGTCCATGCCAACCAAGCCCCGTCTAAGCTAGTTCGATTTGCCTGCATTTAGCCCTTATCTCTAATCCTTCCATATACTTTTACCTGTCCAAATTTCTTTAAAATGTGGTTATTGTACCTATTTCCTCTGACATTTCAATCCATTTATCCATCACCCTCAGTGTCAAAATGTTGCCTCTTAGGTTTCTATTAAATGTTTCCATTCACCGTCAACGATGGCAGTCTCGCCAACATCCTGTCTGTCTTTTCGTCTTTTTTGTTATTTTTAGTGTGTTTTAAAAAGTATGCGTTAATGTCCTCTGGTTTGTTTTATGTGGGGGTGGGAGAGGGGGTCGGAGAAAACTTTATTCAATCTCTTTCCTTGCCGGAGATGCAAATGTTTTCCGGATCATATCTCCAGTCGTTCTGCGGCCTAACACCATGGAGTTGGCCGCCTTGCTCGAGACTGACTTTGAGCCCCACCGCGGGGTCGTGGACTTACCATCGGAGCCTGCGACCCCTTGCCTGGGATCGATGCTCCAACCGCGGCCTGCAGATTTCACCATCAAGGAGCTCACAGTCTCGGGTAGAGGCTGATGTCGGGAAGGTCCAAAGTCGCACGAGGTTCGACCAGCCCTGACCCGGGGTCCGATCGTGCGGCGCTGGGAGCTGAGATCCCCCTGATGCGGGAGCCCGATCGCCCCGATGCGGGGGGCTCGACCGCCGGTTGCGGGAGCCAAGATCGCCCCAACAACGGAAGGTTCGAGTGCACCGATCGCGGGAGAACAAAGAAGGGACAAAGATTGAACTTTTCATGTCTTCCATCACAGTGAGGAATGTGGAGGAGTTGCTGTGGCGGATGTTCATGATAAAAATTAAAACAATTATTTGGATGCCTTGTTACTCTTTATTGGTATGACTGTATGGCAAATCAAATTCCTCGTATGTTGCAAAACATACTGAACTAATAAAGTACTATTATGAAATCTATGGCTAGTTCTTGATTCACCTACCCTAAGAAAAACACGCTGTATGTTTACTCTACCCATTCATGATTTTATACACTTCTATAAGTTCTCCCCTCATCCTCCTGCATCTAAAGTCCTAACCTGCCGAAGCTCTCTCTCTTCCTCATGCACTGATGTCCTGGCAACATCCTGGTTATTCTTCAATGCACTCTTTGCAGTTTAATGACATCTTTCCCAATGCAGGGTGACCAGATCCAAACATGATATTCCCCCAGCGTGCATGCCTTTAAGTGGCATCACAAATACCCCAAATCTACCAACTGCAATGCCAACAGTGCCACCTCTCATCCCTCACCTACATGTTGTTCGACGTGGTACATGCAGACAAAGGCAACTTTTAAGTTGACACCATTCACAATGGAATTGAGATGAGAGTGAATTGAAGCAGTGCCAGATCAGTGCAGGCTTAGAGGGAGAGTGGAACTCCCATCCTCGTAGGTTGATGAAGTAAGGACACTGGTGAAGGCTGCAGGAGTTTGCCTGATAGAATATTCTGGCGTTTAGACAAATGAAGGAACTACTCTTTCTGTGGTTGGCATCAATTTGCCACTAGCTTCAAAGGTTCAAAGGTTCAAAGATTCAAAGGTCTTTTATTGTCACGTGTACCAATTAAAGTGTAGTGATATTCGATTTACCAAACAGCCATACTTTGCTTTAGACTTCAGACTTTAGAGGTACAAAGCGGATACACCGAGTCCGTGCTGACCAGCGATCACCCTGTACACTAACACTATCCTACTCACGAGGGACAATTTACAATTTTACCAAAACCAATTAACCTACAAACCTGTATGTCTCTGGAGTGTGGGAGGAAACCGGAGTATCAGGAGAAAACCCATACGGTCACAGGGAGAACGTAAAACTCCGTACAAACAGCACGTGTGGTCAGAATCGAACCCGGGTCTTTGGTGCTGCAAGGCAGCAACTCTACCGCTGCGCCATCGTGCTGCACCTCAGGGAACTCAGGCTCTGTAACATTTAATAGTAAGATTAAACGAGTACTTACCAGTATGAAGTTTGATCTGTATTTTATGAGGAGTTACGATGAGGGATTACGTGAAGAACCCGCCCAGTGCGCTGTTGCGGCATACTTCGAAGCAGCGGTGTGGAATCACAGGATAGGCACAATATTTGAAGTAACATAGTAAAGATCAGTGAGACATCAGTTTTTTAGTTTGATCTATATATTGAGGGTGGGAGCGGAGGGCACGTAATCCCTCATTGTAACTCCTCATAAAATACAGATCAAACTTCATACTGGTAAGTACTCGTTTAATCTTACTATTTGACTTCAGAGTCACGTGAGTGATTCCGTGAAGATTTCAAAGGTCTGTGATTTCAAACCGTGTAACAGTTTTTATTTCACTCACTGCCGAAGTTTTTGAGGGAGGAAGTGTTATCATAATCAACCAATGGATCTGCTTTCACAAGAAACAGAAAGGTATTTGTTAACAATAACAACATAAATAACTCCCCTGAGAAATTAATATTGCAGTTTGTAATATTCTTTCTGCAATTAAATCAGGCTTATCAACGGTTTACAATAAAAAATGTTCTGAACGTCGTTTCCCTGACCATCCTCCCGTATTGAGAATGTGGTCAACCGGGATGTCCATTCGTTCAGCCGCTGATATCAATGCTGCCCTAGTGGAATGGGATTTAAATGTATTATTATCTATTCCGGCAGCTTTCAGTACCTGTTTGAGCCACCTTGAAGTGGTTTGGCTCGTTACCCCGTCTTGGGGTTTCTGTGGTTGACCCATAGGCTTTCCTCTCCCTCTAAGATTGTGGGTTGTGTCTATATATTGTTGTAGATGGGTCACCACACTCAACCTGGACTCTGGTGGGTAGGCCCGGAATCCCACCAGTGAATTGGGCGTTCCTGGTCCATATAACCATATAACAATTGCAGCACGGAAAAACAGGCCATCTCGACCCTTCTAGTCCGTGCCGAAGTCATAATCTCGCCTAGTCCGATATACCTGCGAGTTAGGTTTTTACCAGACCTAGAATGATGAACGTGATCCGTCTGGGGTAATCACCATGTTATCCAGTCTAGTTTTATGGAGTGACTGGACTCTGTGAGCGTATACAAGAGCCATAAGCATGACCGTTTTTAACATAGATTGAGCAAGACTGAGGGATCTGGCTGGTGCCATTCTCTGAGATATGTCAATATCACACCGATATCCCATGCATGGGTATAACTGGGTTTTTGGGGCTTATTATTATAATTGCCCTTCATAAGTTTATCTTCAGTGGATGGGATCCCATGCTCTGTTGTCCTGCTGTTTTTAGATAAGCAGACAAGGCGCTTCATGCTGTATTTACGGCACTGTAACTCACCTTTTAATCATGGTGTAGATCGTCCAGGAACTGCAATACGTCAGTGGTTGAATAGTTTGGTATGTTGTCCCTGCGTCGTGGCAGTATTTTTCCCATGTTTGCTCTTGGTGACTGTTCGCAGGGATGCCGACATGGTGGTAATGGTTCATTTGGATAATCCCAGTCCCTGGTAAGGTCTATTCAAAACCTACACCCAGGAGTTTGATGTTTTTATGGCATGGGTGGCTTATGCCTGATACTGGGTTGAGTCAGCAACCATGGTCCCTAGGGAAATCCATAGGTGACTCCCCACCATGTCGTGATGAACTGGGAACCATGGCTGTGTAGGTCGGTCGGGCACGTTCAATATCTCGGAGACAGATTCCATCTGTATTGCGAAGTGCCCGACTGATGAGGCAGAAGGGAGGAAAGCAAAGCCGAAATTCCCCCTTCCAGCGTGTAGGCATCTATCGCTGCTGCCTCTGATCTGGTTCCTAAGTCACATACATAGGTTACTGGTGATTCCGTCTTGTGCAACCAAATTGATATCTGGCGTTCAAACTGCTTAATACCTTTAGCAGATATTTTGGGTTTGACATCTATTCAATGTTATCATAAATTTTTACCCGTGACGTGGTGTCTCCCACTGTGTTCTAGCTTCCTAGGGAATAGGCAGCTGATAGTTAAAATGTCTTTTGACACACCATTGCCAGATCTGTTTGACCAATTTGTTGCACGATAATGATTTTATGCTCCCCATATGGTTGATATAAGCCACCACTATAGTATTATCAATCCGTAACCGCATATGTACGTGCTGCATTTGAAATGCATATGCTTTTTAACCCAATAGGCGATCACCAATCCCTAATAGTTGATGCCCGGTGTGTGTAGTAACGATGATTCTGAATTAGTCCATCTGTTACCTGTGCTGGATATGGAGTTTAGTTGCTCCCCAGCCTAAAGTACTGGCATCGGTTTTTAATAACCAAGTTGGGATTGGTGATAATAATAGGGCTGAAAACTATGCCAAACATATGTCTGCCCACCACTGTAATTGTGATATAGCTTCAGTGGGTACATTCATGATTTGATTATAGTGACCCAAGCACCTTGACAAAGTAACAGTCATATGGATAGAATTGATATTGAAGCCCAGATACTCCATGGTAGTTAACGGCTTCAATTCTGGTTTATCTGGGCGTGGGATGAACCTCAGTGCTTTAGGGAGCTGTTTCGTAGCTAGAACTGCTGCCACGGCTAATTCCTTTGTTTCCCCTAATATGAGGATATCATCCAATATATGCCATGATTATGCTTGTTTTCTTAATATTTTCATGGCTATTTTTAATGTTTATAATAGTTTAGGGCTGAGGTTAGACCATTGGGAATGCTCTATACTCCCATATTTGCCCTAACCGGGATGTCCATCATCCAGGTAATTTTTTTTTTTTAGGTATCTACAATGATCCTAGTGTATGGGTATAAGATAGTTTGCATCTTCCATATCAATGCTTGCCATAAGGTATCCTTTGGAGATCAGATGTCTGGCAGTGACAAAAACCCGTCTCCATCTTAAAGTGTATATACTCAACAGATTTATTTAGTGATATTAGGTCAATGATGATGCTACATTCACCATTTTTTGTAGTTTTGGTGAATATATTCGATATAAATTCCAATGGTTCATGTTTACTCCCATGATCCGTTTAGTAATGAGCCTTTCTAGTTCAGCTTGACCTTCTCGCTTCTCTTTCTTAGAGGGAGAAAATGCCCTTTGGGCGCATTGCTGAACTGGCGGTAATATGCCCAATTTGAATTCAAGTTTTTATCCACTAATACTGTTGAGTATATATTAGTTATTTGTGACAGCACCCCATGCTTTTATCAACAAGTGTAAATGCCCCCCCCCCCCCCCCGCAGTTAGTAGAACACTCCTTATTTTGTGTAAACTGGGAGGAACCAGACTACCTACCTCCATGTTCATTGTTTTTTCATGAAGGCTTAGTTTTGCTGGTATGCTGGTGCTGTCGGTGGGGCGGCACATTTTCCCACGGCTCCGCTCTGGGCCCCTGTCTAAAAAGAACTTTGGGGGTAATGTGAGGCGGTCGCCAGGCTTTCACCAGTCCTTGTTCGATATTTGCTGGTGGATGCCGAGGGGTGCTGCCAGCTGGGTGTTGGATGCGATGTCCTGCTCGTTCCATGGCCTGCCCTCATGAGGCGCACAGGTTTAGCTGCCTCTCTTCCCGCAGCAGCGGTTTGCATAGCCCCGTATATTTGGGGTTGAGGGCAGGTCTTATATGCACAAATGTCAGTTGAGTGTCCCAAATTTGGGAACATCTTAGGCGTCAGCACACTCGTAGTGCAACGGGATAGTCTCATCCTGGGAGAACCACCTTGGTGATCATGGTGTCTCGCCTGCCAGGTGAGTATGTTCCGTGGAAAAAAAAACGAGCAAAGGCGGTGACATCTTGACCCTTCTGTTAGGAGCTTCAGAATTTGCTGCTTTTAGCTCTTGTCTGCGAGTCTGCTGACCCAGCTGCCTGCAGATTTACCTCTAGAAAGGCCTACTCCTGCAGGGCTTTGTTTGGGAAGATGGTCGCGTGGAGGAGCCATGTAGTGGCCCACGACACCCAGCAGCTCTTCCTGATCCTGCTCCCCTGGCATACTCCTGTTCTCGTCCGCCTGCCCAGCGTTTAAGCCAGCCCAGCCCTGGCCTCCTTAGCTAGCCTCAAAAGAGGGAGCAAAAGAGTGTGCTATAAATTGGAGGAGGCATAGCTCAAACTCCGTTGTTGCATCAATCCCTCGACAAGGGGGATGGCTAGTGCAATAGCACTGGGGTAGGAGTGTCAGCTCCCTTGGCATTCAGCCAGTGACCCCTCGTTTTCCTGGAGGTTTTGTAACTCCATGACCTCCTCTGGCTTGGGGAGACAGACATACTTGTTTTTGCTGTCTCCAGTCTGTTCCAGTATTGGAGGAAGTTGGTTCCTGTAGAACCTAAATTTTTGGTAAGGTTTTGTCTTACCTGTAGTTAGAGGCTGCCTGCCGTTTTTCAGGCGGCATTGTAGCGGTTCCCGGGCGGCGATTCTCCTTGTCAGGAGTCTGCAGGGCTGCCGGTCGGGTTTTTTAAATTTCCCTCCGGTCCGCTGCTGTTAACCAAAACAGCTGTTCAGCGGACCGGTATCAGCGCAGCTCCCTGTCAGCGGTCCGCAGCGTGTGCGGTCCCGTTTGCGCCTATCCCCCTCCACTGTCGGCTCCTTCGCTGGAGTCGAACGGGGGCCGCTTCCTCTGCTGCTTTGCTCCCCCTGGAGCAAAAAACCACAAGGCCCGATTAAGGTAGGTACTTACCTCACGTTCTTGGATTGCGGGAGCGCCCGACTCCCGCTGGCTGTGTGTGCACAGCTGTGCGATAATGCCGCAACAGCGCACTGGGCGGGTTCTTCACGGAATCACTCACGTGACTCCGAAGTAAAATCTCTATTAAAAAAAGAAAAGCCCTATTTCCCTGTGGGATTTGTCAGCAGGGTATGAGAATGAATTGAAGTGCTACAAAATACTGAGGGGTAGACCTGTCCAATAGATCCTCGATAACAATCAGCACAGGAGCACCTCAAGGCTGCGTGCTCAGCCCCCTGCTGTACTCACTCTATACTCATGACTGCATAGCCGGACATAGTGCAAACTCCATCATCAAGTTCGCTGACAACACCACTGTTGTGGGACGTATCACTGATGGGGACGAGTCAGAGTATAGAAGTGAGATCGACCGATTGACCAAATGGTGCCAGCATAATAACCTGGCCCTCAACACCAGTAAAACAAAGGAACTGATTGTGAACATTGGAAGGGATAGGATGGGGACCCACAGCCCCGTTTATATCAATGGGTCGATGGTGGAAAGGGTCAAGAACTTCAAATTCCTGGTCGATCAAATTCTGAAGATCTCTCCTGGTCTGAGAACACTGATGCAATTATAAAGAAAGCACATCAGCGCCTGTACTTCCTGAGAAGATTACGGAGAGTCGGTATGTATGTCAAGGAGGACTCTCTCAAACTTCTACAGGTGCACAGTAAAGAGCATGCTGACCGGTTGCATCGTGCCTTGGTTCAGCAACCTGAGCATTCAGGAGCGGAAAAGGCTGCAAAAGGTCATAAACACTGCCCAGTCCATCACCAGTTCTGACCTCCCTACCATCGAGGGGATCTATCGCAGTTGCTGCCTCAAAAAGGCTGCCGACATCATCAAGGACCCACACCATCCTGGCCACACACTCATCTCACCGCTGCCATCAGGTAAAAGGTAATCAGCAACATCCAGGTTCAGGAACAGCTACTTCCCCACAGCCATCAGACTATTAAACACAACTTCAAACAAACTCTGAACTATAACAGCCTATTGCACTTTAAACAGATAGTTCATTTATGTGTGTATATATATATTCTATGGTACATGGACACATTGATCTGTTCTATATTTATGCTTACTATATTGTGTTGTGCTGTAGCTAGCAAGAATTTCATTGTCCTATCGGGGACACATGACAATAAACTCTCTTGTCTTGTCTTGTAGAGCACTCTCCAGGCAAATCCCTTCGCAAAACGGCAACTGCTCTTTGACTTTCAATTTGTTATCCTGCTTTATCTATTTGCTTGCACAGCCCATTAATTTTCACACTCCCTCTGTCAAGAGCATCCTTTCACTTTTCTCAGCCGCTTCCCAAGGGGCTCTGTTTATAATTGCACTTGGGTCAGAAGCAGAATCTTGTTTCATTTAGCAGCAGCCTCGTAGTTTACATCTTGGCATTTGTCAAAGCCCAGTCTGCGTTTAAGTGCCTGCACAGATCATGCCACAGCAGTCTTAATGTTCTCATTATATCACCTCACAGGGCTGATGGGACAGTTTGGTCAATGTATATGTCCAGCCCTAACTAATTCCACAGATGAAGCTTAGGATAGGAATTTTATTGCCTACTTCTAGAGCTGCAGCCCATGCACCTGTTCTTGGGAGAAAAGTGGAGCTCAGGTGAACATTTTTGCTGCTTTGAGATCTGCAACGTGACAGATTTGATGCGGGGTGGCTAAAAGTTGTTTTGTATCTTGCACGGAGCAACAGATGGTATCATCCGTAAAAGCACAGCCAATATGGGAGCAGTGTGCTTGGTTCATTGCATGTTTTAATGAGTGTGCTTTATGGATGTACAAAGACGGAGCAAAAATGGTTCTCCTCCATCTGTCTCCATCCACCTGCCACCCTTCACCTCTCCCACATTCACCAATCACTAACTGGCCCCTGTCCCACCACTCCCCCTCTCCTCTTTACACTGGCTATCGTCCTGCTCTATTCGCATTCAGGGTTTTTGACCTGAAATGTGATAATGAGATGGAAGATTAGCCATGATTATATTGAACGATGGACCAAATCGCCTCGGATAGATTTGAAATTAGCTCAACGGGTCAGGCAGCATCTCTGGAGAAAATTGGATAGTTGACGTTTCGGGTCGGGAGCCTTCTACAGATTTCCAGTCTGACGAAGGGTCTCGACCCGAAGCATCATCTATCCATTTTCTCCAGAGATGCTGCCTGACCTGTTGAGTTACTCCAGCAATTAGAGTCTATCTTTGGTATAACCCAGCATCTGCAATTCATTTTTATAATTCCAAATTGCCTAATTCTCCTCCAATTTTTCTATGTTTTTATTTTTTTTATTTCTAAGTCAGTTTCTGTCTTTGTTAAATTATTTGGCCAAAATATCCTGCCATGTGGGGCCAGAGTGGCAAGAACCCCTGCATTTAACTGGGGAGCAAATGAAAGACCAGATTGCACTGGCCCTGGGACCCCTCGTACCTACGCCCGTGACTCAGTTAAGTCCCACACTGGAACAGCTCCACATACAGCACGTCTAGAATGGCCACACTCTGGCATTACCCTTTGGAGTCATCCATCACGGACAACATGATTCAGTCCTTAAACTCTTTATTAGACAAATTAGATAATAAAACACATCCCTTTACATGCTGTTTACTTACTAATGAGAAGCCAGGGCATTAGTAAAGGCTTTGTGTCTATCCTCCTGGGATTTCCATAAGAGAGGCACTGCCGTAGATAATTTATTCTGCATTCTTACTGATGATAAATGATGACTGCCTCAGAATTAACTACACTGCAATGGGAGCCTCCAAAGTTCAGATGCTCATGGAAGTTTGATTGTGTAATGCAGCATAATATGTGAGTGGGAGTATTTGATATTAATGAAGTCTTCTGAGATACTTCTTAAACTTGGTCACAGAATCAGGATTTGAGGCACAACCTACGCCTGACCTCCTGATGATATGGCAATGGAGGAGTTTCTATCTTTGGCTCCATATAATGTAAGCAGAGTAGGGGTGGGAGAACAAGATAGAAAAGCAGTGGTAATCAGCTTTCCCTTGTTCCAACTGCAGAGTGGAAGACAGGAGAGTGGAGGTGGGATGCAGGAGGAGAATCCAACTAGCCCGGAAGTGAGTTAGTTGAAAGAAGCCAAGTGTCGCAGGGGCAATAGGAAGCTGCGGGGCAATTGTACATTAAAGGTCCAAAAAAGGTGTTCCCAGATAGCAGGATTTGGGTAAAAATAAAGAACTGCATATGCTGGTTTATTCATTGGCTATATTTAAGAGGGAGTTAGATGTGGCCCTTATGGCTAAGGGGATCAGAGGGTATGGAGAGAAGGCAGGTACGGGATACTGAGTTGGATGATCAGCCATGATCATATTGAATGGCGGTGCAGACTCGAAGGGCCGAATGGCCTACTCCTGCACCTAATTTCTATGTTTCTATGTCTTTGGTGTGTCGGAGGAAACCGGAGCACCCGGAGAAAACACACAGGGTCATGGGGAAAACGTACAAACTCCGTAGTCAGGATTGAACCCAGGTCTCTGGCGCTGTAAGGCAACAACTCTACTGCTGCGCCACCGTGCCACCCAGAGGAAACTTAATCTATAATTAATTTCCACTAGATTCAGGAGTTTGTAAGTAATAAGTTTATCTTTTTAATCCATTTTTATTCTGGTACATTACTTAAATTGAATTGAACTGTTTTCAGATGTTCCTGATTACTGGAGACATTGTAAACAGTTCAAAGGCCTTTGAGGGCAATGAAATGGGATCACAAACAGGATCTTGGATCCACAGCCTGAGGCTTAGTCATCAACCGCAGCCTCTCCGCACAACGGGACACACATGGCAGTCAAATATCTATCTCTATTAATCCCACAGCACTGCAACAAGTTAGTGAAGCCATAAGGTATATACGGTGGCTGCTGGAAGAGACAAATATGAGTAATCACAAATGGCCTGACATTTTATAGGAAAGATAAAGTCAAGCTTGAAAGGGTTCAGAATAGATTTACAAGGATGTTGCCAGGACTAGAGGTTGTGTGCTATAGGGAGAGGTTAAGTAGGCTGGGTCTCTATTTTCTGGAGCGTAGGAGGATGAGGGTGATCTTATAGAGGTGTACAAAATCATGAGAGGAATAGATCGGGTAGATGCACAGAGTCTTTTACCCAGAGTAGGGGAATCGATGGTCCAGAGGACACAAGTTCAAGGTGAAGGGGAAAAGATTTAATAGGAATCTGAGAGGTAACCTTTTCACACATGGGTGGGTGTATGGAACAAGCTGCCAGAGGAGGTAGTTGAGGCTGGGGCTATCCCATCATTTAACAAACAGTTGGACAGGTACATGGATAGGACAGGTTTGGAGGGTTATGGACCAAGCGCTGGCAAGTGGGACTAGTGTAGCTGGGTCATTGTTGGCCAGTGTGGGCGAGTTGGGCCGAAGGGCCTGTTTCCACACTGTATCACTCTAGGACTCTATGACATGAGAAAAAATAACCGGATAAAAAATGTTAACCATGTTTCCTGCAATTCATGATGTTATTCCGTGTTGAGTTCTCCATGTATAACACGATAGACTGCCATTCATAGAGTACAGCTCTGTCCTTAACACCATTATCCCATCCAAGCTCATCACCAAACTCACGGGACTTGAAGTCAGCACTTATCTCTGCAACTGGATCCTCGACTTCCTGTCCAACAAACCTCAATCAGTGAGGATATGCGACAAATCATCCTCTATGATAATCCTCAACACTGCAAACTCAAAAACATCTGAAAAGTCCAAGGGATTGATTCGGTTTTGGGCAGTCAATGCATTTTCTGTTACAAAGTAACTGATTATTCAAGAAACTATACAGACCTCAGTCCTCCTATCAGCCTTGTTACCAACGTCAGGTAACTCGGTCTCTGCACCCCTCCTTGCAACTGGATCCTCGACTTAATCGTCAACAAAATACGAGTGGTACGAATTGACAACATAACCATCTGTACAGGAGCATCTCAAGGCTGGGCGCTCAGTCCCCTGCTCTACTCACTCTACGCCCATGACTGTGCACATTTACCGATGACACCACCCCGCTCGCTGTTGGACAAATTACGGATAATGAGGAGTCAGAGTGCAGGAGAAAGATCAATCATCTGATTGAATGATAACAGAATGTCACCTTGCTTTCAACACCTGTCAAACCTAACAGCACATTGTTGAGTTTAAAAGAGAAAGCCCGAGAATCCATATATCTGTGTTTATCAACGGGATGGTGGTGGAGAGAGTCAACAACTTCAAATTCCTGGATGTGCATATCTCTGAAGATCTGTCCTGGACCCAACACATTAATGCAATCCTAAAGAAAACCCATTAATGCTTCTACTTCCTAAGAAGATTGAAGAGTTTTGGTATGTCGAATACTCTCTTGAACTTCTACAAGTGGACAGTAGAGACCATTTTGACTGGTTGCACCTTGATCTGATTCGGCAATTCAAATGCCCATAAATTGAGGAGATTACAAAAGGTGGTGAACACTGCCCAGTCCATCATGGGCACTGACCCCCCCCCCCCCCACCTTCCTATAGGAGGCAGTGCCTCAAAAAGGCAGCCAGCATCGGCAAGGACCCACACCGCCCTGGCCACACACTCATTTCACTACTGCCATCAGGAAGAAGGCACAGGAGTCTGAAAACCGTAATATACAGGTTCGGGAACAGCTTCTTCCCAACAGCCACCGGGCTATTAAAAATTATGAACTCCAAAATTCGACTCCAAACTACAAACTGCCTTGCTTGCATTAGGGACTTCGGGCCTTGTTTTATTTTGCACTATATACAATACAATACCATTTATTTGTTATTTGAACCTCACATGAGGTTCAAACGAAATTTGGTTTCTGCAGCCATACAAGAAAAGAACCAAGACACACACCAACACAATTTACACAAACATCCATCACAGTGAATCTCCTCCTCACTGTGATGGAAGGCAAAGTCTTGTCTCTCCCCTGCTCTCCATTCTTCTCCCGATGTCAAAGTCAAAGCCCCCGGCAGGCGCTAGCAAGTCCGCGGCCATTTAAAGCCGCCCCGGGCAATGTAAGGCCCTGTTCCGGGTCTTGATGTCGGAGCCCCCAGCGGGTGCTAGCAAGTCCGCGGCCATTTAAAGCCGCGCCGGGTGATGTAAGGCCCCGCTCCGGGTCACTTTCAAACCCGCAATTCGAGCGGGAGAAGTCGCCGTTGCTGGTGCCCCGCAAAGCGGTCTCCCACCGGGGACCCGCGAGCTCCCGGTGTCACCATCCACCGGAGTCGGGTCGCAGCCACACGCCACCACAACTCTCCACGCTCCGAAGCTGGCCAGCTCCACGATGGTAGGTCCGCAGCTCCGCAGGCTCCGTGACTTGAGCCCCCAGGTCGTTCCTGTTGGAGGCCGCTCCACGGTGCTAGGCCCCAACGACAACGGAGACCCGACAGAGAAAAGGTCGGGTCTCCATGCAGGGAAGAGATTTAAAAGTTCCCCCCCCCACCCATCCCCCACACATACACATTTAAAAGCCCACTACAAACTATACCCTCAACGGGACAAAAAAAACCAAAAAAAACAGACAGACTGCAGAGGCCGCTGCGACGTCAGTCGCCGCCACCCACCCTATATATTAGATTAATAATAATTTACTTAAATTGTTATTTTATTTTTTTATTTATTATGTAATCTATTGAGTATTGTGTTTGGAAACCTGTTGTGCTGCCGCAATTAAGAATGTCATTGATCCATTTAGGTACATATGACAATTAAACACTTGACCCTGGAATAAATTACGCACCAGCTCCTCTCTAACAATGCACTCACTTTATATATGTTTTACATTGTTTAAACAGTGAGAAGTTGCAGAAGGTGAGGAAGTAATCGGGAGCAAGGAATGGATGATTTACAGGAAATGATAGCTAAAACCCTTGGAAACACTAGGATAGTGATAAAGAATCTGCTTCTTCTAACGGATGGAAGTACGGAATTATATGGCTACGTATAGGATGGTGAGATTATGTATATTCCATTCAATAGAATGTAACTTCTGATTACATGCTCATCGGAAAGATAGGTAACAGGAAGGTGAGTACAAAGAGAAATTCAGCCAAGATGTGACATGGGTCTATGTCTTTTTCTCTTCCTCAATACTTAGAGAATTATCTTACATAGAATAATACCTTTGGCATCAGGGAATCCTACAGGACAAATTGGAACATACTGCAAAACACATTAATTTTAAAGTAAAGTTAAGTTAATCCATTTGAAAAGCATTTCAAGAAGCTCTTTTTTAATTAATCTGTGTGTGTGTGTGTGTTCAGTTACCATGTAGGATTTTTAGAGTACATTAATCAAAGCACGTATTCTCTTAAAATAAATCCACTTTCTACGGGTCCTCTGGTTTTCTCCCACACTCAAAATATATACAGGCTTGTAGGTTAATTGGCTTCGGTAATAATAATTGTAAATTATCCCTAGTGTGTAGGGTAGTATTAATTTGCAGGGATCGCTGGTCGGCGCAGACTCGGTGGGCCAAAGGGCCTTTTTCCATGCTGTATCTCAAAACTAAACTAGACTAAACTAATGTGTGCATGTGTGTGTGTGTGTGTGTACTGTGTGTGTGTGTGTGCATGTGTGTGTGAGTCTGTCTGTACGTTTGTGCATGAGGAGGTTTGTGTGATGGTGTGTGTGTGCATGTCTGTGTGTGTGTGTGTGAGTGAGTGTGTGTGTGAGAATGTCTGTTTATGTGTGCAAGAGGATGTATGTGTGTCTGAGGGTATGTGTATGTGTGTGTGCGTTTGTGTGTGTGTGTGCCTGTGTGTGTGTGAGAGCGTGTGTACATATGCACAACTTAGGATTGTTAAAGTACATTCATTATAACGCATGTTCTCCTACCTCTGCCAGACCTGCAGAGAAGTGGTTGCAGTTCTTGTGCATGAGATGGTAGGCATTGCCCTTGAACTCCTTCCCAAGCTCCTCGATAATTTTGTCGACATCTTCCTCCGTGAAGTCTGTGGTGCCGAGAGCGATGGCCTCTCTGAATAAACACAACATGTTTCATTCATGTAACAGGGTGACTGACAGCAGCACATAGAGATGTCCCATGGCAATGGTCACAGTCAGAGGATGTGCAGATCATCTCTTTAAGGACACAGATGAACAGCAAGAGATCAGCACAATTTCTGTATTTGCCACACAACATTTTGAATTTTTTAGTAGTTTTAAGAGACGATTCTGGTAATCAGTAATGTTAATTTTTAACCATGCAGTCCTTCACACAACTTTTAATTTGTATATTTTGGAAGTTGGGTGTGTATGGAAAGATTTTCTGGTTTGATTTAGTTCAGTTTAGTTTATTGTTGTCATGTGTACTGAGGTACAGTGAAAAGCTTTGACTTGCGTGTTATCCAGTCAGTGAAAATAGTATGCAAGGGCGGCATGGTGGCACAGCGGTAGAGTTGCTGCCTTACAGCGCCCGACACGCAGGTACAATCGTGGCTATGGGTGCTGTCTATATGGAGTTTGTACGTCTCCCTGTGACTGTGGGTTTTCTACGGGTCCTTCTGTTTCCCCCCACACAACAAAGATTAGATAGACAAAATTGCTGGAGAAACTCAGCGGATGCAGCAGCATCTATGGAGCAAAGGAAATAGGCAACGTTTCAGGCCAAAACCCTTCTTCAGACTGATGTGAGGGTGGGGGGCGGGAAGAAGAAAAGAAGAGGAGGAGCCAGAGGGCTGAGTGAGAGCTCCAAATACAAGGCTTAGCTATGGGCATGCGGATGGGCCCTAGCTATGCCTGCCTCTTTGGAGGGTACGTCGAACAATACTTGTTCGTGACATACCAGGGCCCCATCCATGACCTCTACCTCCGCTACATCAACGACTGCATTGGTGCTACCTGCACCCACACACAACTCACTGATCATCCATGTCACCACTCCACCTTCACATCAGTCTGAAGAAAAGGGCTTCACCTTTCGCCCCGACCCAACAGTCTTTCCAGGTGCCTATCCGCTGTTCTAGATGTCAGCTTCTCTACATCGGTGAGACCAGGCGTAGGCTTGGCAATCGCTTTCATTTGCTCCATAGATGCTGCTGCACCCACTGAGTTTCTCCAGCATTTATGTAATCTTTGATTTTCCAGCATCTGCAGTTCCTTCTTAAAGGTGTTTAGGTTAATTGGCGTTGGTTACATTGTAAATATTCCCTATTGTGTAGGATAGTGTTGGTGTATTCATTTGTCATTGCAGACTCGGTGGGCCGAAGTGCCTGTTTCCACGCTGTATTACTAATGTCTAAAGATTACAATCTCTATTTCTGGTGACCTGAAACATCACTTATCTATCATCTCCAGAGATGTTGCCTGACCTGTTGAATTACTCCAGCACTGTGTCCTTCTAAACCAGCACCTGCAGTTCCTTGGTTCTATATTCAAGATTCTGTTGTATATTTATAGAACAGTGGTCCAGTCCCAAGTGAAGTATAGTGTTCAATTCTGATTGTCACATTATAGGAAGGATGTAAATGCAGTAGAGAGAGAATTGTGAATTGACAGATATTGGATTGATAGGAGAGTTTGAGACTGGTTTCTTTGTGCGAAGAGAAACAGAACAGATTTGATTAAGGTGATGATGAGGGGAAGTAAGTTAAACGAGTCATAGGTCCACTGTAAAATTGGGGCTTTTTACTGTAAATTCCAATGGCAGGTTTACTTTGCAAGATCTCCAATATTGATTTTGCAAATCTTTATAAAGTTCATTTTTGTTTGAGCTTGATGATTATTAGGGGCTCTAATGGCACAGCAGTTATGTGCTGCATGCTCCTGAATAACCAAGTGTAAATATCAGGCCAGCACCCGGGGAATAAAAAAACTACCAGCCATTGTAAATAAAGAGCAGCCGGCAGTGAATGGAACTTTATTATAGACAGTATATGAGGACTTCCGCTGAGCAATACCTTCAGCTAAATTTGGTTTGGAAATTACATTTGCATTCATGTCAATTATTATCTGCACACATTAAAGTTAATTCTGGTGAACTGTAAATGTTTCTATTTGAACAACACATAAACAATCAAGACAATCTTGTTCAGAATGGGGAATGTTTCTGCAGGATTCCGCCGTTTTATTAAAAGACACTTGAATGGATTTATTGATTGTTAAACGCTGACCTATAATCTTGTTTCGTTTATATGTACACCAGAGTAAAGAGCATTGGCACCCAGTCATGAGGCAGCTTTCATATTTTACCATCTGATCGCTGTTTCAACCCGGACATTTTATCGGGATGCATCGCAGCATGGTTTGGGAACAGCTCAAATTGTGGACGTAGACCAGACCATCACACTAACTAACCTCCCTGCCATTTGACCATTTACACCTCACGCTGCCGCGGCAAGGCCACCAGCATAATCAGGGACGAGTTGCACCCTGGCCATTCCCTCTTCCCCCCTCTCCCATCAAGGCAAGAGGTACAGAAGTGTGAAAACACATACCGCCAGATTCATGGACAGTTTCACCCCAGCTGTCATCATGCAACCAAACCATCCTATCAACAACTAGAGTGTGGTACTGAGCTACATCTACCTCATTAGAGATCCTCGGACTATCTTTAATCAGACTTTACATTATATGTTATATGTACTATACATATTAGGTATGTTACAAAACCTACCTGAATCGTCGATGAGAATCTGCCCCCAGGCCGTGTCCGCGATTTTGGCACTGTTTAGAGGGGGCGGGTTTAAAACGCGATTTTTACTAGGCTGTTGCAATCGAAAATGTTCAGCCTAGTAAATCATTAACGGAAAATCGCTGAACGACCCCGTCACAAAAGGTATTATTAGTTTTTATGGCCTTGTATAATAGTTATAGTAGTTTAAAAATCGCTCTCTAAACCCGCGACCTCTCGCAGCCCCAGGGTTTTATAAAGCAAACAATTAAAGGTATGTACCTTATTTTTATATTAAAAGGGGTTTCTTAAGAACCCTGTATATAAAGTTTTCTATAGCGAGTAGCTTATTTTGGGCTCTTTATATCCCGCAGTATTTACTGGGCATTTGAGGGCACAAATCCAGCGCAATGTGAACGTTCTAAACCAGCGCATTCACAGGAACCCACTAGAAAGCCGATTTAAAATAGACTTTAATTTACAGCAATTGAACACTAAATTCCTTCCATTTGGCCTATAAATTGATGTAAATGAGATTTAAAAATCATGTTTTATTGTGAATTATTTGTGAATATTATTTGGACACTTAGGCTATTTAAAAATGTTAATCATTTATTAAGAAATGGATAGATGTTTAGATCTAGTAATTGAAGTTTGAAATTAGCTACAATTGGGTAACTAACTAATTATATGCTTTAATTTCATGTCATCCAAGTAAGATTCTTTTATATTTGTTTCAGAATGTTTCAATCTATGATAACTGAAAATTTCATTCAGTTCTCTTAATTTTTAAGAAGGTTATGGGCTTTTGACTGTCCATGATCACAGCTTTTTTGTTATGTCCATAGAAAATCAATAGGGAACAAGATGCTAATTTCCGAGTATGAAAATGGCCATAACCTTTTTATTACTTCAGATATGAAAGTGAATTAGGTGTCAAATTAAACTTATTGTTATGCTTTATCTGATGGGATAAATTGCAGACTTGATTTTTTAAATCTCAAAATTTTGTAACATTGCTATACATATTCCTTTTATTCTGTATATACACTCTGGACAGATCGATTGTAATCATGTATAGTCCTTCTGCTGACTGGATAGCACCCAACAAAAAGCTTTTCACGGTACCTCGGTGCACGTTACAATAAACTAAACTAAACTGGATGCTCGGGTGAATGGAAGTCCCTTTGCTCTGTCTCAACCAGCGTACTGCATTTCTGCTTCGATGCAGCAGATGAAATTGTCATATCAAAATGGCAGGTGAACCGTGCTACTGATGTTGCCATTTGACCTCAGAAATGCTGGATTGTAACCAAACCATGCAACATAAATCAGAATTGTAATCAATTCCCGTCCCACAAACAGGTCACACACCAAAAACAACTAATCTAAAGTTAGAGCTTCAAGGCCATATGATTATTGCTGTAATAGGAAAGCATTAGAGGGATATAGGCCAAACGTGGGCAAATGAGACTCGCTTTAGATGAGCATCTTGGTTGACATGGACGAGTTGGGCAGATGAGCTTTCATGGTTTCCACGGTGTATGACTCTCGTAGTGCAATTAACATAACTTAACCACAAGCAGCCTCTCCCAGAAACTTTGCATGTACACAGCTTTATATGCTGTAGTTAAAAGAAGGAGTTGTTGTAACGGAGCTTCCTTCTGAAGGAGAATGACAACCCAAAACATCATCTGTCCATTTCCCTTGACAGATACTTGCTGAGTTCCTCCATAAGTTTGACATATGTTACCAATGTCGCTGGTTTAACAATGCGACTACATCCACACTCAACGCTTCCTTTACAACAAAGGTCTAAAATGGATTGAAATGGATTGAAATACTCATTGACAAGAATGATATTGTGAAATTCTTCTTAAGGGATGGCACAGGAGGGCAGCTAATAGAGCTTCTGCCTCACTGCACCGGAGGCCAAGGTTCAATTCTTTCCTCCAGTGCAGTCAGTGTGGAGTTTGCACGTTTTCCCTGGTTGCCATGTGGGTTTTCTCGGGTGCTTTGGTTTCCTTCTCCATCCCAAAGATGTGCAGGTTTGTAGGTCAATTGGCCCGCTGTCAATTGTCCCCAGTGAGCAGGGAGTGGATGAGAAAGTGGGAAAACATAGAGCTGAACGGATGATTGATGGACCCGATGGGTTGAAGGGCCTGGTCCTTATTTGTATCGCTAAACTAAAATAATTCATCATGCGTAGGTTACCATTATGTCCTCCAATTTACTATGGATGTTAGAACTGGGAGCGGTAGAGTTGCTGCCTTACAGCGCTTGCAGTGCCAGAGACCCGAGTTCAATCCCGACTATGGGTGCTGTCTGTACGGAGTTTGTACGTTCTCCCCGTGACCACCGTGGGTTTTCTCCGGGATCTCCAGTTTCCTCCCACTCTCCATAGACGTACAGGTTTGTAGGTTAATTGGCTTGGTATAAGTGTAAATTGTCCCTAGTGTGTATAGGATAGTGTTAATGTGCGGGGATCGCTGGTCGGTGCGGGCTCCATGGACCGAAGGGCCCTTTTCCGTGCTGTATCTCTAAACTAAACTAAACTAGTTCCTGTGTAGGAAAGAAGTGCAGATGCTGGTTTAAATCGAAGGTAGACACAAAATGCTGGAGTAACTCAAGCAGCATTTCTGGAGAGAAGGAATGGGTGCTGTTTCGGATCGAGACCCTTCTTCAGTTCCTCCTGCTATTTATTTTGTCCTTTGCCACTTACTACATAGGAGCCTCAGATGTGCACAAACTGCATTGTGTTTCCTTCAATAATAAATCCTTACTTGAATTTAAATGTTTCCCCCAACTCAGCAGCATTTCCAGGTGTGATCTCGAATATTCCACTGAAAGAGTAGGGGTGGCCACCATAGGCATACTCTGACAAAAGAGAGCAGAGAAAAGGTGACTCGAGCAAGGTTCAGCAACTCACAGGAATGTAATCCCTCCCCATACATGCACTGAATGCACAATGTGGTGGAGGCTGTGTGTTTGGCTCTGCTTCTGAAACATCCTACTAATGCAATGAAAAAACAAAGGAGTGGATGGTGTTTGCGAGATAGCTATACAAATATTCCATAGACAACATACATGAGGAGGAGTAGGGATTTATCAGTGTCATAGTTTGAGAGTGGACATATCGACCTTAGTGACCTTCAAGGATATGGATGACAAATTAAACGTTGGGGGTACAAAGGGGTATGTGTGTGCATCTTTAACTGTATAGAGCAGCACAGGGGTGCAGTGGTAGAGTTGTCAGACTGCTTTACAGTGCCAGTTGCCTGGGCTCAATCTGATTATGTGTGCTGTCTGTACGGAGTTTGTACGTTCTCCCTGTGACCGTGTGGGTTTTCTCTGGGTGCTCTGGTTTCCTCCCACACTCCAAAGACATACAGGTTTGTGGGTTAATTGGCTTTGGTAAAATTGTAAATTGTCCCTAGTGTGCCAGATAGTGCTGGTGTTGGCACAAACTCAGTGGGCCAAAGGGCCTGTTTCTGCACTGTATCTAAAGTCTAAAGTTCAATTATGGCATGAATGCACATAGACTATGCATATCTTTTAGATTATTACATTTTTGACTTTGTCCCCTCTCCCACCCACACCCCTATTCCATCTGCCCATCACCCACTGGATCCACTTGCTCCCTCTTCCTCACCCTTCCCCTCCCTCAGTTCCTCCCATCTGTCTCCTTAACTTAGTTCCACTCTTCACCTTCTTTTCCTGTTAGATTCCAGAACCTGCAACTTTTTGTTCTCCATCAATCATGTCCGAGCCTCTGTTCTTATTCCTCACCGTTCCCTCCCCAACCTGAGGTTTATCAACCCCTCCTCGCCCATGTCTACCTATCACTTAGGAAAGACACAAAATGCTGGAGTAACTCAGTGAGCAAGGCAAGATATCTGGAGTAAATGGAGGCGTGGCGTTTCTGGTCGAAGGCCCCCTAACCCAAAAAATGTCACCTATCCATGTTTTCTGGAGATGCTGCCTGACCTGCTGAGTTACTACAGCACTTTGTGTCTTTCCTTGGTAAACCAGCATCTGCAGTTCCTTGTTCCTACCTTTTGTTTGCTGGCTCTTATCCCACCTCTTTATACTGGCTACATCCCCTCTGCTTCTTCAGTCTAGAAGACGTGTCTCATCCTGAATCGTCAACAGTGCATTTCCTTCCACAGATGCTGCCTGACCTGCTGAGTTCGTCCAGTAACTCTTTTTTCTAAACTACATTTCCAACTTGTTTTGAACCCAACGCTGTAAGAGACGTGAGGTGAAAAGATCCAAAGCTAATTTAAATACTACAAATGACAAAGGAGACCTATTGATGTTTGACTATTTATTAGTGTCTGAGGTTTATTAAACTTTAACCTGAGACTGGACGGTGAAGAAATGAGGTGCAGGTGCATGAGGCATACAATACAACATCCCGTTGCTTACCTCGTCCATACACCTCAATACCAGAATGAAAAACTCCTATTCCAAGTGTGGATGTGTACTCATTAATCCAATACTGCAAAGGAAACACAAATGGTAAATGGTATATTAATGAGCTGTTCAGGAAGTCTAGCTATGCAGCATCTAGATACTACTAACAAGGCATTAAACACATAATTGCTTTGCTTGTCACTTTCAAATACAATGGCTTTTTTTTTGTAGAAACAAGGAACAGCAGATGCTGCTGTAAAAAAAAACCCTCAAAGTGCAGGTTAATTCAGTGGGTCAGGCAGCATCTTTGGACAACATGGAGAGGTGACATTTTGGGTCAGGACCTTCTTTAGACTGATCAGTCTGAAACGTCGCCTATTTCCTTCGCTCCATAGATGCTGCCGCTGAGTTTCTCCAGTATTTTTGTC
Organism: Leucoraja erinaceus; assembly: GCF_028641065.1. NCBI lineage: Eukaryota > Metazoa > Chordata > Chondrichthyes > Rajiformes > Rajidae > Leucoraja > Leucoraja erinaceus. The sequence goes on from NC_073385.1 coordinate 52,367,392, forward strand.
TACCTTTGATTTTCCAGCATCTGCAGTTCCTTCTGAAACACATATGTAACTGGGGTTGATTTCATGTATGTGATTTTTGCATTCGTTTTCCCAATCATTGCTTTTTCTGTAGCTGTAGCCTGGTTTTACTGGGGTGAATTCTTGTAATTTCAGCCATAAATTCTGATTGCACTGTGTTTAAATATTCTCCATTTTCTGGCTATATACTTTAGATCTTATATACTAAACTGTGACACACACCTGGACCTGCTTCCAAGTGAAGCGCATTGACACTCTGTCAGTGATTGCAGAATTCAATCCCCATGTTAAGTATGTTATCAAATCAGAGCCCGGGGCATTTCCTTCACTCTGATGAACAAGCATTACTTCACTGAGAAAATATCACAAACGACTTCATGGGATGCACAGAGCAGAAATAACCTAACAGTTCATGCGAGTATTTATGTGCTATTCAAGCCGCTAGTATTTCCCGTATAACTAAATCTATCACTGTAACCCTCTATTCTCTCCTTCCTCGCAACCTCCTCTCAAATCTATCCATACATTTCCAGTGACTACTCACTGTGAAAAGTGTTCTACATTCTAACTATTCTTTGCGTAAAAATATTCTCTGTGCATGTAATCTATCAAAACCTCCTATCGTCTTAAAAATAATGATATCAGCCCTCAACCTTCCTTTCTTAAGAGAAAAGGGAACCAATATGATCGTCCTTTCCTGATCCACATAACCTCTATCCTTGCAAATCTCCTCTGCACCCACTTCAGTTCTCTATATTCACTTGACAATGACAATATTGTACAGATTAAGCAATTCTGCCATCAATTGCCCACATGCGTTGGATATCTTGTGTGAGCATATCTTAGCCGACTTTAAGTTGAGGTAATTTTAGACCATGCACCAAAAAAAATGTGTCCTAATGGAAAGCAAATGGAAGTAAATCATCTGGATCAACCACTTTAGTCCACGTCTAATGAAGCTGCACTGTCTTGGACATGTTTTCTTTCCTCAGCACTTATACCTAATAACAGATTGTGATGATTATAATCAATAGGATTATAAAATAAAAAATCCCATTATAATTGGGCGTCATGTATCATGGTGAGATAATTAATGTCTGCCTTTATGCCTGTTCAGGAGCGGTTCTGGGTGGCTGCAGATTGGAAGGATATGTGATTCTTTGAATGAGATGTGAGTCTTCTCTCCAGAGATGCCGTCTGTCCAGCTGAGTTACTCCAGCATTTTATGTCTATCTTTGTTCCTTTGAAGTGTTGCTTCTCATCAGCGACAGCCCTGACCATGTTAAATGTAACTTTTGACACTTGATTACGAGTCATCCTTAGAAATCCCCACTTGGTTTTGTTGGTTATTCACTGATCATGTCCTGCAAAAGATTACGCCCGATGGTCAGAAATATTGCAAGAATAAAGCACCACCAAGAAAACGTGTTGGTGCATAGGCTTCTGGCAATGTCACTAAAGCAGTGGTGACAAATTGTTGCAAGTGAACATAACAGACCGATCGGAAAGAAGAATACCCACCTGGGAGCAGGGAGAAGACAGATTCCTCAACATACCACCAAGGAGACAAAGTACTGGAGTAACTCAGCAGGTCAGGCAGCATCTCCGGAGAACACGAATAGGTGATGTTTCGGGTCTTGACGCAAAACGTCAACTATCCATTTTCTCCAGAGATGCTGTCTGACCCTCTGAGTTATTCCAGCACGTTGTACCTTTTTGTGTATTAACCAGCGTCTGATGTTTTTTGTTTCTACGCCAAGATAGTATGATTGGGCCACAATATTAGCGCAATGTTTCAGGAAGGCTTAGAGCTTTTTTCTTTTATTTTGATCACCACCAAGAGGCCAGAATTAATTTAGAAATTCGCAAATGAAGCAGAAAAGTAAATTAAACATTAGGTGGATACCTTAAATTTCAAATGGTAACTTATTGAGCTATGAGAGTTTGGCTGATCTAATTCAGAAGTAATTCGAAGATGTATTTTTCTAATCCATTCTCCAGGATTTGTTGTGCTAATCACATCATTCTACCTAAAGTGAGAAGAAAGCTATTTTGGATTCTGGCACTAATACTTTGATGGAAACAGATGAGATTTTTTTTTAATCTCTGCAATATGGATTGGAGACACCACTCAAAGGAAAATAACAAATAGCTATCAGTATTTTGAGGGGATTCAGAGTTGCCTTTTATCACTGGCTGCTGAGTTCAAATAAAATCCAGGGTTAAAATGTTTGCTGGCTGCTCGCTGTCCTGCCTGATGTGAGCCTGGCTGTGGACCGCAGTAGTAAACTGCTCTGATTCAGAACTGGCTGCCAATGTTACTCCAGGGAAATCATCTTATTTGTGTTTGGATGTTTTATTGAGGCACATTAGAGTTACAAGAGAAGGGGTGAGAGAAAGGTAAAAAGGTAAAATGAGAGGTGGCGATGGGAGAGAAGGTGAAGATAAAGCAAGTCTGGGAGGGAGGAAAGAGAGAGGGAGGGAGTGGGAGATGGAGAGGAGAGAGGGAGAGGGAGAGGGAGAGGGAGGGGGGGAGGGGGGAGAGGGAGGGGGAGAGGGAGAGGGGGAGGGGGGGAGGGGGGGGGAGAGGGAGGGGGAAGGAGAGGGAGAGGGAGAGAGGGGAGAGGGAGAGGGAGAGGAGAGGAGAGAGAAGAGAAAGAGAGAGGGAGAGGAAGAGGAAGAGGAAGGAGGGGGAGGGGGGAGAGAGAGACAGAGACGGAAGGAGGGAGAGGGAGAGGGAGAGGGGAGAGGGAGAGGGAGAGATCTAGTTAGAGAGGGAATGAGGAGAAAAGAAGGGAAGAGAGAAAGAAGAAAGTGAGAGAAAGAATAGAAAAAGAGAGGGCAAAGCAAAGGAGAGAGAGACGTGGGGAGAGAGGGAAAATGGCAAAGTGGAAAATTAAGGTTGTGGGAGAGGGAGAGGGAGAGGGAGGTAGTGGTAGGGAAGTGTTGAGACAAAAAGTGAGACTGAGGAGGAAGTGAACAAGATAGGAGAGGTTGCCTGCAACTTTATCCCAGCTAGGAGGAATCAGTATAATGACATTGTTGATCAAGGCCCAGGACAGATAGGTCAGTATAGGAATGGGAAGGGGAGTTGAAATGTTTGGCAACTGGAAGATTGTGTAGACCAAGGCGGATTGAGCATAAGTGTTCATTGAAACAATCGCCCAGTCTGCGCTTGGCGTCACTTTGGATGTGGGTGGGTCCTTTAACCTTTGAGCTACATGTTCAATTTCCGTATCTGTGGCAGTGCTGAGCTCCAAGTTAGCAGTTCTCACATCAGGTTAATGAGGCACATGCAGGGGAATCCTAGCCTGCTTCCCTTCAATACTTCCAACGGCTGTCAGTATTGCACAAACGGCAAAAATAAGCATATTCCAGCCTAGCCTGGAACCAAAAACTGTCCATTGCACCAGAAACCTCATTGCGATGGATGTGACCATCAGGGCCGCAGCTCATCAAATTAAAATGACAAAGACATTGCAATGAGTCAGAGTGATAAAAGTGCACCAAGTTAATGTGTCATCAACACTTCACCATTTCTCAGCAGATTTGCTGCCAGCTGTATTAGCATTTCAGCAAATCTGTCGTGCAAATCAAGCTGCAGTTCTCTGAATTTTGTGGTCGAAACGTCAGCAAGCTTAGGAATCTGCTGCTTCAACTATTTGTCCTTTATCATTGTTAGTTTTTTGCATATCTTTCATTCATTGTTCTTTATCTCTTTACATCATCGCCTATATCCCTCCTTTCCCTTACCCCTAACCAGTCTGAAGAAGGGTCTTGACCCAAAACATCACCCATTCCTTCTCTCCAGAGATGCTGCCTGTCCCGCTGATTTACTCCAGCTTTTTGTGTCCAGCTTCGACGATATAAACGGGTCGATGAATCCCAGGGAAGATTTGAAACTGAAGATGATCAGAAAGTGCAGGAGTAACTCAGTGTATTAGGCAGCATCTCTGGAGAAAAAAGATGGGTGATGTTTTGCGTCAGGAGCCGACCTAGTCTGAAGAAGGGTCTCGACCTGAAACTTCACCCATCTTTTTTCTCCAGAGATGCTGCCTAACCCGCTGTTACTCCAGCACTTTGTGCCTATCTTTGGTATAAAGCAGCATCTCAAATTTCTTGTTTCTACAAGATTCAAAACTGATTGGGTGCCTATGTTGCTGCAATCAAGAAATCTGCAGCTAGAGAAGTTCGAAAAAAAAAAAAAATTTAAATTGTCATGAGCTTGAAACTTTTGTTTATTTTAGACTAAGTTTTAAACATATTACACCCCAGAAAACCAAGGGAAACACTAGGTAAATAAAATATATATACTTTTTTGTGAGTTTAGTTGAGTTTAGTTTATTGTCCCGTGTCCTGCAGTGCACTGAAAAGCTTTGTTGTGTACTAATCAGTCAGCGGAAAGACAATACATGACTTTTGAAGTTGAAACCACCAACTCTAGATGTGTGCCATTCTGATCTCTGGATATTTATGTCTAATGGTCCAATTCAGATTCAAAGCTGGGCAGAAAGGAGGGAAACAATGGGAGCCCAGAGCTACTAAAGGATAACCCACTGGTTAAGAGAAACTGAAGGATTATATCCAGCCCCATCATGGAAGTGTGACTTTCCTCTTCCTCTACACTGACTGAAATCCCTAGTGTCCATCTATGCCCATCTTCTCTTGAATCTTAACCATTCACATCGCCTCTGAATTCAAATATTGTTTTGATGCAATAGACTGGTATTAATCAACACCTCAAACATTGTTGATAATTTACTGATTCTTGGGCAATGAGAGTTTAGCTGGTATAACTAATGTCTTTGTCAAGGGTGTCAGGACTGTTGGAACAATTAAATACTTAGGGAATAAAATGTAGAATGGATCGGATTAAAATCTAACTAATCTGTATTGGAATATGCTCATTCTTCCTGTAGCTATGTGAGTTTCTACCAGTTTTCTCCCACATCCCAAGGAAACCAACCTCCCTTTCGTGGACTCCATCTACACTTCACACTGCCTTGGCAAGACCACCAGCATAACCAAGGACCAGTCTCATTCCAGTCACTCCCTCTTCTCCCCTCTTCCATCAGGCTAGAGGTACAGAAGTTTGAAAATGCATGCCTCCAGATTCAGTTTCTTCTCAGCTGTTAGCTTTTGGTATGCTAGCCTTTATAAATCAGAGCATGGAGTATAGAAGCTGGGATGTAATGTTAAAATTGTACAAGGCATTGGTGAGACCAAATCTGGAGTATGGTGTACAATTTTGGTCGCCCAATTATAGGAAGGATGTCAACAAAATAGAGAGAGTACAGAGGAGATTTACTAGAATGTTGCCTGGGTTTCAACTAAGTTACAGAGATAGGTTGAATGTTAGGTCTTTATTCTCTGGAGTGCAGAAGGTTAAGGGGGGACTTGATAGAGGTCTTTAAAATGATGAGAGGGATAGACAGAGTTGATGTGGACAAGCTTTTCCCTTTGAGAATAGGGAAGATTCAAACAAGAGGACATGACTTCAGAATTAAAGGACAGAAGTTTAAGGGTAACATGAGGGGGAACTTCTTTACTCAGAGAGTGGTAGCGGTGTGGAATGAGCTTCCAGTGAAGTGGTGGCGGCATGTTCGTTGGTATCATTTAAAAATAAATTGGATAGGCATATGGATGAGAAGAGAATGGAGGGTTATGGTATGAGTGCAGGCAGGTGAGACTAAGGGAAAAAAAGTTGTTCAGCACGGACTTGTAGGGCCGAGATGGCCTGTTTTCGTGCTGTAATTGTTATATGTTATATGGTTATCAGGCAACTGAATCATCCTCTCACCAGCTAGAGTGTGGTCCTGACCTCCCATCCAACACATTAGAGACCTTTGAACTATCTTTAATTGAACTTTACCTCACACTAAATAATATACTCTTTATCATGTATCTGCACACAGTAATGATTGTTATCATGTATAGTCTTTTCATTGACTAGACAGCACGCAACAAAAAAAAACTTTTCTCTCTACCTCAGTACACGTGGTCGACAGGGAACCTTCCTGAGAAGATCCCAGACTGGCACCAGTGACCGACTCAGAAGGATTATAGACACTGCTGGAGTAACTCAGCAGGTGTCGGGTCAAGACCCTTCTTCAGACTGGAGACCCAGACTAGGGACTCATTCTGAAGAAGCGTCTTGACCCGAAACGTCATCTATTCATTCTATGCAGAGATGCTGCCTGAGTTACTCCAGAGTTACTCCAGAATTTGGTGTCTATCTTCGGTGTGAACCAGCATCTACAGTCCAACTCAGAAGGATTATAACTGCACACACAATAGAAGCTGGAGGAGGCCATTCAGCCCCTCACACTTGCTCCGTCATTCAAAGAGATCAATTCAGAGCACTGACCTCAGCATCAAGTTCCTGCACTATCCCTGTACTCCATGATTACCCAAATGTCCAAACATGTACCAATCTCTGTCTTCCATACACTCAGCAAATGAGCTTATACACCCATCTTCGATACACAATTCTAAGGATTCGCCACGCTCTGGGTACAAAAATGGCTTCTTATCTTATTCATGAATGGCTGAACTGTTATTCTGAGTCTTCGACTGCACACACTCTCCAGTGTGGAAACATTATTCCCGCATCTCTCCTGCAAGGAAATCGCCTCTCATTCGTTCAAACTTTATGGATTGCTGGTTTACAAAAAAAGACACAAAGTGCTGGAGTAACTCAGCGAGTCATGCAGCTTTCATGGAGAACATAAATAGGTTACATTTCGGGTCGGGACCCTTCTTCAGACTGGTCCTGTTTTAAACTCTCGTAACAGATCAACATTGTCACAGGTGTACTGATCTTACACCCCAATTCATCATCTTTAATGTACACCAACCCCTGCCCTCCCACATCGTAAATGAAGCAATGGCCCAATCTGACCGCTCCTCCCCGCTGATACTCACAATGGGATCCAACATCTTCCCAACTCCATGTCCAGTCCTTGATTACCCCTCCTCCCCCCGTCTGTCTTTGCCTGATCTCCCGACGCCTGGCTCCAGCCCTGGGTTTGCTCTGGACTGTTCCACGTGCCTGAAGCATTGGCTCTCCCTGGAGCGAGTTTGATTCAAAGCCACAAAGGCTCCTGATTTGCTTGCGCAGCAGTCTGTCAAACAAAGTGTACATTAGCACCCTGTATGGTGATCAAATTGAATTGCCGGTGCATCGGAGCCAAATATCTTCCAAAAAATGGTGCGGTGTTCTTCTAGATATGTTTATAAAGGAGTCAAGGCGGAATTTATTTAGTCAGAGGGTGGCGATTGTGTGGAATTCAGTGCCACAGACGGCTGTGGAGGCCAAGACAATGGATATTTTTAAGGCGGAGAATAACAGATTGTTGATTAGTACGGGTGTGACGGAATATGGGGAGAAGGCAGGAGAATGAGGTTAAAAGGGAAAAGAGATCAGCCATAATTGAATGGCAGAATGGACTTGATGGGCCGAATGGCCTACTTCTGCTCCTATGACCTATGAACATGAACTTATAATGCCAGAGCCAGTCAAACTTTTTCTGTGCTGGTCCCAGATAGGATCTGCAATCATACATGACAATTGCTCCTCTCTTTTAATTATTTATTTCAACAGCAGTATTTCTTACGCATTACCCTTTATCTACACACCGTGGCCGGTTCGAGTGTAATCATGTGTTGTCTTTCTTTGGATAGCATGCAACATAAAGCTTTTCACTGTGCCTGACAATAATAATAATAATAATAATAATAATAATAAGATAGACACAAAATACTGGAATAACTCAGCAGGTCAGGCAGCACCTCTTGAGAAAAATAATTGACCCACTGAGTTACTCCAGCATTTTGTGCCGGTCTTCGCTATAAACCAGCATCTGCAGTTCCTTCCTACACAATAATAATAATAACTTAAACTAACTAAACTAAACCAAGTTATGCAGAATTTAGGGAATATTGTTAACAATTGGCCTATATCCAGATATAACTAATGGAGCTGGCAAGTGATTAAGTGTTTATCCATATAGTTTCTCTACCACTCTAGTCCATCCTATCCGTCAATACTCCAAAGAGCTTCTGCCAGCCCTCAGAAGTTGAAAAGCTTCTTAAAAAAATGCTTTGAAGTTAGCTTTGTTGCAATGATCTCAATGGTCTGACAGTGCAGTGTTTATCTCAGTCCCAATCAAATCAGCTTTAAAGTTCCATTAATTTGGCCTTTATACCTCGATGATTTTGTTCAAAGAAATGCTCTTTGATTGACTTGCGAATGAGTGCTAATCCCAGACACAGCAGCATGCCGAAAGAACTTTAATTTAAAATTTGAAAGTAATCCCAGCTGCCACACTATCTGCTCAAATTCCCAATGTGACCACTAAACAAATGGTACAGTAATACTGTTAGTTTTCAGCCAAAGACTTCATCTTAGCACAGGGCCTTTTATAGACTGGAATCATCTTCTGTGCTGAATTCAATCACTGGGATGAATTTGATTTTGCCCAAAGAAGGAGGTTAGAACACAGAACATAGATCAGCACCAGAATAGGCTCTTCGGCCTGCAATATATGTGCCGAACATGATGCCAAGCCCACCATTTATCTACCTGCACATAGCCAATATCCCTGCATATCCATATACCTATCTAAAAGCCTTTCAAATGCCACGAATGTATCTGCTTTAACCACCATGCATGGCAGCGTGTTCCAGGCACTCGTCACCCTCTGTGTAAAAAACCTACCCCGCACATTTCCTTTAAATCTTGCCCCTCGTGCCTTGAAGCTGTGCCCTCCAGTATTTCGTTTTTCCATCCTTGGCAAAAGAGGTTGGGAGAAACTAAGTAGGTATGCCATTAAAATTAGCTAGATTTTAGTATTAGTTTTAGTTTTAGTTTTAGTTTTAGAGATACAGGCATGGAAACAGGCTCTTCGGCCCACCGAGTCCACGCCGACCAGCGATCCCCGCACATTAACTCTATCCTACACACACTAGGGATAACTTACATTAATACCAAGCCAATTAACCTACAAACCTGTACACCTTTGGAATGTAGGAGGAGATCGACGATCTCGGAGAAAACCCATGCAGGTCTCTGGTGCTGTAAGCGCTGTAAGGCAGCAACTCTGGTGCTGTAAGCGCTGTAAGGCAGCAACTCTACCGCTGCGACACCGTGCAGATAATTTACTCTATCCCATTTCAGGTATGATGGCTCTAATTTTAATTTGCCCTTCGGAGCATGCAGCTAAACTGGGGTGAGGTCCGTGATAAAGATAATGATAATACAGGTATTTGGAATATTAACTGGTGCTCAGAGGAAAGGCCATATTGTATTTACCACAAGGTGAAAAGAACATGATCCCAAATAGATAGACGGACGAGGTCTATTTTTACTTTCCTGTCCTTAAGGTCCAAGAAGCACAACAGCCAAGCTCAGGAACGTTCAGGGCTCCCACTGGAACCCCTCAAAACTCATGACTTATTTTGTTCCCAGCCCAATCGTTCCGTGGGCTTTTTTGCCTCTGCTAGTATTTCAGTTGAAGGGCAATTTGGGAACACTGATTACAACTCCATATTTTTTAACTAAAGATAGACACAAAATGCTGGAGTAACTCAGTGGATCAGGAAGCTTCTCAGGAGAAAAGGAATAGGTGACATTCCAGGTCGAGACCCTTCTTCAGACTGAGTCAGGGGAGAGGAAAACTGGAGGTATGGAAAGGTACAGAACAAATTAGAGCTGGCACCGATGGCCAACGAACCCACAATGGTCCATTGTTGGTTGTGGAGGAGGTGGTAACAAAGAGACACAAACAGTGAAACTAGCAGGATGATTTGGGTGGGGGAGGGACGGAGAGAGAGGGAATGGAAGGGTTGGAAGGGTTACTTGAAATTAGGGAAACCATTATTCATACCGCTGGGTTGTAAACTGCTCAAAAATAAAAATAAGTCTGGACTTTTGGGGGTGCGTGCTAAATAGTAACACGGATTATTACATTATTAGGGATTATTTGATGGGAGGATCCCAGGTTATTGAGAGGCAAGAGAGGAAATTGCAGGAGCATTGACGCAGATCCGAGTACCTTCTCTAGCAACAGGAAAGGTCCCAGATGGCTGAGAATGGGCAATGTTGTTTCGTTGTTTAAGAAGGGAAGTAGAGACAATCAGTTGGGAAACAAGTGAAGAGGATTCCTCAGGATAGGAGTTACTTGCATTTAGAAGAGAATGGGTTAATTAGGGCCAGTCAGCATGGCTTTGTCCGTTGTTTGATTGGTTTTTGAGGAGGTGAATGGCTACTTCTCCGTGGATTGTCACCTTGTCGTGGTGGAGAAGCTTGTGTGGTCCTGAGATCCTGAGAGCGATGCCGTCTGGAGCTATGCTCCTGGTAAGGCCGCTCATGGCAGTAAGGTTGAGGGGGAGGACTGACAAAGAGCAATCCAACCAAGACCTCAACGCTGGAACAGGCAGAGGATGATGGCTAACCTTAGTGGAGCGTCACAACGGCTGGGAAGGCGGAAGAAGGCTGCAGCAGAAAAGGGTCTCCTGTCGTCTTGGACTCCATGTCACTGGATTCTGACCCAGATCTGTCAAGGACCATGAATGAGGTGGCTATCTGTGCACCTGCCTCCCCACGTTAAAGAAAGTCACACACTGGTGTCCTCCAACCCTGGAGACACCCATGGCAGCCATGACCGAAGGGGGCGTAAGAAGATTGGCTACTGTACAGTTCCAGAAGAGTCAAAGGGGAGTTTTGGGGCTGGTGAGGGAGAATACAAGGAATTGAAGAGCAGGAGAATGTGATTGATGCTATTACGCTGTTGGGAGTCGCCTTGGATGTCATGACACAAATGGCCACATCTGGATAGATGCTTTATCATGCCAGAGACCCAGGTTCCATCCTGACTCCGGCTGCTGTCTGTACGGAGTTTGTACGTTCTCCCCGTGAATGTATGGGTTTTCCTCGGGTGCTCCAGTTTCCTCCCATACTCCAAAGATGTACAGGTTTGTAGGTCAATTGGCTTCTGTATATTGTAAATTGTCCCTAGTGTGTTCCAGGATAGTGCTAGTGTACAGGGTTTGCTGGTCGATGCGGACCCGGTGGACTGAAGGGCCTATTTCCACGTTGTATCTCTAAACAAAACTAAGGTAAAGAGATACCTAAATGCCCTAGATACCTATGTTCTTTAAACACATGGCTTGAGGAAAGTAGCACACAGCTGGGGAAATTGTAATTAGTTAGCATTGAACACAATGTTCCTGTATCCTGTTTTGTGTTACAGTTCTGGGGAGAAAAGGAGGGGTCCCTGGATGTAGAAGGCATAAAAGGGTGGAAGTAAGTTGATGAATAGCATGGGGTGCCTGAGCTAGGAAGAACATTAGGGGAAATAATGATGTTGACACTGGGGAAAAAAAGGCCAATGAAATTCTGAATGAGGTGCTTGATATCTTCAAGGGAGTTAGCAAACTGGATTGCAGATTTCATCAATATTAACATAAACTCAAAGAGTTTGTAGATCAGTAGGTGGGGATGGAATTTATGGGCGTACTGCTTGGAATTTCATTGACAGGCAGTAGTGTCGAGGTTGTCAAGTTACAGTTGTACATGACATTGGTGAGGCCAACATTTAGAGTATTGTACAAGATAGACACATAGTGCTGGAGTAAATCAGTGGGTCAGAGACTACCAACTGCATCACAGTATGGTATGGCAACTGCTCTGTCTCTGACCGGAAGGCATTGCAGAGGGTGGTGAAAATTGTCCAACGCATCACCGGTTCCTCGCTCCCCTCCATTGAGTCTGTCCAAAGCAAGCGCTGTCTGCGGAGGGCGCTCAGCATCGACAAGAACTGCTCTCACCCGAACCATGGACTGTTTACCCTCCTACCATCCGGGAGGCGCTACAGGTCTCTCCGTTGCCGAACCAGTAGGTTGAGGAACAGCTTCTTCCCGGCGGCTGTCACTCTACTCAACAACGCACCTCGGTGACTGCCAATCCCCGGACACTTATTATTATTTATTCAAATCATGTGCTATGTCGCTCTTCCAGGGAGATGCTAAATGCATTTCGTTGTCTCTGTACTGTACACTGACAATCAGAATCTCTGCAGAAAAGGGATGCGTGGCGTTTTTGGGTCGGCACCCCACCGATCCTTTTTCTCCAGAGAAGCTCCCTGACCTGCTGAATTACTCCAGCACTTGGAGTCTGTCTTTGGATTAAACCAGCATCTGCAGTACCTTGTTTCTACACTTAGAGTATTGTGTTCAGTTTCAGTCACCCTGTTATAGGAAAGATGTTGTTAAGCTGGAAAGGGTGCAGAGAAGATTTACAAGGATGTTGCCAGGACTCGAGCTATAGGGAGAGGTTGAGTAGTCCAGGACTTTATTCCTTGGAGCGCAGAAGGATAAGGAGTGATCTTATAGAGGTGTATAAGATCGGTAGAGGATATTCTACGGTAAATGTCTTTTACCCAGAGTAGAGGAATCAAGAACCAGAGGACATAGGTTTAAGGTGAAGGGGGAAAGATTAAACAAGTGCCTGAGGGACAACTTTTTTTACACAAAGGGATATGGGTATATGGAATGAGCTGCTGGAGGAGATAGTTGAGGCAGGTACTATCACAACGTTTTAAAAGATATTTGGACAGGTACATGGATAGAATAGGTTTAAAGGGCCAAGCGCAGGCAGGTGGGACGTGCAGATGGGGCATTTTGGATGGTGTGGACAAGTTGGGCAGAAGGGCCAGTTTCCATGTTGCATGACTCTATGAGTCTACGACTAAGTTATGGGAGTATTGCCAGGAATTTAATTTACAATCAGTAGTGCTAAATGCACAGTATTGCTGTGGCCATGCGTTTTACTCAACTTTCAAGATTCAGCGCCTTTGACTTCAGTGAAGTGGAGCAGAACATGCAGCCGCTGCACAACAATGACCTGGCCGATGACGGATTTCAGAGTGACAAATAGATTTTTGGGCAGAAATGGAGTGATATGGCTTTCAGACAGACGCAGTATGTTGCAGTGGTTGTTCCCAGCTTTGTTTAAACTGCAATTGGAAGGAAACTAAGTTTATGGGGTGGCACACTTAGTAATGCATCAAGGTTTGCCAGAGCTTGCTTCATTGCCTTAGGGAGCTGGGAGTAAAGTCCAGAGTATTTATCGACTCGAATTTCTATATGGGTTTTCCATGTCGGTGATTTTATTGGTGAATTAATCTCAAACTCACTCACTGTTACATTTTCAACCCATCACGGTTTCTTTTAATTACTAGGCAATGAAGATAAAAGCAACTTTTCATTCAGGCAAAATCGAAGCAAGTGATTTAGCACATCTGAGAGTTGGTACGTACTCAGCGTATTTGCAATGCAGATTTATTTTATTCATTGTTTTCACGGTCTTATGTTTTATCTCATTTTAACATAATGAAAAAAAAATGCAATCAGTTTCTCTGTTGTACTTTCTAATTTATGGTTATTCAGTGGAGTTTATCTTGGTTTGAAGGTAATTATAGCAACTGATATCATAATCTTCTGCAGAAAGGAAAATTTGGCTGCTGCAGCTTCCCGTCGCAACAATTCACAAAAATCTCATTGTTCGCAGGCAAAAAGGCCAGATCTTAAATAAAAACAGAAAATGCTGGAAATGTCTGCCTTATGCGCCTGTTCCACTTGGGTGACTTTTTAGACGAGTGCAGGAGACTCTGCGCTCGCCACATGGTCGCTGATGGTCGCTGATGGTCGCTGATGGTCTCTGGTGAGTCTCCTTCATGGTCACGAGGAGTTCCCACATACTGGGAACTAGTCACGGCCTCAGTATGGTCACCGCAAATTTCTTCAACATGTTGAAAATTGGTCGCCATGGAGAAAATCAATAATTCTGTAGCCGTAGGTGCAGTTGTAGTGGGGTCGCCATGTAGTTATGGGTAGTCAAGGTAGCCGTAAGTAGTTTTTGTTAATCGCCTTAGCTGACCGGGCATTTTCAATGGCTCATTGAGGAAAAAAACTTAAACAGGAGTTTTCAGAACTAAGGATAGCCGACCGGTAATGCTAAATGTCCGCCAAACTTCACAGTTGTGTGTCTCTGGCTTATTAAAAGTTGTCCGGCTTCTGAAATGTTGTCTCCACTCCTTCTCCCCCCTTTACCCACTTCTCCACCCCTTCTTCCCACCTCTCCGCCCTCTCCCCCCCCTCCCCCTTCTCCCCTCTTTTACAGGAGTTACCGTACACTGTCCGAGCCAGTCGTCGGAAGTCCGCTGAAAAATCACCTAAGTGGGACAGGCCCATTAGAGTAATAGCTCTATTTCCAATTCTACACATGCTGCCTGATTTGCTGAGTGTTTCCATAATTATTTCTGATTTCTAGCATATGCAGATGTTTTTACTTGCAAAATCAAATCTTGCCTCATATTGCCAAACCTTAAATGTCCCCCCCCCCCCCCCCCCCCCCCCCCCACAACCCCCACCCCCCCCCCCCCCCCCCCCCCCCCCCCCCCCCCCCCCCCCCCCCCCACCCCATTGGTAAAATCTGCACTGCCACAAAAACCCTCCTCTGTGTCTTTGATGTTTTCTGACCCAACCTAAGACTGTCTGAATCAGACTGAATCGGGGTGATCACTGGTCCGCGAGGATTTTGTGGCCTATTTCTGCTCCTATGACATGAACTTATGAAGGGGGGCAGAAAAAGGCTGGAAGAGGGGAGCAACAGGACAAAGCGTGACAGGTGGATGCTGACAAACGGGGCTCGGTGAACTTTGGTAACTTTGTCGGCACCAGAAATGCGGCGACTCTTGTGCACTGCTTAGGTGAGGTCTGCTGTGTGATTTTACCAGGTTGTAAGCAAAACAAATCATTTCACTGCACCTAGTTACACTTGACAATAAAGTATCATTGAACCATTGAATTTTTGATAGTCATGTTTTTGGAACAAAGGACAGATATAAAAGCAGAAGGTGTGAGACAGGGCTGAAGAGCTGTGAATTGTGAAGCCAGAGGGAGGAATGTAACAGGAGGGTAGGGGGAAGAAATAGTACTGTTCACAGATGGAACGCCTTGCTCCACCTCTCCAGGCTCAGGCACCAGTTCTCTAACCAGCTCAGCTCACAATAAATTATTTCTAGTTTGTTCAGCCTGCTAGATTTTATACTCCTAGAAGGAGAATACTGCAAATTGGCCGACTCAATGTAATCACTTCAGTAGTGAATAAATGTCCACGGAACAATATTTCACAGGGATTTTATCTGTCTCTTGTGATATCACTGGCATATATCTGAGAGAAGCAGCATAAACATGCCTAGCAGGGCTGATTATACACGGGCTGGGCTGGGAGCATGGCCAAACATAGTATTCCAAGCATAGTCACATGCAGTTGAATGAATTGCAGCTTGTGTAACCCGTAAATCCATGGCCATTGTTTGTATAGCCTCATTGTCTCTTAATCTGGTACGAATGTTAGATATCTACACGGGCTGTAGAAAGTCCCATGTATGTATGCCTAGAACAGTGCAACATAGTTCTAGGTACAGCACAGGAACGGGCCCTTTGCCTTACATATTCTGTGCTGAACATGATGCCAAAAACAAAACTCCTCAGATTCACACTAGGTCATAAGGTCATAAGTGATATTAGTAGAATTAGACCATTTGGCCCATCAGGTCTACTCCATCATTCAATCATGGCAGATCTATCACTACTTCCTAACCCCATTCTCCTGCCTTCTCCCCATAACCTCTGACACTTGTACTAATCAAGAATCTATCTGTCTCAGCCTTAATAATAACCACTGACGGCCTCTACAGTCTTCTGTGGCAAAGAATTCCACAGATTCACCACCCTCTGACTAAGCAAATTTCTCCTTCCTAAAAGAACATCCTTTAATTCTAAGGCTATGACCTCTCGTCCTAGACTCTGCCACTGGTGGAAACATCCTCGCCACATCCACTCTATCCAAACCTTTCACTATTCTTACGTTCTTACACTGATACCCATCGCTTCATTCTCTGCATATCCAAGTGCCCATCTAAAAGTATCTGAGGTGCCACATTTGCATCTGCTTCCCCCACCATTGCCCCGCACATTTCCTTTACACTTGAGAGACACAAGAAATTGCAGATGCTGGAATCCTGAGCAAGAAATTAAATGCTGGAGGAACTAAAAGAGTCAGACAGCATCGGTGGCGGGAATGGACAGACGACATTTCGGATCTGGACCTGGAAGTCTGAAGAAGGATCTTGTTCCGAAACATCCTCATAATGTCTATTCCCTCCACAGATACTGCCTGACCTGCTGAGTTCCTCCAGCACTTTGTATTTAGCTCCATTAAATGTTCCTAATTGACCTTACACCTATACTCTCCACTGTTTAACACTTCCACCCTGGGAAAGAGGTTCTGAGTGTCTCTCATCTATGCCCCTTATAATTTCACATATTTCTTGTAGATCTCCTCTCAACTTCTGACGTTCTAGAGGAAAGTATCCAAGCTTGTCCAACCTCTTCTTATAGCTAGTACCCTCTAATCTAGGCAACATTTTGATAAACCTTTCTTCACTCTCCCTATGCCTCCTCATCCTTCCTGTACCACAGTGATCAATACTGCTTATAATAGTCCAAATGTGGCCTGACCAACGTTTTTTAAAGCGACAATATGATTTTCTGACTCGTATATTCAATGCCTCGACCGATGAAGGCAAGCACATCGTATATCTTCTTTATGTTCTCTTGTGTTTCCAAGTGGACCAAGATAATAGACAGATTAAATCTATTTATTTAAATTTTACAAGGGAGAATTGCAAAAGTGAGATATTGGTCACAGACACTGATATGCCATTAAATTATAAATGATCAAAATTAAATTAAGGGCTTTTCCTAATGGAAATGAATTTGATTGTGTTTCTTTGGTTAAATAAATATGAATGAGACATTTTCTTATGTGGGCTCATGCCTTAGAAGCACCTTGTTAAAATGTAGGGTATTTACACCTTCACCACCAGCATAATCAAGGGCCAGTCTCTCCCCGGTCATTCCCTCTTCTCCCCTCTCTCATCAGGCAAGAGGTACAGAAGTTTGAAAACACATACCTCCAAATTTAGGGACGGTTTCTTTCAGCTGTTATGAGGCCTTCTTCTCCCTCTTCTCATCAACTAAAGTGCTGTCCAGACCTCCCATCTACATCATGGAAAACATTTGAACTATCTCCAATCAGACTTTATCGACGTGATTGTATTCATGTATTGTCTTGACTTTGACTAAACAAAAGCTTTCCACTGTACCTCAGTACACATGACTAATAAAACTAAGCTAATGAAACTATTTGTTTACAAATTATGCGTTCACCTTTTTCTATATGTACAAATGAGCCACTAAAAATTAATTGTACCAGCGTGGTGTGTCTTTGATACATTGTTGTACCAGATACTGCTGTTGGTTTAATGTTCAGTGTGTTCAATAAAAGATGTTCTATTGATAACTCTATCTTTAAAATAGACACAAAATGCTGGAGTAACTCAGCATCTCTGGAGAAAAGGAATGGGTGACGTTTCGGGTCGAGACACCATTCCTTTTTTCCAGAGATGCTGCCTGAGATGCTGAGTTACTCTGTGTCGATGTTTGGTGTAAACCAGCATCTGCAGTTTCTTCCTACACGCTCAATATTTAAAATCATTATTTGCAAATACTCACACTAAAAAGTCAACAGTGTGCAGCAATAGCTAAAATTCGCATAGACTAAACTGTGAAATCCAGATTTATGTTTTACATTCGGGATGGCTTCATGTCTAGCTGACTTATGTTGCAGTACTTGTTCCAAGCTGGATGGGTAAAAGCTCAATATCTCCCCTCAGGCAACATCACATCAAGAAGGAAACACATTCTTTCCCATGAAACAATGTTAGTTTCATACAACTTTTGGTATATTATAAGTTGATGCAGAAAATGTAAGCCCTTCCATTCATTTTGCAACAATAAGATAAAGAGCCTAAATAATAATCGCAAAAGGTGAGTGACTGTCGGTAAATTGGTTCAGGCCCATCCAGACCATATTATCAATGAGGTAAAATGAGTCTGAAGAAGAGTGCCGACCCGAAACATCACCTGTAAAATCAGTCTGAAGAAGAGTGCCGACCCGAAACATCACCTGTTCATTCCCTCCACAGATGCTGCCTGACACGCTGAGTGCCTCCAGGAACTGGAAAAAGACATACTTTGGTCTGCATAGTGCTTGCTGGACTTCCAGTGTAAGGAGATGGCTGCAAGTGAATGCAGCTGACTGGCACACTCCACACCACAGCAGTATGGGCTGACGACCCATTGAATCTCACTGCAGCTACTGCAAATGCAGTGTGGGGAAGGAGCAGAGTCTTGGTCCCTGTTGCACTGTATACTGAGGGTCTTGGGCCTGCATAACAACCTCTCAGCAACCTCACTGGTACATTGGTTATATGGGAAACGTGAGTGGTGTTGATGGATTGTAAGAAAAGCAATGTATTGCTGGCACAGAGAAACGTGTATACTGATTGAATTTACTGCCTATCTTATGGAAGAAATATATATTTCAAATAAAATAACTACACGACTCCCCCTGGTGCTGTTGATGCTTACATATCATCAATTGTGTAGTTTAGTTCAGAGATGAAGTGTGGAAACAGGCCCTTCAGTTCAGTTCAGTTTATTATTGTCACGTGTACCGAGGCATGGTGAAAAACTTGTGTTTGCGTGCTATCCAGCCAAAGAAAAGACTGTGCATGAATACGTTCCATGTATCTGCCACCCTCTTTGTGGTGTGTCCAGAGATACTGCCTGTCCCACTGAGTTACTCCATCATTTTGTGTCTATCTTCGGTGTAAAGCAGTATCTGCAGTTCCTTCCTACACACTCTGTGTGAAAAGGCATCAGGAACATTTGGGGTTATATGTCCAAGTGTCAGGTGTGGGATGGGGGTGAAAGAAATGCTTTACCTTGAAGGAATGTTGTGCTATTTTAATCAATATAATTGATTCAATCGAACCTACTGCCAAGGTGAGTCTGAGTCGGGACCGCTGGGCTCCGCAGGGTGTTGAATGTATCCTCAATAAGGATTGTATCATAGTTGTATAGTAATTTATTACGGATACATGTTTGTATTGTATTATGGTGGTGGGTTCTGGTTTGTTTTATTGTAGTGTAAATATTATTTTTAATAATTGAATAAATTTTGTTGTATAAAAAAAAAAAAAAAAGAAAAACGGTGAGTCTGAGCATAGATGGGAAGAAAATGCAACAAGCTGCTTTTTCTTTCAATTTCTCAGCATAGTCCAAATCTGACGTGTTCTTTAGTGTAGTCAATCAACATCATGTTAGCTTATGTGTAGCCTAACCTTGAAAAAGCCTTTGTGCGCCCAGCTCATCAGCATGCAGCTCCTTCCTGTGTGTCTGTGAGATACAATAAATGTCAGTATTAATAATTACTCTATCAGGCCCACTATCAGAAACGCGCAGCTTTTCACTCTGCTCAGCCTGATCCATAAATCAAATAGACGGGATATCCCTGCTTACTTAAGAGATAAACTCATGTTTTATTTTAGGAAACAGCTTCCACTGATGGTGTGAACAGAATTAAAAACCGGCTTAAGTTGCCTGCCGTGGATCAAAAAGAATCTAACTCCGTAGAAGAAAGACCTCTATTTATGTAGACCCAAGCAGACAATCAAGCACTTTTGAAAGACAGGGGATTAGGGATGGATGCGGAGGTTGGATGGATAAAAGGTGAGGACCAGGGGAACTCTATCCCTGTTTTGTTTGGGGCAGATGGATGAGTGAACAGAACTGCGGGACGCAGAGGAGACACGGACAAGGGTACCTTCCACAACAGCGGGAGTGAAACTATGTTTACTGAAAAGAGACGTCCGAATGTGGAAAGTCCTGTTTTGGGAGCAGATGAAGTGGAGACCGAGAAATTTAGAGTAAGGGATGGATGGAGTCTTTACAAGGGGCATGGTGGGAGGAGGTGTGGTCAAAGTAGCTGTGGGAGTCATGCACCCAGAGTAAACTACAAATGTAGAAGCTTCCCGACTCGAAATGTCACCCGTTCTTTTTCTCCAGAGATGCTGCCTAACCCGCTGTGTTACTCCAGCACTTTGTGTCTATCTCTAGTGGGTTTTTAGTAGGCGTTAGTAGATAGTCTGTCCCTTCGGATGGAGACAGAGAGATCAAGAAGGGGAGAGAGGTATCAGCTATAATGCAAGTGAATTTGAGAATAAAGTGGAAGTTTAATGGAGGCAGCCTCAGTGCAGTCGCGGGTGTAACAGAGAAAGTTGGGTAATGGTGGCGGGGAATGGCTTATTTGGGGTTATTCTTCATTCTTGAGATGTTCATCTGTGATCTTCCCTCAACCAAATCGCTTGCTCAGCTATTTCCTATTAGGAGCTGTGGAGGCCAAGTCTGTGGATATTTTAAAGGCAGAGATAGACAAATTCTTGATTAGAATGGATGTCAAGGGTTATGGGGAGAAGGCAGGAAAATGGGATTAGGAGGCAGAGATCAGCCATGATTGAATGGCGGAGTAGACGCGGTGGGCCAAATGGCCTAATTTTACTTCGGAGTCACGTTAGTGACTACGTGAAGAGCCCGCCTCAGCACGCATGTGCGGCATTACGTTTCAGCAGGCAACAGCGGAGGCGGGAGTCAGGGCTCCCGCTACAACCTGAAAAACGAAGCTAGGTAAGTACTTACCTTTATTCTAACAGCCCCTCGCGTCTGCTTGTTCCCCGTAGGGCATGCAAGCGGCCCCTTGGACTCCGGGGAAGGAGTGTTCCGTTCGTGGAAGGGGGGGGGAAAGACGCCACCAGGACCGCACACACGGCGGACCACGGACTGGGAGCTGTGCCGGTGCCGGTACCACTCCACACAGGGGCGACAATGGCGAGAAGACGGCGCTTGCACTCGTTCCTCTCAGGAGGTTTTCCTCAGTCCTCGCTCGCCCCTCGAGTAGCTGGCCAGGTGAAGGCAGGCAGGCGGGCTGGCGGAGGCTTCCGACCATCGGAGCCGATGAAGGGGCGGACCCACTACCGCAGTGTTGGCGTGAAGTGCGCTGCACTCTGACAGCAGCCCGAGTGCATGAGAGAGAGAGAGAGCGTCTAGGACCGCAAACCAGCGCTCCGCTCCCGACACTGCGCCAAGCCCAGCCGTCAGCGCAGCAGGCTGGGAAAAACGCCACAGAGGCATCGGGCCGCCAGCACCTGCACGCTCGACCGCGGAGGAGCGTCTTCATTGCGGTAACAGGCGGTAGGACCGCTTACCGGGCAGTCCGCTAACCTGACACTGCGACCAAGCCCAGCCCCGCTAGCGCCTGAGCAGTGGGCTGGATGTACATGCACAGAACCGGCCGGTGGTTCCGACATCGGACGGGGACGTCTCTCCACCCAGGAGGGGGAGAGACAGCCGCCTGAGCGGCAGGAGCGGCTCTTGGGCATTGGATAAACAGAGGTGAGTTGCAGTTGTGTTTTGCAGGCTTTCAGAGATGTCACAACGCAGAAAACTCTCAAAGAGAAACTGCCCCACTCCAACTCTACCAGCGGGGCAGCAACCGGCGGCAGTGTCGCTCTCAGAGCGGTTCGCTATCCCCGAGACCGAGCCAAGCCCAGTCTCGCCAGAGCCTGCACGGCGGACTGGGAAAGCAGCCAGGAAGACCAATCGGCCGGTCGTCTCCGATTCGTCGGAGGGGGAAATGTCTCCCCCAAAGCAGAAGAGAGACAGCCGCCTGAGCTGCATTTAGCAGCTCCTGGAGGAGATGGTCCACCGGGAACAGCAGCGCTCCCGGGGACAAAGGACAGGTACCTCCTCCACAGTGTCTTGTGCACTGCCCTTTGCTCCCTCATACCAGGAGGCTAGCATTGGTGACAAGGGCAGGGCTGGTCTGGAACAGGGCCAGGCGGACGAAATCGGGAGTATGCATGGGGTGCAGGAACAGGAACAGTTGTTGGGTGTGGTGGACCTCTTCGTAGCAACCCCACGGGCTGGAGCACCGCTGAAGCCAAAATGGCAGCCAGTATTAACCACCTAGCCAATAAACCTCTACTGGAAAAGATGCTCGCCGAGGTGCTGGAAGAACATACAGCACCAGAGAACTGTGAGGCCCTTAAGGGAAAAAAGCCTCAACAGCCAAATCTCGGGAAATGTGGGGGCCCCTATTCGGGCACAAGAACTCAAGCTACAGCGGATCCTAAGGCTCCTGACGTCAGCTATCACAGCCTTTGCTCGTTCTGTGGAGACAACGGAGATGAATACATGCCAGCAGGATGTGCTGGCATTAATGTGTACCACACAATTCGAACTCAACAATCTCCGGAGGGAAAATATAAGACCTGCCCTCAATCCCAAATTTGCTGGCTTGTGCAAAGCCCCAGCTGCGGAGGCTGACTCACTGCTGTTTGGGAAAGATCTGAACAAAAAGCTGAAGGAGATGGAAGAGGCATCAAAAACCTTCGGCCTCATGAGGGCAGGCCCCGGGACGAGCAAACCACGACCACCGATACCCAAGCGGCAGCACCCCACGGCATCCACCAGTCGACGTCTAGAATATGGGACTGGTGAACGCTTGGGGCCGCATTATCCCCAAAGATCTTTTTTAGATCAGTGCCCGCCGCGGACCCCCTGGAAAATGCGCCTCCCTCCAACATCGCCAGCACGTCGTCAGAACAAAGCACTCAGAAAACAGAAAGGACAAAACTGCCAATAACCATGGAGGTAGGTGGGTCTGGTTCCTACCAGCATATAGAGCTCTTTCTTGGACTATCTTGGGCTTCATAATTAATTCAGTCTACGTGACTATAATGTTGCCAAGAGACAACATAGTTGAATTGGCACAAACATGCAACAAATTAATGGTCAACAAACTACCAACTACTCGACAAGTAACAGAGTAATTGGGAAAATGGTAGCATTTCTGTCTACATAATTCGGACCTTAGTATCAAAAACGACATATAGGTTGTCATTGAGCGTCTCATGAAGTTACCCACTGAAGTAATATCAGAAAGACAGTGGTGGGGTTACCACTTATACTGGGCATTAATTATCTAAAATGTTTGGGTGAATTTTATGGATTTAAAGCACTTGCATGTACGGTTATAAATAGACTATACTACGGTGGTGGCCTACATTAACCATATGGGCGGCATAAAGTCGGTATCATGCGACAAGTTGGTCAACACAATTTGGCAATGGTGTGTCCAAAGATGTATTTGACTATCAGCAACTTACCTGCCAGGTAAGCTAAATACAGTGACAGACACCAGGTCACATAAATTTAATGACAACATCGATTAGATGTTTTTATAAAAAAGTTTCAATAAAACTATCAAGCTATATGACACGCCAGATATCGATTATTTGCATCAACGCTAAATCACCAGGTGTTTGGGTGATGTCCTATGTATGTCGCTTGGGAACCAGACCCTGGGGCAGCAAATGCGTTCGCGCTGGATTGGTGAAATTATTTTCTATGTATTTCTTCCCTTCTGCCTCATCAGTCGGGGACTACGCACAGTACAAAAGGACTCTGCTTCAGGTATTTTGATAGTACCCGACTGACCTACGCAGCCATGGTTTCCCAATACTCCATGACATGGTTGTTGAAACTTCGATGGTATTCCCCAGTGACCCAGAATTATTAACACTCGGAGTCGGGCACAAGTCATCCGTGCCATGGGAAATTCAAGCTCCTGGGTTGCAGATTCTGCACAAACCACTTCTGGGACTGGGATTATTATAACGAACCGTCGACACCATGTCAGCATCCCTCTGAACATCCACTGGACTACAGCACTTGTCCAGCATCAAGAGAAGTACTGCATGGATACAGGGATAACCTACTCAACCGATACAGTTACTACGAACTGGAATTCCTGGTGAACCTTCACCATGATGAAGGATTCGGCTACAGTACCATCAACACAGCTAGAATTGCCCTGCCTGTCTTTTCAAAACAGCTATAGGACAACAGGCCATGGGGTCACACTGGCTGGTGGTAAATCTATGAAGGGTATTACAACTCTAAACCCCTAGACCAGGTACACCCATATATGGGATGTCACAGTGGTACTGCCATACCTCAGGGGATACCCACCAGCCAGATCCCTCAACCTGAACCATCTATGCTCTAAGCACATATGTTGATGGCACTTGGAGCGGCACAGAGGGTCCAGTCACTACTCCTATTGCAACTGGACACCATGCTCACAGCTCCAGACCAGATCTCTATCATTGTCCAGGGAATGGTCAAACCAGACCAGGGACACCTAATCCAATCATAGAATCCGGGCTTACCTGCCAGAAAACATGGTAATGTGCCATGACCCTATTACCCTACATAGACACAACCTAAATATTCGAGGGAGATGAAAAGCCTTGTGGGTTAGTCACAAAAAAAAAACCTTGTGGTCGGGTAACGAGCCATTTTGGGATGGCTCAAGCAGGTACTAAAGCTGCTGGGATAAAACTAACATGTACAAAGTTTCATTCCACAGGACAAGCTTCCACGTCAACGGCAAAAAGAATGGACGTGCCTATAAACCACATCCTGGCTACAGCAGAATGGTGGGGGTAAAACGTTCAGAGAAAAAACCTGTTTTTATTTGCAAGAAAGATTCCAGTCTGCAAATATTTAAATTAGCCCAGGGGAGCATTTTAAATTTATTCATTGTTATTGTAAAAATACCATTGTGTTTTTCTATAAACAGATTCATTGGTTGATTACGATAACACACTTCCTCCCTCAAAGACTTCGGCAGTGGTGTAGTAATAGCTGTTACACGGTTTGAAATCACAGAGCTTTGAAATCTTCACGTAGTCACTCACGTGACTCCGAAGTAAAATAGTAAGATTAAACGAGAACTTACCAGTTTGAAGTTTGATCTGTATTTTATGAGGAATTACGATGAGGGATTACGTGCCCTCCGCTCCCACCCTCATTAAATGGATCAAACTGATAAATTGATGTCTCTTTTTTCTTTACTATGTTACTTCAAATACTTGTGTCTATCTGTGATTCCACACCGCTGCTTTGAAGTATGCCGCACATGCGTGCTGAGGCGGGCTCTTCACGTAATCCCTCATCGTAACTCCTCATAAAATACAGATCAAACTTCAAACTGGTAAGTTCTCGTTTAATCTTACTATTATACTCCTATAACTTGTGAACTCGAATATTAAAGTGTGCTACATTGCTGCAGCAGTACTATGTTGCTTCACGTAGAGGCCAGGCCAAGAAGGACAGTTTATTTCCCTGAATGACATGAGTAAATCATAGGGGTTTTACAACAATACGGCATTTCATCTTAACTGTGACTATCACTTTATTTCATTACTTGGATTTAAATTTACCAGTGGCTGTGATGGGGTTTGAAATTAACCCCCCTGATCAACAATCAACAGTTGGGGGCAGCACGGCAGCGTAGCAGTAGAGCTACTGCCTAATGCCCCTGTCCCACTTAGGAAACCTTAACGGAAACCTCTGGAGACTTTGCGCCCCACCAAAGGTTTCCGTGCGGTTCCCGGAGGTTGCAGGTGGTTGCCGGAGGTTGCAGGCAGTGGAAGCAGGTAGGGAGACTGACAAATACCTCCGGGAACCTCCGGGAACCGCATGGAAACCTTGGGTGGGGTGCAAAGTCTCCAGAGGTTTCCGTTCAGGTTTCCTAAGTGGGACAGGGGCATTACAGTGCCAGAGACCAGGGTTCGATCCTGGTTATGAGTGCATGTCTGTATGGAGTTTATACGTTCTCCCCATGACCAGTGTGGGTTTACTCTGAGTTCTTCGGTTTCCTCCCACACTCCATAGACATACAGGTCCGTCAATGTATGGTATAATGTGAAATTGTCCCTAGTGTATGTATGATATTGTTAATGTGTGGGGATCAGTGGTAGGTGGGTCAAAGGGCCTGTTTCCACGCTGTATCTCTAAGCTAAACTAAACAGTCCAGTCCACTGGATACCCATCAAATAAGTTAACCCCCTATGATATCATTACTACATACTCCATCTGGGAGAACAGATGGGGCCTTAATTTAATGTTACTGAATTCCTGTTGGAAGTTAATGCTGAACCTGCTTCCACATTATCATGGCTCAGCATGTAAAATTAAATTCCCTTTATTCCCCTTTGAGTATTTGGGAATATTACTCATCTCGTTGCCAATTCTAGCACATCAGCTGCTGAAATCAGGACATTTGTCTTTGTTCATCCCAAATCTGACCATTGCATCCCTCTCACAGTCTCCCACCATTCACGCTGCATTTGGCTGAACTGATCCACTCTCTTCAACCCCAACAAGACCCTAATGCAAACTGCCAAGCTTCACTGATCTACACTAATCATGGTCCATTGATAGGTTTGTTTTAATATTCCCATTTCTTACATTCTTAATAGCTTGTGAGCTTTCTAAATTTCCCAAGCTTGCAGTAGGTAACATCTCTACAAGTCTCCTAATTCCTGCTGCTCCAATATTGAAAGCCATTCATTCTGGTTCTGGTGTGTGATGCCCATCCCTGGACTACATCCACAACCCTCTGCAATTTCTTGTGATCTTGAGCAGTGCTTAGTTCGTTTCAAATAACCCTTTCATTCCCCCTCTCTCCATCTCCCCAGGTCTCTGGCGCTGTAAGTCAGCAACTCTACCTCTGCGCCACTGTGCTGTTCTCAAATCAAAGTGTGATACAACCCAATAGTTGATTGGAAGTAATTCTGAGCAAACCAGGAAGTAAGGAGTCCCTATAAGGAAACGATTGGTTGAAAATTTATGTAGCGAGGCCTCTGGGGAGAAAGTCATGTTCGACTGCAGCACAAATGGAAAGGTTGGTAGCAGCTGCATATCAGACTCGGTTTCTGAAATTCAGAATTTTGTAAGTTGCAATCTAGAATATATCGTGAAATTAAAAACAGACTGCTGAGGCTGGAAAAGTAAACTAGTACGAGAAAATGCTGGAAACCCTCAGCAAGTCAGGCAGCATCCAAAGATGATGAAACATGCATGCATGCAGATCGCACCTTTAAAGAAATGAGTATCAATGAAGGAGTGTAAAAAAGAAAACGGCAAAAGATTTCAATGTTCTGCCATGGAGTTCATACTTGCTTGAATTCCATGCAAGTGATTGATTCTGCCAAAGTCAAAAGAAAACCTTTGCATAACCTGTCGTGATTACCAGGCTAACCTAGAGGTGAGAAACCCTGAGGTGAGAAGTCCCAGTAACACTGTCGGATGACATGAAGCAAATATGTCATTTGGAAAGAACACATATGTTACTTTTGGTAGTGAAATTAGTGTTGGCTATGGCAGCGTTCTTTTGTTCCAGAAGGTAAACCTCCTTGATTGTTCTCAGCAGGCCTTATCTAGTCATATTATTTCTCTGTCACATCAGTTTCCAAAAGGAAGTGTAATTATCTCTTTAATCTGTCTCTACTGTCCCTTTTAAATGGCTATCATTAATAACCTATCTCACAAATTCTAATGCTCTCTGTGCAAGTGTCAGCCCCAAGAATGAGTGGTTTCATTAAAAAGTACAGGGGATGACAATATATCTACATGGTTTCGCACCGAAAAAAATTTAAACCTGACAGTCTGATATAATTATGAGATTTGCTTGAGTATAAACAGGTTGCAAAGGATACCAGTGAGCATACTGTCATGGTAAACACCAAACATGGAAGAATTTTGCATAACTATTCATTTGCCTTACCTATTACATTCTACTATGCATTCCCAATTGTATTATTTTCCTTCATTACTGGGCTAACTCTAAATAGTTTTCTTAATGTCATCCTTGTTATCTTGCCATGCATTATTCCACTCCCTACCTTTCTTACACACTTTGACTTTTTGCACATGTGTGTGGCTTTATCCTGGAACTTCCACCAACTCATGACAACTGATCACAAGAGAGCGCCTGACAAATAACAAAATAAATATTAAACCTTCACTTCTTCTGGATGGAAGCCG
The DNA here is from genome assembly GCF_028641065.1 of Leucoraja erinaceus. Classification (NCBI taxonomy): domain Eukaryota; kingdom Metazoa; phylum Chordata; class Chondrichthyes; order Rajiformes; family Rajidae; genus Leucoraja; species Leucoraja erinaceus. Next base: position 52,395,337 of record NC_073385.1, read on the forward strand.
CTGTATCACAAACAACATTTAATCAAAAGACAGAGATGGCACAAATCCAGCTGTTCGCTGATCTGCCCAGAATACTAATTGACACACTCATTAGCACTTATGATATTGACAGTATGGTTCTCTTATCCCACACAGGGCTGACATTAGGTTGTAAAAAGTTCAGCTTTATTAATTGCTCTTCAATGAGAAACATTTTAATGAAAATTAATCATCTCCCAGGACTCGCAATGAGATAGAATTCTTCTGACATTCAGCACTAAGCTACTGAGGTGTAGTTACACCTGTTGCTAGAAGATTAAATCATCTCCACTATAGTTCTACGAGGAAGTCAGAATTAAATCCAGCACACAACAAAAGGTTGCAATTAACTGTCGGTTAAATGAACACCGATTATCAGTTGTTATTTTTTTCTCCATTAACCTTACAAAGCAGCAATAATTCAATTCTAATTAGTCCATAATGCGAAAAATAAAGTCAAACACCAATATTATTGTTCAGATTAATTCTCATTAGACATCATTGTTAGTTTGTCCTTAGAGCTTTCTCGATACAATTTGACTTAAAACTCATTTTCAGAAGGTGGACATTACAAGTAAAATTGATATTTAGTTACGTTTAATTTAGAGATACAGCACAAAAACAAGCCTTTCTGCCCACTGAGTCCGCGCCAATCAGCAATCATCCCATACACTAACACTATCCTACTAGGGACAATTTTCAATTTTTACCAAAGCCAATTAACCTACAAACCTGTACGTCTTTGGAGAGTAGGAGGAAACTGGAGCACCCGGAGAAAACCCACGCGGTCATGGGGAGAAGGTACAAACTTTGTACAGATAGTACCCGTAGTCAGGATCGAACCCGGGTCTCTGGTGCTGTAAGACAGGAACTCTACCACTGCGCCTGGTAATATGCTATTTATTTGCTATTGTGAAGGTGCTGGTGAGGTTGAAGATATTTTTAAATATTGGTGTCTATCTGGTGAAGGTACTATTTGGCAAGGAGTTGAAGGACCACCAACAATGAAACATGTTAATATCCAGGTCAGAATAGGGTTTGACTCAGTGCATCTCCAAACTATATGATAAAGCAGACAAATTTAAATATATTTGATTTATATCAAAATATATATCAACCTAAAACTTTTCAATTTCCTCACATAGAAATATCCAATGGTCAGAGAATCAACAACCCTCGCCCATACCCTATCAGTACATGAAATAGGCCCCACTGCTCAAATGTACTTTTACAGGATCAGACATTGAAAGTGCACAGTAAAATGCCATTCAATCATGCTACTGTCGGCTCTTTGGTCGGCGTTCCAATTTTGTCCAAATCCTCATCTGTTTTTCATTATTCTGGAGATTTTTTCTACTTGAGTATTTAAAGCTGAGTTTCACTGTTTGTATCACTAGTTATCATCTTCTCCACAGCCAGCAATGGACCATTGTGGGCTCCACCTTTCCTTAATCATCGTTGCTGGCTTTGACGTCCTTTGCATACTTTTTATTCCTATACCTTTTCATATCTCGTTTCACTCTTCCCTGACTCTCAATCTGAAGAAAGGTCTTGACCTGAAATGTCACTTATTCCTTTTCTCCAGAGATGATGCCTGACCCGCTGAGTTACTCCAGCTTTTTGTGTCTATCTTCAGTGTAATCCAGCACCTGCAGTTCCTTCCTGCACATTTTGTCTGCAAAGAACTGATCCTGATTTCCTCTGCAATAGGGCAGAGAGCTAGATTGCAATATGATCAAAATGCTTTGCTTCTTTAGACTGACAACAATTTATTCTGAATGTATTGTTGCTTGAATCCAGTTGAGCAAAACAGGCAGAGATACTGAGATAAAAGTTTTCTAAGGTTTATCATTTGCTGTCTAAGTCCCCCAATATATGATTAGATATGTAGTAGAGTTATTTGTGAAATATCATCTGTATAAACATGCAGTACAGCCTGAAATCGTGCACATTTGCTGGTCTACTTGAATTACATTACATTTTGGGAGAGATATTAGAAACATAGAAACATAGAAAATAGGTGCAGGAGTAGGCCATTCGGCCCTTCGAGCCTGCACCGCCATTCAATATGATCATGTCTGATCATCCAACTCAGTATCCTGTACCTGCCTTTTCTCCATACCCCCTGATCCCTTTAGCCACAAGGGCCACATCTAACTCCCTCTTAAATATAGCCAATGAACTGGCCTCAACTACCTTCTGCGGGAGAGAATTCCAGAGATTCACCACTCTCTGTGTGAAAAATGTTTTTCTCATCTCGGTCCTAAAATACTTCCCTCTTATCATTAAACTGTGACCCCTTGTTCTGGACTTCCCCAACGTCGGGAACAATCTTCCTGCATCTAGCCTGTCCAACCCCTTAAGAATTTTGTAAGTTTCTATAAGATCCCCCCTCAATCTTCTAAATTCTAGCGAGTACAAACCGAGTCTATCCAGTCTTTCTTCATATGAAAGTCCTGACATCCCAGGAATCAGTCTGGTGAACCTTCTCTGCACTCCCTCTATGGCAAGAATGTCTTTCCTGAGATTTGGAGACCAAAACTGTACGCAATACTCCAGGTGTGGTCTCACCAAGACCCTGTACAACTGCAGTAGAACCTCCCTGCTCCTATACTCAAATCCTTTTGCTATGAATACTAACATACCATTCACCTTCTTCACTGCCTGCTGCACCTGCATGCCTACTTTTAATGACTGGTGTACCATGACACCCAGGTCTCGTTGCATCTCCCCCTTTCCTAATCGGCCACCATTCAGATAATAATCTACTTTCCTGTTTTTGCCACCAAAGTGGATAATCTCACATTTATCCACATTATACTGCATCTGCCATGCATTTGCCCACTCACCCAGCCTATCCAAGTCATCTTGCAGCCTCCTAGCATCCTCCTCACAGCTAACACTGCCCCCCAGCTTCGTGTCATCCGCAAACTTGGAGATGTTGCATTCAATTCCCTCGTCCAAATCATTAATATATATCGTAAATAGCTGGGGTCCCAGAACTGAGCCTTGCGGTACCCCACTGGTCACTGCCTGCCATTGTGAAAAGGACCCGTTTACTCCTACTCTTTGCTTCCTGTCTGCCAGCCAGTTCTCTATCCACATCAATACTGAACCCCCAATGCCGTGTGCTTTAAGTTTGTATACTAATATTGGTCACTTAATATTAATTTAATTCTTAATAAATTTGAAGACAGCTGCCTAGCCTATAGGAATAGATTATGACCTAATACAGAATTTGTTTTAAATATTTCTGCTTTATCGGACAGATCTGATTGCACTACAAACAAAACAGCCTGGCAAAGTGAACACTGTGGACTCAAACTTCAATCACCTATTGTTTTCAATATTGTGCAAATGAAAACGGATGTTGTTCAGGGACCTATGGCTGGACACTCACGGAGCCCATGGATCCTATCTGCACAATACCTGTGTCAATAGCCCACACAAGCCTAACCAACAACCAGAACAGCTTACACTGCCAATGTGAAACAGAAATGGCATGTGCCAGTAAGGCAGAGTGTACATATGCAGATCAATAAATAAATAGCTTGATCCATTTAACATTTTTTCTGGCCGTCTGAAGAAGGGGGGAGACCAGAGCGTCACCTGGGTGTCTTTCTACACCAGTCATTGAAGGTAGACCCGCTGGTTTCAGCAGCAATTTGTATATAAAGCAACTGCAGTCCCTTCATTGCAAAAGGATTTTAACAGGAGCAGAGAATCATACTGCAGTTGTACAGGGTCTTGGTGAGACCACAGTGTGACAGTCTATTGCGGAGGTCACAGTCTCAAAATGAGGAAGGACATTCTTTGCCATAGAGGAGTGAGAGACGGTTCTTCAGTCAGATTCCTGGGGATGTTGTGGACTGTCTTGCCACAGAAAGACTGTGGCGTTTATACTCTCTAGAATTTATAATTTTCAGGCAGGGATCTTACAGAAACTTGACAAAATACGGGGGAAGGGGTTGGATGGCTAGAAGGCAGGAGAGATGGGGTCCCGAGGCAGAGAAAGATCTGCCATGATTGAATAGGAGAGTAAGGATTGATGGGGAAATCCTTTAAAACCGAGATGAGAAGAACTTTTTCACCTTAGAGAGTGGTGAATCTCTGGCACTCTATAATTGCCACAGAGGGTCTTGAGGCCCATGCATTTCATTGGCTATATTAAGAGGGAGTTACGGATCCATGGATCCTATGTGGCTAACAATATCTGTGTCAATGGAGAGAAGGCAGGTAACGGGATACTGAACAGCTTATCAGCCAATGTCATATTGAATGGCGGTGCAGTCAGTAAGGGCCGAATGTACATACTCCTGGAGCAATAAATAAATAGCTTGATTCCATTTAATCATTTCTATCTTGTGAGTGAATACTGTTATTTTACTTCCGAGTCACGTGAGTGACTACGTGAAGAACCCCGCTTACGACGCATGCGTGCCATATCGCTACACGCATTGCGACGAGTCACACAGGGGGAACGACGTTCCCCAGCGGGAGAATTTGAAAGTCGGGAACAGCAGGTAAGAGACTCTGCGTTCCTTCCACTTACCTTTTAGGTGGAGACATGGACCGGATCCATGAAGGCTGCGGAAAGCTGGCGGGGGAGAACCGCGGAGTGCGGGCAGCCGGCAGCAGCAGCAACGGCACACCAATTTTCCTGGAGAGGAAACACCTGTGCCCGACTTCGCTCCCGCACCGGCAAAATTCACTTCTCGGCCGGGCGGGAAGCGAAGCAAAGACGTCCCGTATGCCAGTCTCAAGCGAGTCTGGCTTGGAGCAGTCGCTAGCGGCCAGCGCCGAGGCTGGAGGACAGAGAGCAACCACGAGGGACCAGTGCTGTAAGTACCGGGGGTACACAGGAGGGCTGGAGAAGCTCAGCGGGTGCAGCGGCATCTATGGAGCGAAGGAAGTGGGGACGTTTCGGGCCGAAACCCTTCTTCAGACTGTAAGTACCGGGGTTGGTCCGAGGGGTCCCTACGAGCAGCCGGGAGTGGCCAGTGCTGAGGGCATTTGAGCCGGTCTGACCGGCTGTAAACCAGTGCCGTGAGCACCGGGGTCGGTCCCAGCGGTTTAAGTTTAAGATTAACAGCCGGTTTGACCGACTGCGGAACTGCCGCGAGGGACCAGTCCCGTGAACACCGGGGTCGGTCCGAGCGGTTCGAATCTGACCAACAGCGGGAGCGCCCAGAACTGAGGGCATTGGAGCGGGGTTGACCGGCTGCAAACGACCGCGAGGGACCAGTACCGTGAGTACCAGGGTCGGTCCCAGCGGTCTGAGATAAACGAGCAGCCAGGAGCGCTGAGAGCGTTGGAGCCGGTTTGACCGGCTACACAGCAAAATCCCGACGAATCGGGTACAACCCCACGGACCCCATTGAATTGAGTGGTGGTCCAGGCTCGAGGGGCCGAATGGCCTGCTCCTGCACCTAATTTCTACGTTTCTATGTTACTATGACCCTTACTATAGGTATGTGGGAAAATGGTGTAGACCTAAAAATAGGGTTTTTTCATAGAATCTGTTTGTTAATCCTTTGGTTAAAGTATTAGATGGGTCCAGGGCGCGGGAAGCACGGAGACGGCGTGGACCCGCTAGCCCACGCTGGAGGAAGCCGGTACGAGTGGCTGCAGCATGATCAGCAGCCAGCACAGGTGCCTGTGAGTACCGGGACCGTGTGGAGTGGTGGACCTACATACAGGACCGGTGCGGTCAGCGGCGGGGCGAGGAAAACCCGCAAACCAGTGCCCGTGTGTACGGGGGACGGGAACAGCGGAGGAAAAAAGGAGCTCCTTCACAGTGGCAGTCACATGAATGTGGAGACTAGCCACAGTGGGCAGGAGGTAAGCCCCACATGGGTACCCCGTGCGGGACCCTAGAGATCTCTAACTCTTTAAAAAAGAGTGGGCAGGACCCTGATGGGCCAGACCCTGACCACACAGGATTACATAATCCAGAAGCTGCTGGATGGTGGAGACTGGGATCCAAGGATGGCAGCCAGTATAAATTACATGACTGGCCATCAATTACAACAAATTTTCACAGAGACCATCTCCGAAAAAGGTGGAAGAAAGAAAGAAATCAGCACCACCATCTCCGAAAGTGCAAATCACACCAAAACAGGTGGAAGTGGAGGAGCTCCTCCATGGTGGCAGCCCCATGAATGTGGAGGCTAGCCACAGTGGGCAAGAGGTAAGTCCCACAGCGGTACCCCGTGTGGGGCCGCAGAATATCTCTTACTCCTCGGAGGAGAGTGGGCAGGACCAATTTTGGTCAGACCCTGACCAAGGCACAGGTTTACATAACCCTGAAGGAGGGGAGACATCAGCTGTGCCGGATTTAAACCCCGCGCCGGGAAAATCAAATCCTAGACCGGGCGGGAAGGCAAAGCGCAAAGTACATCACTGCGAAAATGATGTGGAGAAACAGCCTCCGGATAATACTTACCGATACCGGAGTAAGGATGAGCAGCTGCAGGATATAGCGCAGCCAGCAGCGGCCACTTTCGCGGAGCTGGGAAACCGGTACAAGAGGCTGCAGCATGTTCGGCCGTCAGCGACAGGTGAACCGGGACTGCGAGGAACGGCACAACTATATGGGGCGGCCGGGAGCGATCAGTGCCCGTAGGCATGGGGACCGGCTGCGGCAAAAACCGCGTGCGACTAGTGCCCGAGAGCACGTAGGTCGGCAGGAGCGGTTGTTGGAGGAACTTCTCCAGAGTGGCAGGCTCCAGGATATGGACGATAGCCACAGTGGCATAGGTGTAAGTCCCTCAGCAGATTACCATAAAGGGCTGCTTGACGTTTCATCCTCCTCGGAAGAGGGTATTGAAGGGCTGCCTGTGTTAGATTCTGAACCAGAGATGGAGCCACATTCCCATATGGAGGACGAGGAAACCAAGTTGCTGGACATGGTGGGGCAATACTTTCAGCAAAAACAGACTGGCAAAGATCTAGAGGCCAGGATGGCTGCCAGCATTAAGTACATGTCTACACATCACCTGCAAGCCAATACCTTTGCTGAGGTGTTGGCAAGACATTTACCTCCGGGAACATAACAGGACAAGGTATTGAACCGAAAGAAAGTTCTAAAGTCCTATCAGCGGGATATTATCGGCCGCACTATTAGAAATAGACATGACACTAGTTCACCAGGATGCACTGGCCTTATATGCAAACCTGGAACCTCCCTAACCACTGATATAGAATGTGGAGGTATTCATTACTTGCTCCTTAGTTCAGCATGTACTGAACTGAACGTCATTCAGACAAGGGAGCAACAAATTGAAGCATTATTAAACTACGTACACACATTATAGATGTTATGGAGACATCCAATAAGAATCACAGAAACTCGTGTACTAAATATCCTTATCATAATCAGAGGTGGTGGCCACTTCATTTGGTCGTACTTATATTCTTTCAGATGGGAACTTTGTGTCAGCTTCTGTATTGATCCTAGGGTACTATCTGGCGAGCATCGTACCAAGATGGCTGGCTAGATTACCAATTAGATGTACCCACATATGTGTTAACTACAGGTCATCTGCGGTTCACTGCTAACACAGTTCACATGGCACTGACTTTGCTGGTAAATATGGTACAGCCTTAATGGAAACTGGCAGGGAACAAACTATCCATCAGACTGCTAGTAGATTGGCATAGGGACTGTGTGCCAGCCATATAATATCAGGCATTTTCCAATTACTGAACGCAGTCACGCGTCATTCAAACTTACTGGTTCTTTCTAGCAACATGGAGAGTTACCCATGTTACTATCTATATTAACCTATTCATTGTAGAATTGAAAGCACCTCTTCTACACCTAGGACTGACGGACCATAGGCGGAATTTTTTCAGCGGGTCACAGACAGTCCACTCATTCAACAGTACTTGGTATCCTCTAGAAATAGGAAGTACGTTCATAACTATTATCATCACCCACAGATATATGAACAGCCATCTGTTCTGGAATTCCTGGCAAGCCTCCATTACGATGAGAGGCTTTGTCATAGTACCACAATTGCGCCAGGAGTGCTCTGTCTACATACCTGTCGAACGTACAGAGCGGCATTCTGTGGGGACACACACACTGGTAACGAAACTCATTAGGGGCATGTTAAAATTAATCCCCAAGAACTAGGTACATTCATATATGGGATGTGAGTTTTGTACTGACCAAGTTAAGAAACTGGTCTCCAGCTACAGCTCTATCATTACAGAAACTGACTATGTAAACAGTCATGCTGATGGCCTTGGTCACGGCACAAAGAGTCCAGTCACTACAGAAACTAAGGCTGGACAACATGATGATTTCATCAGGGAATCAAACCTGTCACATTTATCATAGGGTCAAACGGAACAGACTGGGGTCAGCAGGCCTAAAAACAAAGTACAGAGCCTATGCGACAGATGGTCGTTGCTGTATTATATCTCATTTACTATCATACATGAAGTATGCTAGATCATCAGAGGAAGAAATGTCACGTTTATCAGCTACTAATAGCCACTCAAAACAGTGACAGTCCAGATCATCTCTAAATGGTTAAGCAAGTCCTAACAAAGGCTGGAGTGGACACTAAGGGAAACATTTAAATCTTACTCCATTAGGGCTGCAACTACATTGGCAGCTATAAAGTTGGACGTACCAATGTACTAAACCCTCAAGACAGTAGAATGGTCAACAGAGGAAATTATCCAATGACTTTATAACAAACCAGTTATTAAACCTGGAAGAATTGCAGAAACAATTTTAAGTCTGCATATATAATTCACTGCACTATAGGGGCAATAATTGGATTTAATATTTTACAGTTGGGTTTCAATATCGTATTATGTTTAATGATGTTAACATCATTTCTCCCCACAACCAAGGCAGTTGTGAAGCATGGACTCGTTCCACGGCATGAGGTCACAGAGCTTTGAAATCTTCACGTAGTCACTCACGTGACTCCGAAGTAAAATAGTAAGATTAAACGAGAACTTACCAGTTTGAAGTTTGATCTGTATTTTATGAGGAGGAACGTTGAGGGAATACGTGCCCTCCGCTCCCACCATCTTATGATCATATCAAAAACTGGTATCTTTTTCATAATCTTACTATGTTAGGTCAATATAGGATATCTGTGACCTCACACCGCTGCTTTGAAGGATGACACGCATGCGTCGTAAGCGGGGTTCTTCACGTATTCCCTCAACGTTCCTCCTCATAAAATACAGATCAAACTTCAAACTGGTAAGTTCTCGTTTAATCTTACTATTTTGGTTTAGAAAACTTCGTGAAAAATAATTCAAAAAGAAAAACAAGTCATAATGTATATTCAGGAATCAGGTAATCATCTCCTGATGTTCATTACTTTTAATAATAGTACAAATAGCAAGGACCGAATGCGTATCTCACAATTCATTATTAAGTAAAAATATGGGGTCTTGATAATAAGAGCACTTTATCAATGTTATCTTTGATATACTTCAATGGAACAAAATTAATAAAAACACTTTACTTAATGGAGGAACAGATCCAATTAGCTTAAGTAACACTTGATATGTTATTGATGCTGGATCCCTGTATTTTCAGCATTTCAAGAGGTACTCTGACCAGCTTTCATTGTTGGTGATAGTGAACGTGATGTATGTTTTCTGCTTATATATTCTGGTGTATTATGAAGCAATGCTAATTACTTCACATCTTCCCTCAAAAGCGTCACTGAACAATTTGTCTAATTAGCTTAATTGTATTACATCATCCAAAAGTGCTTTTGTAAATGGACAGTTGAGATATTTCCAGCTGCCAGCAATTTTGTGAAGAAACTAGTCGGTGATTCCAAGCCATGGACTTTCTGCATGAATACAATAATCACATAAACATAGCAATAAATGTCCCCAATGCAATATTTCCAAGCTGTTCCAAATGTATTCGATAGGTGAAGCCCAGAAGTGTTTCAGTCCTTTTAGCAATTAGGAAGTAGTGAACTTCAAAGTACAGTAAACCCTCATTATACTGAACCATGGGGGGAGGGGGGAATGGTGCCGGTTATTGCCGATTGTGCGCCAGAATTGAGTACGGTATTATCATTGTATCAGTAGAAACAAACACCATTTGCTGGTTTGCTGGTTAACACACAAAATGACACAAAGTACTGGAGTAACAGCGGGTCAGGCAACATCACCGACCTCGGATGAACATGAGGAGGTGGACTGAAGTTTTTACTGTGTTCCTTCACAGTGGAAAATGTTCACTCTGCTGTGGGGAGACGTTCATGTTAAATTCTATAGTGTGTTGTGTCATTTTTATATTTTTATTTTTATGAATATATGGAAACCTAATTTCTAATTCCTAATTTCTTCTATGTAACCATATAACCATATAACAATTACAGCACGGAAACAGGCCATCTCGGCCCTGCAAGTCCGTGCCGAACAACTTTTTTCCCTTAGTCCCACCTGCCTGCACTCATACCATAACCCTCCATTCCCTTCTCATCCATATGCCTATCCAATTTATTTTTAAATGATACCAACGAACCTGCCGACACCACTTCCACTGGAAGCTCATTCCACAACGCTACCACTCTCTGAGTAAAGAAGTTCCCCCTCATGTTACCCCTAAACTTCTATCCCTTAATTCTGAAGTCATGTCCTCTTGTTTGAATCTTCCCTATTCTCAAAGGGAAGTCCACATCAACTCTGTCTATCCCTCTCATCATTTTAAAGACCTCTATCAAGTCTCCCCTTAACCTTCTGCGCTCCAGAGAATAAAGACCTAACTTATTCAACCTTTCTCTGTAACTTAGTTGTTGAAACCCAGGCAACATTCTAGTAAATCTCCTCTGTACTCTCTCCATTTTGTTGACATCCTTCCTATAATTGGGCGACCAAAATTGTACACCATACTCCAGATTTGGTCTCACCAATGCCTTGTACAATTTTAACATTACATCCCAGCTTCTATACTAAATGCTCTGATTTATAAAGGCTAACATACCAAAAGCTTTCTTTACCACCCTATCTATATGAGATTCCACCTTCAAGGAACTATGCACGGTTATTCCCAGATCACTCTGTTCAACTGTATTCTTCAATTCCCTACCATTTACCATGTACGTCCTATTTTGATTTGTCCTGCCAAGGTGTAGCACCTCACATTTATCAGCATTAAACTCCATCTGCCATCTTTCAGCCCATTTTTCCAAATGGCCTAAATCACTCTGTAGACTTTGGAAATCCTCTTCATTATCCACAACACCCCCTATCTTGGTATCATCTGCATACTTACTAATCCAATTTACCACACCTTCATCCAGATCATTGATGTACATGACAAACAACAAAGGACCCAACACAGATCCCTGAGGCACCCCACTAGTCACCTGCCTCCAACCCGACAAACAGCCATCCACCATTACCCTCTGGCTTCTCCCATTCAGCCACTGTTGAATCCATCTTGCTATTCCGGCATTTATACCCAACAGTTTAACCTTCTTAACCAACCTTTATGAGGAACCTTGTCAAAGGCCTTACTAACGTCCATATAGACAACATCCACTGCTTTACCCTCGTCAATTTCCCTAGTAACCTCTTCAAAAAATTCAAGAAGATTAGTCAAACATGACCTTCCAGGCACAAATCCATGTTGACTGTTCCTAATCAGACCCTGTTTATCCAGATGCTTATATATATTATCTCTAAGTATCTTTTCCATTAATTTGCTCACCACTGAAGTCAAACTAACAGGTCTATAATTGCTAGGTTTACTCTTAGAACCCTTTTTAAACAATGGAACAACATGCGCAGTACGCCAATCCTCGGGACTATTCCCGTTTCTAATGACATTTGAAATATTTCTGTCATAGCCCCGGCTAATTCTACACTAACTTCCCTCAATGTCCTAGGGAATATCCTGTCAGGACCTGGAGACTTATCCACTTTTATATTTTTCAAAAGTGTAAGTACTTCTTTTACTTTGAAACTCATAGTATCCATAGCTACTCTACTCGTTTCCCTTACCTCACATAATTCAATATCCTTCTCCTTGGTGAATACCGAAGAAAAGAAATTGTTCAATATCTCCCCCATCTCTTTTGGCTCTTCATGCTACCTATAATTATTGTAGATCTCCCTCTTTTTCCAAACAAGATGTCCAATTTCCCTTGAAAACCAGGGCTCTTTCCAATTTTTACTGTTTCCTTTCAACTGAACAGGAACATAAAGATTCTGTACTCTTAAAATTTCCCCTTTAAATGTCCTCCATTTCTCTTCTACATCTATCCCATAAAACAAAATGTCCCAGTTCACTCCTTTTAAATCATCTCGCATCTCATCAAAGTTAGCCTTTCTCCAATCAAAAATCTCAACCCTAGGTCCAGTTTTGACCTTCTCCATAATTATATTGAAACTAATGGTATTGTGATCACTGGACCCGAAGTGCTCCCCAACGCATACCTCCGCCACCTGTCCTGTCTCATTTCCTAACAGGAGGTCCAGCACTGCCCCTCCTCTAGTAGTTACCTCTATGTATTGCTGCAAAAAACTATCCTGCACACATTTTACAAACTCCAAACCATCCAGCCCATTTACAGAATGTGTTTCCCAGTCTATGTGTGGAAAGTTGAAATCTCCCACAATCACCACCTTGTGCTTACTACTAATATCTGCTATCTCCTTACATATTTGCTCTTCCAATTCTCGTTCCCCACTCGGCGGTCTATAATACACCCCCATAAGTGTTGTTACACCTTTCCCACTTCTCAGTTCCACCCAAATAGCCTCCCTAGACGAGCCCTCCAATCTATCCTGCCAAAGCACTGCTGTAATATCTTCCCTGACTAGCAATGCAACAAATCCACCTCTTGCCCCTCCAATTCTATCACACCTGAAGCAACAAAATCCTGGAATATTTAGTTTCCAATCACAGCCCTCCTGCAACCATGTTTCACTGATCGCCACAACATCATACTTCCAGGTGTCTATCCAGACTCTAAGCTCATCCACCTTTCTTACAATGCTCCTAGCATTAAAATACGCACATTTAAGAAACCCCCCGTCTCTTCTTCTCTGTTTATTTCCTTTTTTTTCTTTCTCCTCTTGTGTCCGAGTGCTTCCCTTTTCTGCTTCCTGCCTCCCATTCTGTCTACTAGCTTTCTCTATTTGAGTCCCTCGCCCCAACCATTCTAGTTTAAAGTCTCCCCAGTTGCCTTTGCAAATTTCCCCGCCAGGATATTGGTCCCCCTCGGGTTCAAGTGCAACCCATCCTTTCTGTACAGGTCCCACCTTCCCCAAAAGAAGTCCCAATGATCCAGAAACTTGAATCCCTGCCCTCTGCACCAGTCTTTCAGCCACACATTTATCCTCCACCTCGCTCCATTCCTACTCTCACTGTCGCGTGGTACAGGCAGTAATCCTGAGTTTGTTACGTTTTTGGTCCTTTTCCTTAACTCTCCTCCCAACTCCCTAAATCCTCCCTTCAGGACCTCTTCCCTTTTTTTTACCTATGTCATTTGTACCCATATGTACCACGACCTCAGGCTCCTCTCCCTCTGATTTCAGGATATCTTGGATGCGTTGAGACACGTCCGAGACCTTGGCACCAGGGAGGCAGACCACCATCCTGGTCTCCCGACTGCGTCCACAGAAACGCTGATCCGACCCCCTAACAATAGAGTCCCCAATTACTATTGCCCTCTTCTTTTTTCCCTGCCTTTCGGAGCACTTTGTAAAGCACTTTGATTTCAATGCGAGTTGATTCAAACGTGCTATCTAAATAAAAATTGCTTACTTACTTACTATCACTGGAGAACATGGATAGGTGACATTTCGGGTCGCGACCCTTCTTCAGACTCTCTCGTTGTAAGAGGCAGGGGAGGGGGTACAAGCCAGGGGTGGTGCGGGCAACTATTGGTGGGTTGTCTGCTATTACCGGAATCTCTAATAAAGAGGTCTGGTAAAATGAGGGTACACTGTATTTGGCCATTTGAGTGGCTGCCATTTTAATGGGTTGACTGGGTATTTGGGTTTGGATCATAGTCTTAGATTAGGAACAATGAAGTGAGGCTTTTGCAAAACTTAAATCATAGTATAGGTGACTGGACGGTCTCTGTGCTGTAAATTTGATGGCATTGTATGCAATGTCCATGGTGTATTGTGCTAACTGCACTTTTAAGAAGCGCAGCCTAATGTAGCCTGCTCCAAATTTCATTCAAGTGAAGTCAATGGGACAATTTTCAGGAGACAGTGTTGAACAGCTATATAACATGTTCACCATGATTGACAGGAGGATTTTTAAAAATATTACATTTAGTCCAACTCTCCAAAGAAGTAAGAAAGATACCAGGTGGCATCTTCTGGAAGTTGGATGGTGATTCAATTTATCACATCACTGCTAAGACGGAGGAATTGAGAGTAGGGGTCAGAGTCTTTGCAGGAGGCAGAGTGTGAAGATGTGAAGTCTCGTCTCTACTCTCAATTCCTTCGTTTATGCAGCATCTGTGCTCCATCATAGATGAGACCTTCACACTGGTATCCTCGATATCCTACATCTCTGCTCCAGCTCCCCCTCAACCCAGTCACAACAGGGACAGAACCCCCCAGTCCTCACGGTAAACTTGCTGCCATACAGTGCCTGAGACCTGGGCTCAATCCTCACTATGGGTGCTGTCCGAACAGAGTTTGTACACTTTTCCTGTGACCACGTGGGTTTACTCCAGGTGCTCTGGTTTCCTACCACATTCGAAAGAAGAGCAGGTTTGTAGGTTAATTGGTTTCTGTAAAATTGTCCCGATGTGTGGAGGTTGAACTAGTGTATGGGTGATTGCTGGTCACCATGGGCTCGGTGGGCCAAAGGGCCTGTTTCCATGCTTTATCTCTAAACTAAACTAAACTTAGGTTTCGGGCCAAGACTGCTTACGTAACTTTGAGATGGTTGAATAAGAGGTAAGTTTAAGGATTTTTTTAACCTGTGTCACGTGTGTTAAATGGAAAGAACCTCGTTGACGACCAAACGTTCCACCATGCACTGCATTATCGGTTAGCATCAATTTTGGTTCTGCAGACCAACAACTTAATTACTGCACCGTTGGAGTTGAGACATAGCTGAAGGGTTTCAATAAAAATGTCAATTTAAAAGCAACTAAACTTGGCAGAATTGAGGACAAAAGCAGTCAACCTAAATCTTGCAGATCTAAGCAATATGACCATCAGCTACTTAATTTCTTCATGGGTTGCCTGGAGAGCAACTTCTTCAAACAGCAAATAAATGCATGTGATAAATAATGCAAATGCATCAAAATCAGTACCAAAGCGTGTAGGAGGCATTCGAAAGAAGATTGAAATGTTTAAGTAGAGATTTTTTTGCTTCTTTGCAAAGGCTTTGTGCATGGGAAATCATGTCTCACATATCTTACAAGAGTTTTTTTGAAGAGGTCATGAAGAGGACTGATGAGTGCAGGGCAGTGGACGTTGTCTATATGGATTTTAGCAATGCCCTTGGCAGTCCGCCTTGCCTTACACAATCTCCCGGTTGCCAAACACTTAAGCTCCTCTTCCCATTCCCATACTGACCTTTCCGTCCTGGGCCTCCTCCACTGTCAGAGTGAGGGCCGAATGCAAATTGGAGGAACAGCATCTCATATTTCAATTGGGCAGCTTACAACTTAGCTGTATGGATATTGAGGTGAGGCTACTAAGGATCATCTTCAATGGTATCAAAGGGCAGATACTAGCAGGGATAGCAGGTTGGCTGGATAGTAGAAGGCAGAGTGGCAATAAAGGGGGCATTTTCTGGTTGGCTGCCAGTGACTAGTAGAGTTCTGCAAGGGTCAGTGCTGGGGCCGCTACACTTCACGTTGTATATTAATGATTTGGGTGAGGGGATTGAATGCTTTTTGGCAAAGATTGCAGATGATGCAAAAATAAGTGGAGGGACATGTAGTGTAGAGAAAGCAGGGACTCTGCAGATAGACTTGGACAGGTTGGGAGAGTGGGCAGAGAAGTGGCAGATGGAACATAATGTGGCAAAGTGTGGAGTCATGCATTTTGGCAGCAGGAATAAAGGTGTAGACTATTTTCTAAATGGGGTGAGAATCCAGAAATTGGAAGTGCAAAGGGACTTGGGGGTGCTGGTGCAGGATTCCCAAAAAGTTAATCTGGAAGTCGAATCGGTAGTAAAGAAAGCAAACTCAATTTATTTCAGGAGGGCTTGTAGACAAAAACAGATATGTAATATTGAGGCTCTATAAAGTGCTGGTTAGGCCACATTTGGAATAATGTGAGCAATTTTAGGCACCATATCTGAGGAAGGATGTGCTGGCTCTGGAGAGAGTCTGGAGGTTTACAAGAATGATCCCAGGAATGAGTAGGTTAACATATGATGAGCATTTGTCGGCACTGGGCCTGTACTAGCTGGTGTTTAGAAGAATGAGGGGGGGGGACCTCATTGAAACATATAGAATTGTGAAAGGCTTGGATAGAGTAGATGTGGAGAGGATTTTCCACTATTGGGAGGGTCTAGGTCATGGCCTCAGAATTAAAGGACGTTCTTTTAGGAAGGAGATGAGGAGAAATCTCTTTAGTCAGAGGGTGGTGAATTTGTGGAATTCTTTCCCACAGAAGGCTGTGGAGGCTGTCAGTGGATATTTTTAAGGCAAAGATAGATAGATTCTTGATTAATACAGGTGTCAGAGGTAATGGGGAGAAGGAACAAAAATGGGGTTAGGAGGGAGAGATAGATCAGCCATGAGTGAATGGTGGATTAGACTTGATGGGCCAAAATAGCTTAATTCCACTCCTATGACCTTATGAACTTCAAGTAACTCTGCTTTCCCTCGCTCTCTGTCCCTCCCCCACCTTTGTACTAGTTTCACTGTCATCCTGCTTCGTTTCATTCTTGTTCTCGTTAGTTTCACTCATTATCACCTTCTCCTCAGCCAACAATGGACCATTGTGGGCTCCACTTTCCTTGATCATCAATGCTGCTTTTGATTTGTCCCTTTACATACCTTTCATTCATCTGTTCTTTGTACCTCTTCATATCTCTAATTTCCCTCTCCCCTGACTGTAAGTTTGGAGAAGGGTCGCGACCTGAAACGCCACCTATTCCTTTTCTCCAGAGATGCTGCCTGACCCGTTGAGTTACTCCAGCATTTTGTGTCTATCTTCAGTTGTTGTGGAGGGCTGTTTTTTCTGATTGGAGGCTGGTGACCAGTGGAATGCTGAACGGGTTGATGTTGGGTCCACTGTTTTGTTATCTTTGTAAATAATTTGGATGACAGTGTATTTAACATTGTTAGTAAATTTGCAGATGACACCAAAAATAGTACTATAGTGGACAGTGATGAAGAATATCTAAGTTCACAACCGGATCTAGATCGGTTGGGAAGGTCCTAAACGAGCTACCGGAGGAAGCAATAGAAGCAGATACACTTGGGACCTTTAAAATGTCTTTGGACAGGGACAGATACAGATAGGAAGGGTTCTGAAGGTTAAAGAGCAAATGCAGGTAGATGGTATTAGCCCAGAATGTTAACATGATCGGCATGGAGAAGGTGAGCCAATGGGTCTGTTTCCGTCATGATATAGAGCTATGACTATCTGGCTAGATATAAATATAAAATTGGCCCTAGTGTGTGTAGGATAGTGTTAATGTGCAGGGATCGCTGGTCGGTGCGGAAACAGTGGGCTGAAGGGCCTGCTTCCGCGCTGTATCTCTAAACTAAAAGGCATAAAATTGATAGAAAGGGATTTTTTTTTCCCCACAAGAATATTTTAACCAAAGATAATCAAAATGTAAATATGTAACTTCAGTAGAATCTGAGTAACAAATTTAATTAATACTTGCTGTTTGATTATGTGGAGTATAATAAGTGGCTTTCATTTATAGTGAAAGGGATTTGAACTCATTTTTATAGTTTGATGATTAAAAACATCTCTCATGGTGTGACATAATTGAATGTGGAACATAAACTATTCATTGAGTCATGCAGCATGGAAACAGACCCTTCAGCTCCCCTGAATCTGCGACAACCATTAAGCACCCATTTGCACTAATCATGTGTCACAGCGACGTAATGGTAGAGTTACTGCGTTACAGCGCTTGCAGCGCCGGAGACCCGGGTTTGATCCCGACTACGGAGTTTGTACGTTCTCCCTGTGACCACGTGGGTTTTCTCTGAGATCTTCGGTTTCCTCCCACACTCCAAAGACGTACAGGTTTGTAGGTTAACTGGCTCGGTATAAGTGTAAATTGTCCTTAGTGTGTGTAGGATAGTGTTAATGTGTGGCGATCGCTGGGCGGTGCGGACTTGGTGGGCCAAACGCCTGTTTCCGCACTTTCTTTCCAATATTACCATCGATCTGCCATGGACGCACTTCATTGAATTGACAGCCAAGCAGGCACCAATACATTGATTTCCTCAGGAGACTAAGGAAATTCGGCATCTCTCCAATCACTCTGACAAACCATAGAAAGCATACTGTTGGGTTGCAAAACAGCTTGGTTTGAGAACAGCTTTGCCCGAGACCAGTGGCGTAGCGTGGGGGGGGGGGGCAGAGGGGCGGTCGCCCCGGGCGCTAAATTTTTAGGGGCGCAAAAAAATTGTTGGGCAAAAATAATTTATAAAATTAAGAGGCCCGGGGAGCCGTTGGAGCGAGGAGGTCTTACCTGGAGCGGTGAGTATAAAAACAGCGCGGGGCTTGCTTCTACAGAGGCCCGGGACGTGCCCTAGCTCCGAGTTCTGGTGGCCGTTGTCCCAACTCCGTGGCCAGGCCGCCGCTGTCGCTGCTGCTGCCGCCGTCCCAGCTGCTGCCGCCGCCCCAGCTCCGAGGCCAGGCCGCCGCTGTCGCTGTCCCCGCTCCGAGTTCTGGTCGCCGCTGCCCCAGCCACCACTGCCTCTGCCCCAGCTCCGAGGCAGCCAGCTCCGCCATTAGGCCTTGGCGTAGGCAGAGACGGGGGATACGACAAAAGATGTCGCATCCCCCGAAGGAAGAGTCCAAAAACGCGTTCCTTCTCCCCTTCCCTTCCCTTTCTCCCCTTCCCTTCCCTTCTCCCCTCCTCTCTCTCCCCCCCCCCCACTAATGAGGGGGTGCAAAACTTTAAACTGCCCCGGGCGCTCAAAACCCACCCTACGCCACTGCCCGAGACCGCAAAAAATGACAGTTGTGGATATAGCCCAGTCCCTCACAAAGACCCAATCTCCACACCATTGATTCCATCTACACTTCGCACTGCCTCAGAGAAGCAGCCAACACAATCACCACAGACATTCATTCCTTGTGTAGTAAGGAACTGCTAATTTAAATCGAAGATAGACACAAAATGCTGGAGAGACTCAATGGAACAGGCGGCTATCTTCGATTTAAACCAGCATCAATGGTAGTTTAAAACAACCAACCAGTTCTTTCCTACATAAGGAATGAATGACCATGGTGATTATGTTCCATCACTGGAGAGAAAGAATTCCTTTCCTCCAGAGATGCTGCCTGTCCCGCTGAGTTACTCCAGCATTTTGTGTCTGCCATTCATTCCTTCTTCTCTTCGCTTCTGTCAGGCAGAAGATACAGAAGTTTGAAAGTTCGCATCACCAGAGTCAGAAACACCTTCTTCCTCTCTGTTTCAGATTTCTGAACGGTCCTTCCATAAACTCGGGTACTTTCTGATTCATCTCTACCCCATTGCAGATATTGGACTATGGATCTGGTGTGCTGCAATGGTGAGAACCATATTGTACACTCTGTGCTCTATCTATTATTCTGATGGCAGGTGTCGGGGCAGGCGAGCCGAACTGGGAACTGCAGCCAGTCCCGGGAACGCAAGCTGATCTAGGAACTGCAGCTAGTCCCGGAGCACGCAGGTGACCTGGGCGCTACAGCCAGTCCCGGGGCAGGCAAGCTGACCTGGGAACTGCAGCCAGTCCCGGGACACGCGAGGGACCTGGGAACTGCAGAAAACTAATTGAAAAACATGCGAAAACTAATGTGAAAAACTACACCAAGTGTCACACTATGGCGATAGATGTGGCCCTCCATCCACCCCCAGACATGGGTCCTGGCCCCAATGCAGAACAAAGTTGGCGACTCCTTTGGTATCATCTGATTTGATTGGACAGCATGCAAAACAAAGCTTTTCACTGTTCTTCCATAAACATGACAATAATAAACCGAAACCTAGACTAATGAATCCACCAACCAGTCCGCATATCATTCGAATGTGGGAGAGGTGCAGGAGCACCAGAGGGATATTCACATGGTCACAGGGAGAACATGCAAACTACACATAAACAGCACCCAGGGTCAGGATTAAACCCAGATCACTGGAGCTGCACTGAAGCAGATATTGTACCAGCTACACCATTGTACCCCTCAAAGATTTTTATTAAATCAATTTAGTACAACCATGAATGCAATGAAGATGAAAATAGAAAATAGAACCGCAAGGAGAAGAAGAATAAAATAAAGAACAAGGGAGAAGTGTAGATGAGAGAAATAATGAGAGGATTATGCTCGTTTTGAAATTAACTGATATGAAGACATGTATTTATGTTCAATAGCAGATGAAAATTGTCACATACCCATACTTTAAAAATGGCATTTCAAGTTACGATTTGTAAGGGGTATATATAATAAGTGCCTTTCATTTATAGAGCTTGGGATTTGAACTCAATCTATAGTATGGGGATTAAACACTTCTCTCATTGGGCCACGTATTGAATGTTAACGCTATTCCCAGTGATTGCACAAAACAAATTACTTTATACTTCGAACGGAACATGTTTTGTGTTGACTGTTAGGTTGCCTTAAGAATTCCATGAACCTTTGAACAGTTGATCCCGAGGTCTTTATTGCAAAAACTTTTATTTATTTCTAAGTACAGGTAACAACTGCTGGTTTCAAAACTGAGGGCTAAACAAATAAGCTCTTGATGGTGCATGAAAGAGCATTTTACACATTGTACGAAGTTTAATTCATGATTGATTCAATTTCTCTGCTCTCTCTCTTATTTAATGGATAATATACGTTTAAGCAGAAATTTGTTAACCAAGATGTTATGGTGGCAACTACTCTATTTATCATATATAACAATTACAGCACGGAAACAGGCCATCTCGGCCCTACAAGTCCGTGCCGATTTGCATCATGAAAGAGTGTTCACCGATACACCTTCATAGTAATTAGTCCCCTGTCGACCACACTGCCCTTCTCTCCTCTCATTCCATATTCCTATCTTTGCAGCATTTTGCTGTGAAAGATCAGGTTGGGTAGCCTGTGTGCGAGAAACTTAATCGATTCTTCTTCAACCTCAAGGCCTTAATGCCTGGCTGTGTACAAGGACAGAGATCAGGAGCTTTCAGGGGATGGTTAGGGTCTCCTGAATTGTTATGCTAGCTATTATATTATATAATATTATATGATATTATATTATATTATTATATGTCCACCACCAATTTTCAGGTACCCTTGGTTCCAGAGCCTAACCGCATTATCCGTTTTGATCGTCTCGGGGGTGGTGGGCAAGACATCAGCCCCCAAAGTCGTCTGTGGAATTTGGCCATGGGAACGGATCTGCCGGATCCAGCCAGGCCGGGGTTTCAGAGCCCCGGCTGTAGACGGCAAGTTTGACCCGCCGATCGGCGCAGAAGTCCCGATGAGGTAGAGATGAGGTAGAGATGAGGTAGAGACAGGAAGGCACTGCAACGGGTGGTGAAAACCGCTCAGCACATCATCGGTGCCCCGCTCCCTGCCATGGATGCCTTCCACCGCAAACGGTGTCTGAGACGGGCCGGGAAAATCATCAAGGACCCCTCTCACCCTAACCATGGACTATTTGCCCTCCTCCCTCCTCCCACATTCCAAAGACGTGTAGGTTTGTAAGTCGATTAGCTTCTATACTTGTCCCTAGAGTGTAGGATACACCTAGTGTATGGGGTGATTGTTAGTTGACGCTGACTCGATGAGACAAAGAATCTGTTTCCATGCTGCATCTCTAAACTAAATGTTTCAGATGGCAGAAGGGGCAGGCACAAGTCCTCTGTTTCATCCCTCATCACTCCTGCTACTGTCCACACCCATCCTTCACACCTTGAGCCTCACGATGGATTGCAGTATGCTAATTCTGTTAGTCGCCCAACAAGACTGATGTTTTGAGAATAGCAATGGGATATAATTTTTCTTGACAGGCAGTCTTATCCATCATACAAATAGGGCTACTCAGCAGTGGTGTGACAAAGGTGTTGTTCACAGAGATGAAGTATGAAGCTTTCTAGATTAAATAAAATGCCTATCAACAAATTTAAGAAAGGAATTCCATCCTAACCTCATTGTGATAATGGATTCTGACAGCATAATACTTATTTTATCTTCATTTTTGCAATATCATATAAAGATCTGTTAACAGTGAAAGATCTAAAATCTCATTTCTTCCTATATCTGGGTTAAAGCTGGTCAATTGAAATGCCCAAAAAGTTGGGTGCAAAACTTGTTCTCAATCCTACGTGGAAAATGGGGGGAACCTTTGCTCTCAAATACATGAAATACATAAAAATAAAATGACCCGCTGAGTAAGTCAATGGGTCAGGCAGTGCCTCTGGAGAAAATGGATAGGTGACGATTTGGGTCGGGACCCTTCTTCGGACTGAGTG
Organism: Leucoraja erinaceus; assembly: GCF_028641065.1. NCBI lineage: Eukaryota > Metazoa > Chordata > Chondrichthyes > Rajiformes > Rajidae > Leucoraja > Leucoraja erinaceus. The sequence goes on from NC_073385.1 coordinate 52,417,977, forward strand.
TAAGGGGAGGAAAATATTGTTAAAAGATTGCTTTGATTGTCACTTGCACAGGCACTGCATGGGTTAATCTCAGATCTTAAGACCTGCTTTAGAATGCATCCCAGAAACCAGCCCATATCAGACTTGTTCCATTCAGCTATTCAATTACTGATGTACTCAAATTAGCACTCCTTCAAGGAGGCAACAGAAGCTGCAAACACAAAGGTGCATCTTTTACAGGCTTTTCTCTATGGGGAACAAGCACATGAAAGGAAAATTGAGAGAGATGCAGCATCTCACAAGAGAAGGAATGAGTGATATTTTGGGTCGAGTTCCTTCTTCACACTGAGAGTCAGGGGAGAGGGAGCCTAGAGATATGTGGATGGGTAAGGTGTGAAAACGACAGATCAAAGCGGACGTTGATCAAGGAAATGTAGAATGGATCATTGTTAGCTGAGGGGAAGGTGACAACGAGGCATACAAACAGCAAAATTAATCAAGAGGACAGTAAAACTGGTCAGGGAACTAGGGTGGGGGAGGGATGGAGAGAGGGGGGGAACTAGGGTTACGAAGTTAGAGAAATCAATATTCATGCTCCCAGGGAACAGGAAGTACCACACTGAGGTTGTAGGATTGGGTGGAACCTTTGCTATATTGCCACAGGTTCCCATTGATCACATTCTGATCAGGAGTCCTCTATTCTCTCCCTAAGTAGGACTCGAGCCAGAGGGCACTTAGAGGGCGCCTGCATTATTAATCAGTAATAATCACCGTGGATTGTGACTGAGAAAACTAGGAATCTTCATTTTTATTTTTACATCTGTCATCTCATCTGAGCAGATCTACTCTTTGACTTGACTTGGTATGTTAAAGTTCTTCTATCAGGTTGATAGTTTGACATTTGTGCATTAATGGATTGCCATCGGGAAGAAGGTACAAGAGCCTGAAAACTGTACCCACTGGTATTGTACCCCAGTGTTATACAGGGTGAAGCTGCTCCTGTACCAGTTCAGGAGCAGCTTCTTCCCAACAACCATCAGGCTATTGAACACTACAAACTCCAACTAAACCCTAAACTAGAAACTGCCTCGATTGCACTATAGACATGGGGTATCGGTTTTGTCTTTGCACTATATTGTTTGCATGTGTCTACAGAGGTACAATGTTTACATATCTGTTGTTTTTTGCAAGTAAGAATTCCATTGTTCTGTTTCATAAGGCCATAAGTGATAGGAGTAGAATTAGGTAATTCGGCCAATCAAGTCTACTCTGCCATTCAACCATGGCTGATCTATCTCTCCCTCCTAACCCCATTCTCCTGCCTGCTCCCAGTAACCTCTGACACCTGCACTAATCAAGAATCTATCTATCTCTGCCTTAAAAATATCCACTGACTTGGCCTCCACAGCCTTCAAAAGAATTCCAGGACATAGAAACATAGAAAAATAGGTGCAGTTTTAGGCCATTCAGCCCTTCGAACCAGCACCGCCATTCAATATGATCATGGCTGATCATTTAAAATCAGTACCCCGTTTTGACTTTTTCCCCATATCCCTTGATTCCTTTAGCCCTAAGATGACATACTGTATGACAATAAAACACTCTTGATTCTGTCCTTCTTTAAAGTCCAATTCATGTTTTCCTTCATCTTATTCAAATTCTTCCTGACTTCTGATTTTATTTCAAACTACACATCACAGTTTTGTAGATATGCCTGGTGCCACCTCGGCATATTCGATAGGAGGCAAAAATGTATGCGAGACTCTCTGCTGTGGAACCTTTTCTGCAGAGGGATACTGTATCTTCCTGATGAATCCGGTCTTTATTAGGTTCTGCAAAGGTGTGGTACCGCTGACTCAATGAATGAATCTATTTATACTGCATGAATCAGCATGAATCATTCATTCGTTGTACCAAGAAATGCGATAGGGTCTGGAGTGTGATTGTCCACTCGTCAGACAATTCTGCGAGAAATCACGCTAATGAAAGTCATGCGCTTCTTTTGTAAATGGTAAGCGTGAAAATGGGCAGTTCTCTATTGAACAAATAAGTAAGTTGTTGTCCCTGAATTGGGTTACTTGGATCGCAAAGAAAACAACACGAAGGGTATAGACCGGTAAACATCACCCATTCCTTCTCTCCAGAGATGCTGCCTGTCCCGCTGAGTTACTCCAGCATTTTGTGTCTAAACACGTAATCATTAATTGATAAAACTACTGACGCAGTGTATTACGATATTATGGGACATTGCGGGTAGGGTTTGTGGGTGGATGGGATTCTAATATGTCCCACTATATAACCAAAAATGTCTGAAGTAACACGGGCTATATAGTCCAACTGTCTTCTGTAACTGTTCTTCTGTCTGAAGAAGGGTTTCGGCCCGAAACGTTGCCTATTTCCTTCGCTCCATAGATGCTGCTGCACTCGCTGAGTTTCTCCAGCTTTTTTGTGTAACCTGTCTTCTGTAACTGTTGCCAAAACTATATTATTTAAATAAAAGAGGAAATAGATGAAATGGTATAGATTCTGTGGTCTATCAATACTGAAACATGACCTTTCTTTGGAAGTCTTCAGAATGTTTGCTCCTACATTCAGGACATTCAGAAAAAAATATTTATAAAAGCTGAATTCCTTTTTTAAGGAACTTGCTGTTCACACCTTCCTCTCAAACACGTCCCACTCCCCCATGTCAGGAAGCTAAGAACATGTCATAGAAACATAGAAAATAGGTGCAGGAGGAGGCCATTCGGCCCTTCGAGCCAGCACCGCCATTCATTGTGATCATGGCTGATCGTCCCCTATCAATAACCCGTGCCTGCCTTCTCCCCATATCCCTTCTCCCCATATCCCTTGACTCCACTAGTCCCTAGAGCTCTATCTAGCCGATCCATCCTTCATGACCAGTGCACTTCACAGCACCAGCTGAAAAACCCGTATGTGCATGTGGCCAGCTCTGACAAGGCAAGGTGAGGGAAGGGAAGGAGTGATAATAGGAGTGATGGCAACACAAAAGAGTTTACATTATAATATAGGTATACTACTGATGGGCACAGGGATCAAGGTGTAGAATACTTGGGTACCAAACTAGTGAGCACAGGTCTGTTACTGTATAACATTGGGCCAGAATACTGGTGTGCATTTGTCCACCACTGTATAACACTGGGGTACAATACAACTAGGGTGGGTATAGGTCTGTTGTTGTACATCATTGCTTATAAACTGGTGGGTATTGGACTATTGATATCATTGTGCCCATACCAGGCCTTTGAAGGAATTGTTTGAAATTGTGGTTAGTGCTGATGAGAGATCTGTGCCACCACTACTGTAATCCAATGGCAAAGCAGCCACCAGTACTGTATATGGATAATGCATTTATATTGTGTACAACTAGTGCTGTTATTATACAGGCCTGCATCTACCAGCATCAAGCTCAGTTGTGCCTCTGTTGCAAACCTGTATCCATCAGTGTTCTATAGTGACGGACCTGTGGTCTCCAGTCATCTGGGCCGTATTGTACAACGACAAGCCCTGTACCCATTGGATATGTTCTGAATTGACATGCAACAGACCTGTGTCTATCAGTAGTATGTTTGTGTGTCATATAGACATAGAGTTGAGTTCACCAGTATTTTGGCCCAGTTTCACGCATCGACAGACATGTCCTCACCAGTTCTGTTGTAAACATAGAACACTAGTTAGTTTAGTTTATTGTCACATGCACCGAGGTACAGTGAAAAGCTTTTGTTGAGTGCTAACCAGTCAGCGGAAAGACAATACATGATTACAATCGATCCATTTAGAGTGTATAGATACATGATAAGGGAATAATATTTAGTACAAGGTAAAGCCAGCAACGTCCGATCAAGGATAGTCCGAGGGTCATCAAGAGAACATAGAACACAGAATCTAGAACACAAAACATTACAGTACAGGAATGGGCTCTTCAATGTTGTTTGCCGAACATGATGCCAAGAATATTAGAAGTCTTTCATTTTCTAACACGTCTAGGACAGATTACATTTATGGTTTTGGAAATGGATTTTCTGCAAGGTACTGTTGGTTGAAGGGCCCGTTCCCGTTCTATATTCTGTAAAGAAGTCAAAGCTGTTGATTGAATATTTTGGTCTTCAGGGTGAGAACTCTGTACTCATGGGACAGGTACAGAGCAAAACTCCCTTTAGCCTGCCCTGCAAGGTAAACCTCTCCAGAGGCACAATGCTATTTCTCTGGCAGCAAGTGTGACTATGCAAAATGATTGGCCATTTGTACCACGAGCTGGTTTATTTTAGGAACATGATGTGACTCACTGGTTTTTAGTTATTCAATTGATTTATATTTATTTTTTTCCTATTCCCTGCTCTTGATTTTTTTGTTTTCAAACATTACGTCACATTCCATTTCACATCTATCCTCAATTAAGTTCTCCATTTTTCCCACTTCAACTGCTAATCTACTCTTCCCTTGTCTGACTCTCTATGCCTTTCACAATAAAAACTCTAATGATTATGGTCAAGCTAATCAAAGACATCTTTTCACGCTTGTATTGTCTTGTTGAAGTTAGCTTGCCTGAGGGGGATGACATGTGAGATCTTTCCCCATGTACTTTACAACTTAATACCATTAGACATGGTCATCACTACTGAGATGTCACAACAGGGAATGTCATTTCACTTGCTACCCACGAACGTTGGAACTAAATGTTCATGCTTGCAGGGTTGATCGATCATTGAGAGGATGTTACAAGGAGGCAACAGATGACATGACAAACTGCTAGAATGAAGCTCCAATGCTCCGGAAACATCACTGACCTTCAGGAATAAATAGGAGTCTCCGTTTGTCTTGAAGTGAACTGCAGATGCTGGTTTACAAAGAAAAGTGCTGGAGTAACTCAGAGAGTCAGGCAGCCTCTCTGGAGAACAGGGATAAGTGACATTTCGGGTCAGGACCCAACACTAAGGATCCTGACCAGAAGCATCACCTATCTATGTTCTTCAGAGATGCTACCTGACCCGTTGAGTTACTCCAGGGACAGGGCATCCTGGAATCATTCCTGGGGATTTAATGCGAAAACTAACACACATGTGGGAGTCCCCCAGACAGAACTGCAGGGATCCCCAGCAAATATACGTGCATCATCATGCCAGAAACATGGGTGGCATGGTGGCGCAGTTGTTGAGTTGCTGCCTAACAGCGCCAGAGACCCGGGTTCAATCCTGACTACGGGTGCTGTCTGTACATAGTTAATATGTTCTCCCTGTGACCGCGTGGTTTTTCTCCGAGATCTTCGGTTTCCTCCCACATTCCAAAGACGTACAGGTTTGTATGTTAATTGACTTCTTATGAATGTAAATTGCCCCTTATGTGTACAGGATAGTGTTAATGTGTGGGGATCACTGGTTGATGCGGACTCGGTGGGCCGAAGGTCTCAAAACCCAACTCAAAGAGCAGGTTAGATCTGCACACTATGGGAAGGATGTGATTCCGCAGTGCAAATAAGTTTCGGATGCTGCATGGATTGGAGGACTTTAGCTTGAGGTAAATCGTAGTCCTGCTTTAAATGCACATTGCCAATAATTGGTTATTGCTGCCTAGTGCAGCAAACAAGCAGTAGATAGGACTGTTTGGTACTTTTGTAACTTTGTCGGCACCAACACATGAGAACGACACTTGCTGCCTAGGTTGTATGCAAAACAAAACTTTTCACTGCACCAAGGTACCCAAGGTACATGTGACAATAAAGTATCATACATTCATTCATTCATTCATTCATTCAATCATTCATTCATTCAATCAATTCATTCATTCATTCATTCATTCATTCATTCATTCCATCCATTCATTCATATCATCCATTCATTCATTCATTCATTCATTCATTTCATCCATTCATTCATTCATTCATTCAATCAATTCAATCAATTCATTCATCCATTCATTCATATTAAAGACTACATCCCCAACCTGCCGAGCCTTACTTGATAAGTCTGAGGTGAGAAAAAACTTTTTCACCCAGAGAGTTGTGAATTTATGGAATTCCCTGCCACCGAGGGCAGTGGAGGCCAAATCACTGGATGGATTTAAGAGAGAGTTAGATAGGGGCTAGTGGAGGCAAGGGATATGGGGAGAAGGCAGGCACGGGTTATTGATAGGGGACGATCAGCCATGATCACAATGAATGGCGGTGCTGGCTCAAAGGGCCAAATGGCCTCCTCCTGCACATATTTTCTATGTTTCTATGTTTCTATCCACTAGTGTTCCAGAAAAATGACAGTGCAAATGAATCCACTTGTTGTTTGGGTGAGGAATTTGTCAGATAGCACATGGATATTATAGCTCTGATAGCCCAGGTATTTGGTCTCAGCACGAAGATTACATGGATAGGTCACCCACAAGAAAGAAGGAACCAAACATTACCGTGAAATAGAAGCCTTTATATATTCGACAACCAGAAATTAGAAACAATTCTGCTTTCAGTGTAAACTTCACGCTGTGATACGAGCTGCAACAATATTAGAATTGTGCAAACTCATTTGTGTGGATGTATTTCGCTGGCTACAGCCATCTGATCCGGCAACAGAAAACAATAATATGCTTAGCTCTTGGAAACCAGTAAATAACAATATCAATCAATCCCAACAATATCAACATCACTGAATGAAGGGAACTCCACAAGAAGGAGGTCCACAAAGCCATCAACAAACCAAAGGGTCAAACAATCAGGTGATGGGGAAGAAAAGCATTAGCATTTTGCAGACAATAAATCACATGTATTCTCAGGAGGATTGCTGTGTTCCTCTGGGGCCTGGAGAATGAGCCGTTGCCCCATTGTGAGTAACTGAGTGCATTCAAAGGGATTAAACCATAATGGTTCGATGCTTCAATGGTTCTTTATTGCCAAGTATGCACTTCACAGTGAAATTCTTGCACCCGTTGCCATATATTGGCACCATTTAAAAAAAAAAGAAGTCTAAAGACCAAAGCCTGGTCCACTGTTGACTGTACTGGTGCGTACCTGATCCCGGTATGCCCAGGTAAGCCCCAAGCTGCTGCAGGGCCTCCTCTGTCGCCCTTGACCAGCTCAGCCTGTCAACCAACATCCCTCTCCTTGCCTGACTGCCTTTGTGTAACAGGGGGCACCTCTTGCAACTGAATCTTGAAGCGCTCGAGACTTTACCCCAGTCCCTCTCCTACCGGCCCACTCCATGCATCCATCGTCACCAGCGACTCCCTCCAGTCTTAGGGGCTGAGCATAAGAACATAAGAACATAAGACATAGGAGTAGAATTATGGACATTCAGCTCATCCAGTCTACTCTGCTATTCAATCTATTTTTCCCTCTGAACCAACATTTCACATCCTTACTAATAAAGAACCTATCAATTTCTGTTTTAAAAACACGCAATGATTTGGCCTCCACAGATGTCTGTGGCAATAAATTCCACAGATTCACCACCCTCTGGCTAAAGAAATTCCCCTCTCATCTCCATTCTGAAGGTACATCCACTGTGGCCTCTGGTTCTCGACTCTCTCATAACTGGAAACATCCTTTCAATGTCCACTCTATCTTGGCCTTTCATCATCTGGCAAGGTTTCAATAAGATCCCCCCCTCATCTTTCTTACAGGCCCAGATACTTCAAATGCTCCTCATACCTTAACCCAGTCATCCCTGGGATCATTCTTGCAAATCTCTTTTGGACCTTCTCCAAAGCCAGCATTTCCTTCCTGAGATATGGGACCTAAAACTGCTCATAATGCTCCACATGTGGCTTCACCAGTGCCTGATAAAGCCTCAGCATTATATCCTTACTTTTATTTTCCAGTCCCCTCAAAATGAATGCTACAATTGCCTTTGCCTTCTTTATCCTGCAAATGAACCTTCTGGGAATCCTGCAACAGCACTCCCATTCCGTTGCACCTCCAATTTCTGAATCCTCTCCCCATTCAGAAAGTAGTCCATATCTTTATTCCTCTATCAAAGTGCATGAGCGTACACTTTGCAACGCTGTATTGTAGGTTAAACATCATCGCAGTTTAACCTTCTGATCCTTACAAATCTTCCCAAGCTTTCATCCTTCCCCATTTCAATAATCCTCACCAGTCTTTCAACCTTGTGAGATGTCTGCAGGAATATTAAGTATTTTACAATGATCACAAAGTTAACTTCTAGCTACTAAGCCAATTGCTTTCCAACATATTTCAATGCACTACTTGAAGTATTTATTTGTGGAAATATTTATTTGTGTCAAAATCCACATTAAAGAGAGACAGTGCTGAGGGCTCCTGAGAGGCCAAGCATCGGACCTGAGGTGTAAATGGCCTTTTCCTTGCCAGCTGCCTTTATAGGGAATTCCTTGCAACAATATGAGCAAAGGTCTGTAAATAAAATCTCAGTGGCATTCATTACGAGTGTTGCTTTGCACTGTCACATCCGCTTAGAGTTGCTCTAGGAGAGAGCTGCCCAGCAAATTGAGCAAGCAGCTGATACAGCTTATTTGCATGACTTTGGCTGAACTTGAGCTAGCACAGACGTGACCGCCACTCTTTTCCAGTTTGTCACTTCGTCAAAGCATGACGGCTGCACTGTGCTTTAATGAGGGTTTCCGAATACTTTGTTGGGTATCTTTTCCAATGATGGCAGCAGACCAGCATCATTTACCGAACAATTCATCACTCATAACAACTCATATAACCATATAACCATTACAGCACGGAAACAGGCCACCTCGGCCCTACAAGTCCGAGCTGAACAACATTTTTTTCCCTTAGTCCCACCTGCCTGCACTCATACCATAACCCTCCATTCCCTTCTCATCCATATGCCTATCCAATTTATTTTTAAATGATACCAACGAACCTGCCTCCACCACTTCCACTGGAAGCTCATTCCACACCGCTACCACTCTCTGATTAAAGAAGTTCCCCCTCATGTTACCCCTAAACTTCTGTCCCTTCATTCTGAAGTCATGTCCTCTTGTTTGAATCTTCCCTATTCTCAAAGGGAAAAGCTGATCCACATCAACTCTGTCTATCCCTCTCATCATTTTAAAGACCTCTATCAAGTCCCCCCTTAACCTAAATATTAGTCAAAGAATTGGATTTTGAGGAGCCTCTTAAAAAAAGGCGTACGGAAGGAATTTTAGACCTAAAAGTATGCCGTCCCCTCATCCCCCTCTCCTCCTCCTCATTTTCCCCTTCCCTTTCTTCCCTCCCCTCATCCCTCCGTGGTCGGGTTTGGGGGCAGGAAGGATTCACAGAGAAAGAGAGGGCTAAGGCAAAGATGAACCCTGAACACAAGGGTGGATTTTGAAAATCCATTTATCACTCAATTAGATGCCAATTGGGTTCTGAATAAACACAGCAGTGGTGGATTGTGAGGCAAAATGGTTTTAAATTCCTCCAGTTTATGAATATTATGCTGTTAGCTACTTTTCATTTCTCTGTTCTCTACTTCTCACAGTGTGAAAGCAGAAAAGAGGAAACATAATTATGAGCTTAGGGAGGATAATTAAGCTCAGTATCCCAAGGTTGAGCAAGGGGAGAAAAACAGTTGAGTGTTTTGCTCTTTACCCCAATTGTAATTAGTCACCACCACTGGATGTGTATGTGTGCGCCTTACTTGATACTGGATGTGTTAAAAGGCTATTAAGTGCTGCCATAACTCAGCAGGTCAGACAGCATCTCTGGAGAACATGGAGAGGTGACGTTTCAGGTCGAGAGTCTTCTTCAGCCCGAAACATCACCTCTCCATGTTCTCCAGAGATGCTGGCTGACCCGTTGAGTTACTCCAGCACTTTGTGTCCTCATGCGCATTAACTGACATTTACAGTTCTTTGTTTCTACATGAATTAAAAGGCTCGCCAGTAAGGTACTGGATAGACAGGAGTAGAATTATTTGGCAAAAGGTGTCAGTCCTTCAGTACAGATGCAAAACCAGGTCAACAGACACTGCAAATGAGCCTCCTTATTCAAATTCTTGCTTAGAGGTTTCAAGCTATATTCAGAACCAGCAGCAACAAATCAGCACAATATAATTAAAACTGTTTTAAAGACAGTTATTAAGTTTGAATCAGTTCTCACTTGAGGCCAATAGAAACATTGACGATCGGAGACATTCCAACTTTAATTAAGAACATATAACCCATGTGGATATTAGTCTTCAGCTAATCAACTAATTAAAACATTTCACTGCAACACCCATTCATTAAACACTGAATCAGCATGTCTGAACACAGCAAAGACTCACAGAAATGTGTTTACCCCAAGAGAAATATCTAATTGAACTTCTTCAGCCAGAGGGCGGTGATTCTGTGGAATTCATTGCCACAGGCGGCAGAGGAAGCCAAGTCACTGGGTGATGGACAAGTTCTTGATTAGTAAGGATGTCAATTGTTACGGGGAGAAGACAGGAAAATGAGGTTGTGAAGGAAATATAGATCAGCCATGATTGAATGGCAGAGAAGACTTGATGGGCCGAATGGCCTAATACTGCTCCTATGACTTATTGTGAGTCAGGCTCTGGCAATATTAAATCAACAGCACATATAACTAGATGGTAAATACAACTAGATAGCTTGCAATATAGATTTTGACTGTCGCAGCGTCGCAGTGGCCTCTGCAGCCCGTCTGTCTTTTTATTATTTTTTGTCTCGTTTGAATGTAGATTTTATTTATTTTTTTGTGTATGTGTGTGGGTATGTGTGTGGGGGGCGGGGGGTGGGGGAAACTTTAAAAATCTATCCCCTGCACGGAGAACCCGACCTTTTCTCTGTCGGGTCTCCGTTGTCGTTGGGGCCTAATACCGTGGAGCGGCCTCCAGCAGGAACGACCTGGGGCTCCAGTCGCGGAGCTGCGGACCTACTCACCATCGCGGAGCTGGCCGAGTTCGGAGCGGGTGGAGCTGTGGTGGCGTGCGGCTGCGACCCGACCCCGGAGATTCGGAGGCTCCAACCGCAGGTCTGGTGGACAGTGACACCGGGAGCCCGCGGGTCCCTGCTGGGAGACCGCTTTTCGGGGCTTCCGCAACGGTGACTTCACCCGCCCGAGTTGCGGGGTTGAAGAATACCTGGAGCGGGGCCTTACATCATTGCCCGGCGTGGCTTGGAATGGCTGTGGGACTTTGCTAGCGCCCGCCGGGGGCTCCAACAACAAGACCCGGAGCGCGGCCTTGCATCACCCGGCGCGGCGTTAATGGCCGCGGGACAATTACCATCGCCCGCCGGGGGCTTTGACTCTGACATCGGGAGGGGAATGGGGAGTGCAGGGGAGAGATAAGTCTTTGCCTTCCATCACAGCGAGGAGGAGATGCGCTGTGATGGATGTTTGTGTAAATTGTGTTGTGTCTTGGTTCTTTCTTGTGTGTATGACTGCAGAAACAACATTTCATTTGAACCTCAATGGGGTTCAAATGACAAATAAATGGTATTGTATTGTTTTGTAAAACTTAGCTGTAGTTCGCCAGGGTACTTGTATTAACACTGGAACATTTTTTATCTCCCAATTTGCATAGAGTTTTACAAGACCTTACATTCATACCAAGCAGCCACAAATCCATGGTCTTAAATTTTAGAGAGAAGAAATTAATTTATTTTAGCAAATCCTGAAGTTGGAAAAGAGGGCACATGAAAGCAATAGTATTTTAGATGGGCCGTGTTCAATCTCACTCTGCTTCAACTTCATAGACATTGCAGGAGCTTGAAACTAGAAAATTCCACTGGGTTCCCACTCATTTCCTCCCTTGTAGAAACAGAGAACTGCAGGTGCTGGCTAATACAGAAAAGGACACAAAGTGCTGGCGTAACTCAGCAGGTCAGGCAGCATCTCTGGAGAACATGGATAGGTGACGTTTCGGGTCGAGACTCTTCTTCAGATTCTCTCGCTGTAAGCAAGCCAAGGGTAGTTGGTGTTGTAAGTGGCTGGGGAGGAGGTGGGAGCCGTGGGTGTGGCATGGGAAGACATCAGTAGATCCATCTGCTATAACCAAAATCCGTTATCATCAGGACTGTTAAAGTGAGGGTTTATTGAGGGTTAAATGAGAGCTTGAAACTTTAAAATTCTGTTGAGTTGCCACTCATTTTCTCCTTTGTAGAAACAAAGAACTGCAGACGCAGGGTAACACACAAAAGGACAAAACATATGAGAACAACTTGGCAGGTCGGGAAGTTTCTTGGTGGTAGAGGACATTCCGGGGCAGCTTCCAACAGATACCCAACAGATTATATGAACTCATAATGGAGGGTTCACAGACAGTCACTGGACCGTCTTTGCAAGCAAGAACCCAGCTTAATTAATCATCTGTGCATTGTAAGGAGCAGAAAGAATGTGTATTATCATTCTCAGCGCATTGGACTCTACGTAAGCTAATAGCACAGATTGGAAAGCATCTGAGAAACCTGGTCTGAAAAAGGATCCCCACTCGAAAAATCACCTTTCCATGTTCTCCAGCAATGCTCCCTGACCAGCCGAGTTACTCCAGCACTTTGTGCCTTTTTCTATAAACCAGCATCTGCAGTTCCTTGATTCTACTAACCTGGAAACTTCACGCTTCACATGAATCAGTAATACTCTGCAGTGCCAGAGTCCATAACACATGGACTCATGGAAAATATATATTTAGTGGTACTTTTGGTTTCTTATAAATTGGTCAGATATAGTAAATTTAGTTTATTGAACTCATGCATACATAATATGAATTATGTCAACAGCACAATGATGCGTCTAGTAGGCCCTAAAAATTGTAAGATTAGTATAAATGGGTGGTTGATGGACTCGGTGGGCTGAATGACCTGTTTCTGTGGCTGTGTCCCTCTAATACTCCATGATAAGTTTATTAATAATTACTGTCTAGTTCCTGTGGCATTGTCATTTTTCAACGCATTCCATCTATTATCTCATTGTTCACTTAAATGTATTAAAGATTCTCATCACTGGTTTCAAATGATTCTCGGTCTGATTGCATGCTATCTAAATGATCATTTGTTGCCATATGTTCCCGTTCATAACCCTTTCCCTCCTGCTTCTAATTACCATTCATGGGCTTGTTCCTTCTGCCACAAATACTTGACTCATTTTCTCCCCTTCTTTGCTTAGGTTGAATGTTATTGCTGGCATTTCTCCTCCAGTACGCTATTGTTATTTAAATGTACTCCAAGATGCTAAACATTGGCAGGCATTCCAACAATAACAGGCATTCCCACTATTGCAGCAAGTTATGAACTCAACCTTCAATACCAACCACCCAGATGCATTTCCCATCCAGCGATTAGGAAGGGAATGGGGATTTTGTTTTTCCAGAGGGCCTATGTAGAGACCCATCGGTTCAAATCACATCTTTGGATTAATGTCTCTCTTCCATCCAAACCTTTCTCACTGGTGAAACACAAAGTGCTGGAGTATCTCCGCGGGTCAGGCAGCATCAGTGGAAGGATTGTTTTGGGTTGGGACCTTCTTCAGACTGATTGTAGTGAGGTGGAGAAACCCAGACAGAGGTGGGGGCAGGACAAAGCCTGGCGAGTGTTAGTTGGATGCAAGTGAGGAGGGGGCAGGGGTCGATCAGTAGATGGGTGGACAAAGGCTAGAAATCTTTCTCCCACTGTATCATTTTCCTTCCACTTCACAATTATGCGCCACTTTGTGTTGGTCTATCACATAAAATCCCAATAAAATACATTTACATTTGTGGTTGTAACGTGACAAAATGTGGAAAATTCAAGGGGTATGAATATTTTTGCAAGCCACTGTACGTAGGATGGTGTGCAAATGCAAATAGTTAGTGGTGCCTAAATACATATCTTGAGACAAAAATACTACTACAAATAGCTCTCAAGCCATTAATGATTCACATAAGGTCACATCAGTTCTTGGGTTCTATTTCGGATTTGAAATGTAATAGCCAAAATAAGCTATTTTCTGCTTTTGCTGATGTCTCCTGTCTTGCCTTTTACTCTTTCACTTAGTTACTCTCCACATCTGACTTTATTTTTAATTCATTTGTGGGATTGAATGTCATGAGCAAAGCCAGCGTTGTTGCCATAGGCAACCAGCTGGTTGGTTGGGCCTGCTTTGGATAGCAGTAACATCCACCTCTCTCTATCTGCTACTCGATTCATGCATAGTCCAGACCCGGTAAACAATATGCCAAAGAAACTGAGTGAACCGGCTGTGTTGTTATGACAACTTAATATTTCCATGACCATGTCTCCGAGCATCAGCTTTATTGGGGAAGATTGCACAAACTGATGGTCTTTTCTCTCAAAAATGTTGCAGAATTAATTGTGAAGCATTTCCCACTCATGTGGAAACAAAACTGGGTCACTCAGGAGCAAGAGTTTAATCTGGGGTTTGGTTAGTCAGTGGAACTTTCCCTCATGTGAAGTCTTAGAAGTAAATTGTGTAGATGCATTCAAAGCAAAGTACATGAGGGAGAAAGAAACAAAATTGTATAATTATGGTCTTGGATAAAATAATGTGGAAGGAGGTTCAATCCTGACTTGGAACCTTATTGTAGCAAATGGACTTTTCTTTGCCTAAATGGCAACTGCACACCTAACCCAGCAACCAAAGCATTCCCAGAGAAGGATCTATTATTATCTGAACAAGCAATCTACTCTTTTTAATCTATTTTCAACCTAAATATCTAGGTATAGCATTGTTTAATTATATTCTGCTCTCTGTATCTTTCCCTTTGCTCTCTTACCTCTAATGTTCATTTAATTTTTGTTCATTAGATGTTCATTTCACTGTACATGTTGTATGTGACAAATAAAGTTGACTTGACTTGATCTATTGAGCTTACATAGAAACATAGAAATTAGGTGCAGGAGTAGGCCATTCGGCCCTTCGAGCCTGCACCGCCATTCAATATGATCATGGCTGATCATCCAACTCAGTATCCCGTACCTGCCTTCTCTCCATACCCTCTGATCCCCTTAGCCACAAGGGCCACATCTAACTCCCTCTTAAATATAGCCAATGAACTGGCCTCACTACCCTCTGTGGCAGAGAGTTCCAGAGATTCACGACTGTCTGCGTGAAAAAAGTTTTTCTCATCTCGGTTTTAAAGGATTTCCCCCTTGTCCTTAAGCTGTGACCCCTTGTCCTGGACTTCCCCAACATTGGGAACAATCTTCCTGCATCTAGCCTGTCCAACCCCTTAAGAATTTTGTAAGTTTCTATAAGATCCCCTCTCATTCTCCTAAATTCTAGAGAGTATAAGCCAAGTCCATCCAGTCTTTCTTCATAAGACAGTCCTGACATCCCAGGAATCAGTCTGGTGAACCTTCTCTGCACTCCCTCTATGGTAATAATGTCCTTCCTCAGATTTGGAGACCAAAACTGTACGCAATACTCCAGGTGTGGTCTCACCAAGACCCTGTACAACTGCAGTAGAACCTCCCTGCTCCTATACTCAAATCCTTTTGCTATGAAAGCTAACATACCATTCGCTTTCTTCACTGCCTGCTGCACCTCCATGCCTACTTTCAATGACTGGTGTACCATGACACCCAGGTCTCGCTGCATCTCCCCTTTTCCTAATCGGCCACCATTTAGATAATAGTCTGCTTTCCTGTTTTTGCCACCAAAATGGATAACCTCACATTTATCCGCATTATACTGCATCTGCCAAACATTTGCCCACTCACCCAGCCTATCCAAGTCACCTTGCAGTCTCCTAGCATCCTCCTCACAGTTAACACTGCCCCCCAGCTTAGTGTCATCCGTAAACTTGGAGATATTGCCTTCAATTCCCTCATCCAGATCATTAATATATATTGTAAATAACTGGGGTCCCAGCACTGAGCCTTGCGGTACCCCACTAGTCACTGCCAGCCATTGTGAAAAGGACCCGTTTACTCCTACTCTTTGCTTCCTGTTTGCCAGCCAGTTCTCTATCCACATCAATACTGAACCCCCAATGCCGTGTGCTTTAAGTTTGTATACTAATCTCATGTGGGACCTTGTCGAAAGCCTTCTGGAAGTCCAGATACACCACATCCACTGGTTCTCCCCTGTCCACGCTACTAGTTACATCCTCGAAAAATTCTATAAGATTCGTCAGACATGATTTACCCTTTCGTAAATCCATGCTGACTTTGTCCAATGATTTCACCACTTTCCAAATGTGCTGCTATCCCATCTTTAATAACTGACTCTAGCAGTTTCCCCACTACCGATGTTAGACTAACTGATCTGTAATTCCCCGTTTTCTCTCTCCCTCCCTTCTTAAAAAGTGGGGTTATGTTTGCTACCCGCCAATCCTCAGGAACTACTCCAGAATCTAAAGAGTTTTGAAAGATTATTACTAATGCATCCACTATTTCTGGAGCTGCTTCCTTAAGTACTCTGGGATGCAGCCTATCTGGCCCTGGGGATTTTTCGGCCTTTAATCCATTCAATTTACCCAACACCACTTCCCGACTAACCTGGATTTCACTCAATTCCTTCAACTCCTTTGACCCGCGGTCCCCTGCTATTTCCGGCAAATTATTTATGTCTTCCTTAGTGAAGACGGAACCAAAGTAGTTATTCAATTGGTCCGCCATATCCTTGTTCCCCATGATCAACTCACCTGTTTCTGACTGCAAGGGACCTACATTTGTTTTAACTAATCTCTTTCTTTTCACATATCTATAAAAACTTTTGCTGTCAATGATTTCCCTGCCAGTTTTCTTTCATAATCTATTTTTCCTTTCCTAATTAAGCCCTTTGTTCTCCTCTGCTGGTCTCTGAATTTCTCCCAGTCCTCTGGTATGCTGCTTTTTCTGGCTAATTTGTACACATCATCCTTCGCTTTGATACTATCCCTGATTTCCCTTGTTATCTACGGATGCACTACCTTCCCTGATTTATTCTTTTGCCAAACTGGGATGAACAATTTTTGTGGTTCATCCATGCAGTCTTTAAATGTCTTCCATTGCATATCCACCGTCAACCCTTTTAGAATTAATTGCCAGTCAATCTTGGCCAATTCACGTCTCATACCCTCAAAGTTACCTTTCTTTAAGTTCAGAACCATTGTTTCAAGCTGATTCATAGCTTGAGTTTGACTTGATTGTATTCATAGAGCCATACAGTGTGGAAGCAGGCCCTTTGGCCCAACTTGCCTATGCTGACAAACATGCCCCATCTACACTAGTGCCACCTGCTTGTGTTTGGCCCATATCGTTCTTAACCCATCGCCTTCAATAGTACCTGCCCCAACTTCCTCCGCCGGCATCTTGTTCCATGCACACAACACCCTGTGTGTAAAAACATTACCTCTGAGGTATGGTATATCTGATCTGTTTCTCATTCATGTATGTTGTGGCTGATCTGTTTGGATAGCATGCAAAACAAAGCTTTTCATTGTACCTCGGTATGCATGATAATAATAAATACAAAGCTAAACCAGTTCACTATAGTTCCCAAATATATATTAGGCATCAACTCCAAGCCAAATGCAATTGATATGGGATGGGGATATTCTGAGGCATAGTGAAGACAATAGTTTATACAAAGAGCAAGAAATATAAAAAGCATCATGAAATGCCTCTTGCCAAACCTTTGATCTCAGCTGTCAGAGAGATTTTGTTTTCCCCGCAATGTAAATTAGCATTCATCCTAAAGCAGCTAATAATATTTTCCTTTTCAATGCAATGATATTTTCAAGTACACAAAGGGTGGTGGGTGTATGGATCAAGCTACCAGAGGAGGTAGTTGAGGCAGGGACTATCCCAATGGTCAACAAACAGTTAGGTACATGGATAGGACAGGTTCTGAGGGATATGGACCAAATGCAGGCAGGTGGGTCTAGTGTCGCTGGGTCATGTTGGCTGGTGTAGGCAGGTTGGGCCGAAGGGCCTGACTCTACACTGTATCACTCTATGACTATGACTAAAAAAACATAGGGCTTTTACTTGCATGAGTATAATGGTGAGCCTTCTCTGATATTTGTGTCTAAACATTAGTGTGAGTTCAGGTGAGGACAGAACCCTGGATCTCCTGGCCTCTGTCTTGGATTATCCTGAAGTTAACTCGGGTGGTACAGCTGGTGTCTCACATCGCCAGAGACCTGGGTTCGATCCTGACTTTGGGTGCTGTCTGTGTGGAGGTTGCACGTTCCCCCCCGCGACCACGTGAGTTTTCTCCCACATCCCTTTTCTCCCACATCCCACATCCTTGGCAGGACAAATCAAAATAGGACGTACATGGTAAATGGTAGGGAATTGAAGAATACAGTTGAACAGAGGGATCTGGGTATAACCGTGCATAGTTCCTTGAAGGTGGAATCTCATATAGATAAGGTGGTAAAGAAAGCTTTTGGTGTGCTAGCCTTTATAAATCAGAGCATTGAGTATAGAAGCTGGGATGTAATGTTAAAATTGTACAAGGCATTGGTGAGACCAAATCTGGAGTATGGGGTACAATTTTGGTCGCCAAATTATAGGAAGGATGTCAACAAAATAGAGAGAGTACAGAGGAGATTTACTAGAATGTTGCCTGGGTTTCTACAACTAAGTTACAGAGATAGGTTGAATAAGTTAGGTCTTTATTCTCTGGAGCGCAGAAGGTTAAGGGGGGACCTGATAGAGGTCTTTAAAATGATGAGAGGGATAGACAGAGTTGATGTGGACAAGCTTTTCCCTTTGAGAATAGGGAAGATTCAAACAAGGGGACATGACTTCAGAATTAAGGGACAGAAGTTTAGGGGTAATATGAGGGGGAACGTCTTTACGCAGAGAGTGGTGGCGGTGTGGAATGAGCTCCCAGTGGAAGTGGTGGAGGCAGGTTCATTGGTATCATTTAAAAATAAATTGGATAGGCATATGGATGAGAAGGGAATGGAGGGTTATGGTACGAGTGCAGGCAGGTGGGACTAAGGGGAAAAAAAATTTGTTCGGCATGGACTTGTAGGGCCGAGATGGCCTGTTTCCGTGCTGTAATTGTTATATGGTTATATGGTTATATGGTTATATCCCAAAGACATGCAGTTTTGTAGGTAAATTGGCCTCTGTAAAAAAAATGTCTGTGGTGTGTCGGCATTGGATGCACAAATGAGATAAAATAGACTGAGTGTGAACGGGTGATCGATGGGTGGTGTGGATTTGGTGGGTCGAAGAGCCTGTTTCCGTGCTGTATTTCTAAAACTAAAACTAAATTAGTGTGAACGGATGATTGATGGGTGGTGTGGCCTCTGTGGGCTGAAGGGCCTGTTTCCATGCTATATCTTTCAATCAATTGATCGATCTTTATGAAAAGCAGAATAATCATTGCCTCTCCACTGAAGTCTACTGCAGGTCTGTAGCTGTATTTGCTTTGTAGGTATGAATTAAATGCCAGAGAAGATTACACAAAGCAATTCGTGCCCTCTCAACTTGTAAATGTTAATGACTGCCAATCAATCTCTCTCACATTGAATTAAGAAAGTAGAATCTCCTTATTGCAGGTCTGAATGATTGGTTCAAATTAATACATTTAAAATATTTTTTTTAAATATCCCTTTTAATCCCTTTCTGCCTCCTTTCTCCTTATTCAATCTCATTGTCCCTCTCTTTAATTCACTTTCTGTATTTGATTTAATGTGGAATTTATCCAGTAAATTGTGAGATGTTCCTCTTTTTACATTTGCATTACTAAATTACGGCCAAAAACGGGCCGGTGTGAGCGCCAGCGGTCGGTGGGTCGAGAACGGGCCGTGAGAATCCCGGTGATTAGTGGCGTACGTTCTGCCAAGAACAAAGAGGGACCCAGTGAGGGAGGCCACCAAGAGAACAATGAGTTATAGCAGTAAAATTAGGCCAATCGGCCCATCAAGTACACCCTACCATTCAATCATGGCTGATCTCTGCCTCCTCATCCCATTTTCCTGCCAACTCCCCATTACCCTTGACACCCGTTCTAATCAAGAACGTCTATCTCTGCCTTAAAAATATCCACTGACGGCCTTCACAGCTCTCTGTAGCAATGAGTTATACAGATTACCTACTCTTTGACTAAAGAAGTTCCCTCACCTCCTAAAAGAGCGCCCTTTAATTTTGAGGCTATGACCTCTGGTCTTAGACTCTCCCACCAGTGGAAACATCCTTTCCACATCTACTCTTTTGTGGGAGAGGGAGGGGGTGTGGGGGGGAGTTAGAAGGACGATGGACTATCAGGATTTAAAGAGCCTCGTTTAATGGGCCTGTCCCACTTAGGCGACTGCAGGATACATGGGGGCCACATGTTCACAGGTGGTTGCCGGAGAGTCGCCTTCATGGTCGTGAGGCGTTCCCGCATTCTGGGAACTAGAAGCGGCCTTATTATGGACGCCAAGAATTTTTCAACATGTTGAAAAATTAGCGGTGACCAGAATGAGACCGCCATGGAGAGTAGCGAGAATTCTCGTGCCGTAGGTGGGTCGCCAGGAGGTCGAAGGTTCTCGTAAGTTCTTGTAGATTCTAGCCGGTGCTGACCGGAAAATTTAATTGGCTCATTGGGGGAAAAAAACGTAAGCAGTAGTTTTCAGAACCAAGGATAACCGACCGGTAATGTTAATGTCCGGTGAGCTTCACAGCCGTGTATCTCTGGTTTCTTAAAAGTTGTCTCCACCCCTTTTCCCCTCTTCTCCTCCACCCTCCTCTCCCCCCCTCTTTTAAAGGACTTACCGTACACTGTGCTTTAGTCGCCTTAATTACAGCGCCAACCTTCCTGTTCATTGCGGAGTGTGTCGGCATCACCTTGGCTTTGCACCGTGTAAATTTCACTCAGACAGCGCTCCCCCCCGCCCGCATGCCCTGTACCCCGCCTGCATAACGGGCTGGTGAAGGAAGCGATGTGCGTGTGTGTGTTCCACTCTGACAGCAGTCGCCTGAAAAACCGCCTAAGTGGGACAGGCCAATAAAGCTACTAATGTAGAAATAAAGTGACCAGCAGATGCTGGTTAAAACACAAAATGACACAAAATGCTGAAATAACTCAGCAGGTCAGGTGGAATTTCAGGAGAACATGGATCAGTCCCAACCTGAAACATCACCTTTCTGTGTTCTCCAGAGATGCCACCTGGCTTGCTGAGTTACTCCAGCACTTTATGTCCTTTTGTGCTTAATTGTAATTGTTTTCGAGTGGGGGCGCTGTCCTGAACGGCTGCCTGTCCTGCAGCTGTCCGTTTTTTTTCACTTCTTTTTAAATTATTTTTAGTACGTTAAAGTGTTTAGTTGGGGGGTCTAATCTTTTTATGTGTGGGGGGTGGTGGGGGGGAAGGGGGAAACTGCTTTTCAAGTCCCTACCTGGTTGGAGAGGCTACCTTCCTCCGAGCAGCACCTTCGACCTGTCCTCGCGGACTACCAGCGGGTCCTGGAGCGACGTTTCCTGAGGGGACCTGGCCAGAACCTCGGCTTTGGCGGCGGCGCGGCGCTGGAGTGCTGTTGCGGAGCGGGCGATGCCTTGTCTGGGTCGCCGCGCTGGAACTCCAGTATGCTGGGACCGCCGATAATAACATCGTGGAGCCGCGGTTCTGTGGAGCGGCCAGCTGCGGCGCTGAACTTTACATCCCGGACCCTGGGATCTCTTGCCGAGATCGCCAGTGTGTGGGGCTCCGATCGGCGCGGTCTGTTGGCTTGGAAGCCGTGGTCTCCGGTAAGAGGGCGGCCGTTCCTGGCACCCCAAGCCGCTGAGGGTTCTCCCGACGCCGGAGTACCATCACCCGGCGAGAACGGCCGGGAACATCGGGCCCCGTAACGGCGACTGTGGGGGCCTCATAGGCCCGACTTTGGGTGGACAAGACGATGGGGACTGGACTTTGTGCCTTCCCCCACAGTGGGAACCTCTGTGGGGGGATGTTTTTATGTTTTAATGTTAAACTTCTTGAACGCTACGTTGTATTTTTATTAGTGTGCTGCAAGGACATCTGAATTTCCCCTGAATAAGGGGATTAATAAAGTAATATCTATCTATCTACTGACCTTGAGGCATGGTGGTGCAGCATGTAGAGTTGCTACCTTACAGTGGTAGTGAACCGGGTAGGGTCCTGACTACAGCTGCTGTCTGTACGGAGTTTGCACATTCTCCCCGTGAGCTGCGTGGGTTTTTTCCAGATGCTCGGTTTTCCAGATGTTCCAGTTTCCTCCCACCCACACATCTAAAGATGTGCAGGTTTATAGGTTAATTGGCTAAGGTAAAATTATAAACTGTCCCTGGTGCGTGTAGGATTGTGTGCGGGGGAACGCTAGTCGGCGTGGACTCAGTGGGCCGAAAGGCCTGTTTCCACGTTGTATCTCTAAACTAAACTAAACTTGTTGTCCCTTAACTGCCTCCACAATTCAGGGCTGCCAATAAAGTCAATCTTCTCAGTGGCATCCACACATCTATGAACAAATAATTCTGTTTTTTTAAATACTGGTTTCAAATCTCTGTGTGAAATGGGCTAGCCTTAACTAGCTTCATTAAATAGTTATTGCACCCACTAGCAACCAAGTATGTTTTTACCTCCTCAGTATCAAATGATGGAAAGTGACACCTGTGGTGTTTGGGGCCTTGGTGTAAGAGGAGAACTGAATAGGCCAACAGTTTCAAGAGAGAGTTAGATTTAGCTCTTGGGGCTAAAGGAATCAAGGGATATGGAGAAAAAGCAGGATGATCAGCCATGAGGCTGGCTCAAAGGGCTGAATGGCCTACTCATAGAAACATAGAAAATAGGTGCAGGAGTAGGCCATTCGGCCCTTCGAGCCTGCACTGCCATTCAATATGATCATGGCTGATCATACTCCTGCACTTATTTTTTTATGTTTTAATGTTTCTAGCTCAGTACTGCACAGCTTTATTTCAAAGGCCTCACCACACACTTCTGATGGCCTCTGTATACAACTGTTCTAAGCCCGTAACCCCGTGACCACATAAACACATAACCCCGTGCTTAACATGGTTGCAATCTTAAATGAAGAAAGGTTAGGACCCGAAACATCACCTATTCCTTTTCTCCAGAGATGCCGTCTGACCCGCTGAGTTACTCCAGCATTTGTGTCTATCTTCGGTATATACCAGCATCCGCAGTTCCGTCCTACACAAAAGTTCATAAGACTTGATCGGACCCAGAGATCTGAATGGCCTTCTTTTGTCATGTAAACTTTCTATGCATTTGATTACATTTACAGGATGGATGCAACTTTTTCCAGCGATCCTATGCAACTGCCTTTACACTGTGCATGTTCAACTCGTCAGTGCAACAAATTGAACAAGTCCTGCATGCCAGCTGAGACCATCAGCCAGCGCTCAATGACACCAAGGCTCAACGTTGAGGATAGTGGGTCACATTCCCACCTACACGCTGCCATTCCATGAGCAATGGCTGGCCAGCAGGTGACGGTTGCAAACAGTGCTCACCTCAAAGAGATGGGGCCCATGCTGTCAGCTAACATTGGTTGATAGGCTCAACTGATGTGCAATACCTGTAAAATTAGTCTCACTATGAATGCAGGGTAATGGGAAAATGAATGTCTTTAGACTTTAGAGATACAGCATGGAAACAGCGGCCCAATGTATCCGTGCCGACCAGCAATCCCCATGCACTAGCACTCTCCTACACACCAGGGGCAATTTACAATTTTACACTAGCCAATTAACCTACAAGACTGTATGTCTTTTGGGTGTGGGTGTTTTGAAAGGTTTTTCTATAGTAACACGCTAAAACAGTAGTGCTGACAAGCACATAATTCAGTTTTGCGATTTGGGTATTAATCTCAGATTGCAGAAGTGATCTTGTTTTTGCAATAATTCATTTGGTCTTTGGCTTCAGGCATCACAGATACTTTTAACTCGGTTTTCGCTCACTGTGAGTTCAGAAGAGCAGCCAGCATTTCTGTACACGGTGATTAACCAAAGCTGTAAATTACTGTTGTCATTCAGAAACTTTCAATGAAAATCCCTGTGACCTTAAAGATTCTGCAGTTTTTCTGAACAGAGAACGACAAAACATTGGGGAGAATCTAGTACCAGAGGGCACAGCCTCAGAATAAAAGGACGAGAAAACACTTTTTCTCTCAGAGAGTGGTGAGTCTGTGGAATTCTCTGCATCAAGGGGGGGTGGAGGCAGGTTCTCTGGATGCTGTCAAGAGAGAGCTAGATAGGGCTCTGGGGATATGGGGAGAAGGCAGGAATGAGGTACTGATTGGGGATGAATAGCCATGATCACATTGAATGGTGGTGCTGGCTCGAAGGGCCGAATGGCCTACTCCTGCACCTATTGTCTATTGATGTACCTTTAGAAGTCAAAATCATAACTCTTTTTCAGCACTGCAACTATTTTCCCTGAAACATTTTAATGCTCATTTCCAGACCGTTTATAACACTGCTGGAATTAGAGCATTGACGTCTGATGCAGGTCAACTTTGAAACCAAGATGCATTAAGTGTGCTGGACAGGATGATAACCCTACCTGGTGGAGGCAGATCTTCCCACTACATTTAAGCACCTAGACAGGTACTTAAATTGCCAGGACGAATAAGGCTGTGGACCTAATGAAGGTAAATGAGATTGGAGTACTTCGGTACAACAGGCAGCATGGAGACGGTGGACTGAAGAACACATCTGAAGAAGGGTCTCAACCCGAAAAGTCACCTATTCCTTATCTCCAGAGAAGCTACCTGACCCGCTAAGTTACTCCACTATTTTGTGTCTATCTTCAGTAGACTAAGGGCCTATTTCTGTGCTGCACTGTGCTGTACTCATTCTCCATGTAACATTTTGAACATTACCAGAGAATTTGGACGATATTGTCCCCGGAGAGCATTCCCCAGAGGTCATTGAAGCAACAACCTAGTCTTCCCGGTGTGATTGCACACTGGGTGAGTGTCCAGTTAAATGCCTCAAACACCTTCAATCTTCAGGCGTGATCCCTGCACACCAACCATATTCTTTGCTTCCTTCTCTGCGCACTTGCAATCTCCATCTCATTGAAAATGTAGGTCTCCATTCCCACCTTGGCAACACTGGCCCTGGTCTGTCCCAACTGTTGACTGAGGCCCACCCACTCCATCCTACAATGCCCACACTTCATCAAGGCTCCAATTCCCCCAACACAAGCCATCCTCCCAGAGTCCAGAGCATGAGGGACATACAACATGGTTCATCTACTGCACTGAAATGGACAATGCTCTCACAATGGGCACAGAGAAGATTTACAAGGATGTTGCCAGGACTAGAGTGTTTGAGCTATAGGCTGAGGTTGAGTAGGCTGGAACTTTATTCCTTGGAGCACAGGAGGATGAGGGGTGATCTTATAGAGGTGTATGAGATCATTAGAGGAATAGATCAGGTAGATGCACAGAGTCTCTTGCCTAGAGTAGGTGAATTGAGGTCCTGAGGACATAGGTTTAAGGTGAAGAGGAAAAGATTTAATAGTAATCTGAGGGGTAACATTTTCACACAAAGGGTGGTGGATGTATAGAACAAGCTGCTAAAGGAAGTAGTTGAGGCAGGGACTATCCCAACATTTATGAAGCAGTTGGACAGGTACAGGTTTGGAAGGATATGGACTTAATGTTGGCAGGTGGGACTAGTGTAGCTGGGACATTGTTGGCTGATGTGGGCAAATGGGCAAGTGTTTCCACGCTGTATCACTCTACCACTCCATGTCTCTAACTGTATCCATGGACTCCACACTCTAAATCATGAGGTTTCAGCAGAGGGTCATTGAGTGAAACGGCTGCTTCACATTCCTAACATACTCCTCGAAGTACCGGGATTTCCCAGGCAATGTGATCTTAAGGATCTTCCATTGCTATTTATGCCCAATTTAGAACACAGAACATAGAAGAGTACAGCACGAAAACAGGATCTCCGGGACACGGTCAGTGCCGAGATCAACTCTTATCTGCCTGCACATAGAAACATAGAAAAATAGGTGCAGGAGTAGGCCATTCGGCTGACCATTTAAAATCAATACCTCGTTCCTGCTTTTCCCCCCCATATCCCTTGGTTCCTTTAGACCTAAGAGCTAAATCTAATTCTCTCTTGAAAACAGTGAAGTGCAGGAAGAGAATTTGCAGGGTGTAAAGCACGTCAGAAAGCAAAAGCAAGAAAAACGTACATTTCAAAAAGCCCTTGGCAACAATTTATTTTTAGTGAGCCTTCACAGTTATAATTGATGCCTCTCAGGTTGAGTAGAACGTTAGGGCCAATAAATCTTCCTAAGAATGGAGTCCTTTCATCATGAATTGCCCACTCTATCTCCTTAACAGTGACTTAATTCAATTTTACAGCCCAAATTAAGCAATTTCACAGCAAACCCTCGTTGTGGAAAATAGTGCAAAACCTGCAGTATTATGTAAAGATTCGCAACACACAGTTCACTCCTTTCTCCCCACTATTGCTGGATTTTTGCACACCAATAGTGGTTTCCAGAGTGGACCTGCCATTCATCAGAAAATTCTGGGCTATTATTAACACTGCATCTTGTCCAGTAGAATATCGATTTTTATTTGCTTTTGCGTTAACAGGTTTCCTCAGACCTCTCCCAGTCTTTGTTCAGTTTAGTTTAGAGATACAGAATGGAAACTGGCTCATCAGTCCTCCAAGTCCACACCACCCACACGATCACCCATTCCCACTAGTTTTCCTAGTTTCTCATCCACTCCCTATACATTAGTGGCATTTATTTTACTGAGGCCAGTTAACCTACAAGCCTGCATATCTTTACAACATGGGAGGAAACCAGAGCACCTGGAGGAAACGGTCACAAAGAGAGCATGCAAACTCCACACAGAGAGCACCCGAGGTCAGGATCGACCCTGGGTCCCTGGTGCTGTGAGTCAGCAGCTCTCCCAGCTGCATCACTGTGCCTTCTCGAGAAAAATAATGCAGGAAATTTACTTTTATGTGTTAGACATGCATGAAGATTTCAAAACAGTTGGAGAATTTATTAGCAGAATGAACAGATACCTTGAATGTACTCTTGTGATGTATAGGAGTGAAAGACCAATGTTAACAATTTGTGCCCTGGGCTGATAATTGTTCATTGCTTCCTCATTTCTTTTCCCTAGTTGGACAGCCAATTTGAAGTATCAGCTCCCCGCTGTTGCCTTCATCAGCTCTTCCTGCTCACAACCTCCCTTGGGCTTTACTTTAGCTCTCTCCTAAACTGCATCTCTTTAAACCCCAGAGCAAGCATTCACACACAAGAAAACAAAAGCAGGAGTAGGCTAGCTGGCCTCACAAGCCTGCACTTCCATTCAATGCAAACATGGCCAATTGAAACCATTGAAGAATTATAAGGGTACATTTTGAAATTTCCTGTCCATTGGTATGATGTAAAACTCCAATAATCCGGCAAAACTTGGATCGGACTTTACTGGACTTTATCTTGCATTAAACAGTATACCCTTTATCCTGTATCTGTACACTGTGGATGGTTTGATTGGTCCCACCACTGATCACATC
The DNA here is from genome assembly GCF_028641065.1 of Leucoraja erinaceus. Lineage (NCBI taxonomy): Eukaryota > Metazoa > Chordata > Chondrichthyes > Rajiformes > Rajidae > Leucoraja > Leucoraja erinaceus. Next base: position 52,445,341 of record NC_073385.1, read on the forward strand.
TTCCCATCTCCAACCCGTTATGTTTGTCGCAGAGCCCGCTCCCACTGCAACTCCCTGGATAACTCATCCATTCCCACCCAAACCACCCCCTCCCCAGTACATTTCCCTGCAACCGGAGGAGATGCAACATCTGACCCTTTATCGCCTCCCTCGACTCTGTCCAGAGACCCCGACAGTCCTTTCAGGTTAGGCAGAGTTTCAATTGCTCCTCCTCCAAACTCGTCTACTGTATCCACTGTTCCAGGTGTGGACATATATATCGGCAAGATCAAATGTAGACTGAGCGATTGGTTTGCTGAACACCTTCGCTCGGTCAATCTTGGCCTACATCCCATTCCCACCTTGACATTTCTGCCCTGCACCTCCTGCATTGCCAGAGTGAGGCCCAGTGCAAATTGGAGGAACAGCACCTCGTAAAGGCTCCACCTTTCCTTGTCCATCGTTGCTTTTTTTTTTTTTTTTTTTTTTTTTTTTTGTACAGCACTTTGGTCAGCTTTGGTTGTTTTTTAAGGTGCTTAACAAATAAAGTTATTATTATTATTATTATATCTTTCATTCATTCGTTCTAAATCCCTCTATATCACCATCTATGTTTCCCTTTCCCCTGACTCTCAGTCTGAAGAAGGGTCTCGACCCGCATCTCTGATAGTCGCTCTATTTTGCTCTGCACACTAACATAGATTGTTAGGCTGGACTGTTCCTACAGCTTTGATTTTCACAGCTTTTAATTGATGGATTGATTGAAAGATGTAGCACAGACACAGGCCCTTCGGCCCATTGAGTCTACACTGATCATTGATCACACATTCACATTAGTTTAGTTTTGTTTAGCTTAGTTCAGTTTAATGTCACGTGTACCAAGGTACAGTGAAAAGCTCTTGTTGCCTGCTGACCAGTCAGTGGAAAAACTGTACAGGATTAGAGAATACAGGGAATAACATTTCTGTTATCCCACTTTCTAATCCACTCCCTGCACTTTAGGGACAAATTACGGAGCCCAATTAACCTGCAAACCCGTACATTTTTGGGATGTGGGAGAAAACCGGACCACCCACAGAAAGCCCACACGGTCACAGTGAGAACGTACAGACTCCACACCGACAGCATTTGAAGTCAGGATCGAGCCTGTATCTCTGGCACTGTGTGGCATCAGTTCTATCAGTGCTCCGGTTTCCTCCCACACTCCAAAGATGAACAGGTTTGCCTTGCCTGTTCCTGTAGTTCCAACATATAAAAATATTCTCATCAGCAACATCACGGCATCAAACTGGTTCGTAAATAATAGATGCCTTACAAGCGATCACAAATCAATCAACTGATTGAAAAATTCGAAATTGATTGCTGATGCACAAACATCTATTATTGTCGAGTTTCCTGGAAATTGATTACCTGTTATTACCCATTATTGTTTTCATTGTGTTTCATAGTGGATTTATTTTTGTTGCACAAAGCCATGTTTATGCTTGAGGATTTCATCAGTGGGACAAGATAGGCTTTGGATGAATGGTGTAAAATGCCAATTTTGACTCGTATACAGTATCATTGCTAAAATTAGCTGTTGTGTGTGTGTGTGTGTGCGTGTGTGTGTGTGTGTGTGTGTGTGTGTGTGTGTGTGTGTGTGTGTGTGTGTGTGTGTGTGTGTGTGTGTGTGTGGCCCTGTAGATGATACAAATCTAAAATAAAACAATTCTGGTGAAGGATCGCCAGTCTGAAAATTCTAACGCAAATTAACCTCACGATGCATGATAATGTACTTACTTATATGCCTGTTCCTTGCTGAGGATGCAGTGTAATGATTGGGAGCAGTAGTGGAATCTTCCATAATAGATACTTGACAATTTAATAATGTTATTGGGCAGTCAGAAAAGTAGCCTTCTCTATTTTGGTAAGGAGATAAACATGTGTTAGAGAGTTTGCTCTTAATTCAGAATTTTATTTTCCATCAAGAATTCCTGACTAGTCCCTGAATTACACATTTGGATAATGAAAATTCTATTAATATAATTCATAAGGTTTAAATTTACAAACAAGTACTGCTTCATAATGCTGATGCTACCAATGCAATTCAGTGCAACGGTCCTTGCTCCCTGCCATGCTCCTGCCCGTTTTGTCCACTGAACTTTCTTTCGTCACTTTTCATACCGTCCGACTTCTAGCTTCACACCTGCCACCCACCCACCTACCAATCTCGTTTAAACTCACCCATGTAGCAATAGTAAACCTGTTTGCCAGGATATTGGTACCATTCCAGTTCAGGTGCAACCCATCCCTCTTGTACAGGTCACCTCTGGCCCAGAAGTTCCCAATGGTCTATAAACCGGAATCCCCGTCTCCCTCCTGCAGCAATTGTTCAGTCACACATTCATCTGTCCCATCGTCCTGTTGCTACGCTCATTAACGCAAGGCACCTGGAGTAATCCAGAGATCACTACACTGCTTTTTGAACTTTTGCCTAACTATCTATATTCATCTCGACCCTTTTTCCTACCCATGTCATTTGTGCCACCATACACAAAGATTTCTGGCTGCGAATGAGAAGGTCATAGACCCTAGCAACAGGAAGGCAACACACCATCCTGGATAGACCCAAAATGCTGAAGTAACTCAGCGGGACAGGCAGCATCTCCGGAGAGGAATGGGTGATGTTTCGGGTCATGACCCTTCTTCAGACGGAGAGTCAGGGTAGAGAGAGAGAGAGAGGGAGAGAGAGACATAGAGATATGGATGGGCAAGGTGTGAAAAATGACAGATCAAAGGGGATGGTGATCAAGGAAAAAGTCAAATGGTTCATTGTTAGCTATGGGGGTGACAAAGAGAGATACAATCAATGAAATTTAATTAGGGGAACATGAAACTAGTCAGAGTACTAGGATGGGGAGAGACGGAGAGAGAGGGGAAGCATGGGTTACAAGAGTCTCAATTGCTGCCACACAATCTCCAGTCTGCCCCTAATTAGTTCAGTCTAACTAATGAGTATCGTACCACTATAGCTCTGGCTGACATTACCCTCCTCTGCTCTGTCTCAGAGTCAGACTCGATGTCACAGACCTGACTGCAACTGCTCCTCACCCCTGATGGGTAATCCCCCTCAACAGCATCCAAAATAGAATACTTGCTTTGAAGGAGAATGGTTCCCGGAAGTACCTGCACTCAATGTTTTCTCATTTTCCTCATGGTCACCCACCTTACGCTCTTCCTGCACCCCGGGCATGACCACGTCATTATCATTCCCATCTATGAAGCTCTCATTCTCTCAGACGATCCTAAGGTCATCCAGCTGCTGCTCCAGTTCCCTAGTAAAGTGTGTAAGGAGTTGCACCTACACACAATTCCCACAGGTGTAGTCATCGGGAATAGCAGCAGATTCCCTGACTTTGCACATCCTGCAGGAAGAACATTGCCCCATTCTGCCTGCCTCACTACTGCACTAAACCCAGGAGGAAAAAAGGCAAAACAATCACACACAAGAAACAGTTGACTGTACTTTACATCCTATCCCCCTTTCCGAAGCCTCCTTGCTGAAACCTATAGAGCCGGAGCCTCACACTTCCCTTCCACAAGACACTTCCCACTCCACACAGCCCCTCTTCCTCCTCCCCCTTCCACACTTTCCTCCCCTGGGCCCCTCTTACCCCTCCCCCCCCATACGGCCCCTCTTCCACTCTTCCACCCTTCCACCCTTCCCCTCACCCAACACAGCCACTCCCAAAAGGTCACTCTGCTAAACCTCTTTTTATTTGGCAGTTCAATTATCTAATTTTCATCACTCAACCAATCCAGTGACTGCTGTTTGAAATCTCCTGCTGCATCTCAGACACTGAATTAGACTCATTCACCCAATTCAACGACTGCCTCTTTGTGAAATCTCAGCTGTGTTGGGTTCTTGCCAAGCACATGATCAATGCAGTTATAGATTGGATCGCTGGAAAAAGTCAGCTAAAATGACATTGAGAAAAGTCTGATCAAAAGGGCCTGCATTTACAAAATTATTCAGTGTGGAAATACGTATGGAAAATATCAATTATACTTTCAAAATAACGCAAATGTTCAGTTCATAAATCCAGCCGAACTATGTCGAGCTATTGCTTTGTTTTGTTATAATCATGATGATGATGTCATTGTATGAGTAGTGTCTCTTAATTACAAAATGATTTGTGACATTGTCTGTCAAACGATTGATAACATTGATACTTTAAATTTTCATCCACTTTTACTTATGGTTTTGATGCATTTTGATGCATTTAATTCTGATGATGGAGAAACGTGCTCTCTCTATATCCGTGGTCAATGAGATTCCGTTTCTGTAATGCTTTCTTTATGGGAAACTCTTTGATCTTTTCCCCTTGTCACTAATCCTCATATCTGCAGATCCCACTGGTCTGGTATTAAGCACGCTGTGAATCACTAAGTATTTTTACTTTTACTTTGAGTAACGAGGAGAAAGGGAAATTTAACAAATAATTTATTTCCACAAATGACTTAAAGCTCAAACTCCAACAAGATCCTCACTTAAGTTTAGACAGCACTAGGGCTCTGGGAGGTCTTTACATTAAAACAGTTGTTGGAACAATTCAAAAGGAAATTTAGAAAATATGCAAGTTATCATTGAACAGCTGATTCAGAAAGTTAAGGTTCAGAATTGTTCAATATTTCAGGTTCAGGAAAGTTCAATTTAGAAGGTTGTCATCTATCCCCCAGCTAACAAAGACCCTTTCTATATTCTACATTTCCTTGATCAACATCTGCTTTGATCTGACTTGACTTGACTTGACATTTTCACACCTTACCCTTCCATATCTCCAGTCTCCATCTCCCCTGACTTTCAGTTTGAAGAAGGTTGTCAATCCAAGACGTCACCCATTCCTTTTCTCCAGATGCTGCCTGTCCTGCTGAGTTATTCCAGCATTTTGTGTCTTTTGTGTGACAGGAAACTATTTGTATCAACTTTGAAAGATTTAATGGTGAAGTCTATTGGTAGGTTGACAACATAAAACTAAGTAAGATGACCTGCTTTAATTGATAGTTATTTCTTAAACTCAACTTAGTTTAACAGCATGTAAACAGGCCCTTCGGCCCGCCAGGTCTGTGCTGATCAGCGATCCCCGTTACGCTGGCACACGATAAACACGAGGGACAATTTTCTATTTTTTACCAAAGCCAATTAATCTACAAACCTGTAAGTCTTTGGAGTGTGGGAGAAAACCAACGCACCCGGAGAAAACCCACACGGTCACATAGAGGACTTGCAAACTCCATACAGTCAGCAACCATAGTCAGGATCAAACCCGGGTCTCTGGCGCTGTAAGGCAGCAACTCTACCACTGCACCACCGTGCCGCCCCAACTTAAAACCAGCCACACTAAGACTATTATGTCAACCTGTATACATATACATTTTTTTTTAGTTCTACAGTCACTGAAGTTGTTGAATAAACAGTCTCTGGAGGGGTCTCGACTCAAAACGTCACCCATTCCTTCTCTCTGGAAATGCTGCCTATCCCACTGAGTTACTCCAGCATTTTCTTGGCAACTTCTGTGAAAGAATATTCTGTGATGCGTAATCTTTTATACGCAATTATTAGTAAATCAAATGTTTCAAAACAGGTTGTCTTGGCAATGGCCATGTTGTTTCAATATTGCCATGTCACCTCATCAAGTAAGCATCTGAGTTTATCCTGCACAAAAAAAGGCTATCTCAATGACAGATGAGTTAACATTTAAATTCCAGAGACTTGGCTGGAAATTCAGATGACAAACATACTTTTCCGTTGATGCAAGTCAATGTGTATCGTACAAGAGAAATAATTTCAAAGATTGTTAGGGATGTTCAAGATATGATGTTTCATCAATTTATTTTCAATACATTGTTTTAGATTTAGTTTTAGTTTTAGAGATACAGCATGGAAACAGGCCCTTCGACCCACCGAGTCTGCACCAACCAACCGTCATCCTACTTCAATCCTACACACCAGGGACAATTTACAGAAACCAAATAACCAACAAACCTGCACGTCTTTGAAATGTGGGAGGAAACCAGAGCACCCGGAGAAAACCCATGCAGTCACAGGGAGAGCATGTAAACTCTGTACAGACAGCACCCGCAGTCAGGATTGAACGCTGATTGGATTGATCTCTGGTGCTGCATGGCAGCAACTCTACTGCTACACCATTGTGCTCAAAAATATTACCATTTGATTAAACCTCTTTTACTAAATCATTGATGAAATACTAAACACAAGCCCTTAACTACAATGGACATGAATTATAAGTACCAAATTTACAATTATAACACACACAAGCTCCTGAAGAGGATGATACAAAATATTTTTGCCCTGCTTAGCAAGCCTCAAAGAAGAATCAGCTAAAAACTCCAATGTCTGTGCTTTTACACAGCACATATTGCTAATATGAGGCAGATTTTAGCTGTATCTCAGCTGTTAATCAGTGTGGAGCAACCCTGGAGCACAAGCTGCTTCATGGTCATTCACAGGAGAAAGATTTGCTTCCCTATCACATTTGCCACAATCCACAATGTCCTTATGACTTCACAGTCAACAAAGTGCTTCCTGGTGTGGTTACTTTGGAAAGCAGTGTATTGCCCACAACATTCCCCCACCAAAAGGGATAATGATAATGTCAGGATCATCTGTGTTTCTTTATTGTGATGACATGTTGGATGAATTTTGGCCGTGGTATGGTGAGAACTCCCCTGCTGTGCATCTACATGGTGAAGTGGCTACCTGAGGGTGACACCTCCAATGCTGCAGCACTCCCTCAGTACTTTACAGTGGTGTTAGTGTTCAACACTCAATGAATTGGTATTAGATTTCAACACTACAGGACTTCAGCCCATAACCTTCTGACTGAAAGGCAAAGAGAGTTACCCATTGTATTACGGCTGATATTATTGGCAATAATAAGAAACAGTGGGAGGAACTGCAGATGCTGTTCTAAACCGAACAAAGACATAAAAAGCTGGAGTGACTCAGCGGGACAGGCAGCATCTCTGGAGAGAAGGAATGGGAGACGTTTCGGGTCGAGACCCTTCTTCAGACTGAAAGTCGGAGGAATCGCTGAGGGGGAGCAGCGAGAGGGGATGTTGCAGAACTCTCGATGGAGGAGAACTTCTTCAAAGTAGACATTCCTCCTGCTCTCATTCATTTGTACTATATCTCTCTACATCATCGTCTATACCTCTCGTTTCCCTTTCCCGTGGCTTTCAGTCTGAAGAAGGGTCTCGGCCCAAAACGTTACCCATTCCTTTTCTCCAGAGATGCCGCCTGTCCCGCTGAGTTACTCCAGCATTTTGTGTCTATACAGAACACTGAGTATCAACTATGGTATTCTTACCATGCATTTTCATGCATAATTAAGCCTTTACATGCTATTACCTTCTTACTGTCTCTATGACTGCATTTTTAAGTCTTATCAGACTTTTGAAACAACCTGTCATATGCCAAGGATGAATTCTCAATCTTCCTATCTACCTTGTTTGCTGCTCTTGCATTGTTTTTCTATCTGCATTTTCTTTGTAGCTGCAACACAACCTTCAGTACTCTGTTAATCATCTGTATTGCACTACCCGATGTACTTATGAGTGGCATGATTCGCCTGGACAGCACACAAAACCATGTTTCACTGTTCCTCGGTACATGGGGCAATAGCAAAACAACATGAATAACAATCTCTTTTCATGGGAGGATAATAAAGTAGGCCAAGAAATTCAATCACATAATGGTTTCTTGTTCATTGTATGCAGGTAAAAAAGAAATTGATTTTGCTTTCAATGGTGAAACATGATAATGATAATTTCCAGGTCATTTTACTGGGAGCATGACTAGGCACTTTCAGATATGAGTCACCCTTGTGACCTTGACTGAATTCCAGCATCAGGGATCGTTGAAGTGGTGTAATTCCCCATACAATGCACCCTTTACCCAGATCGCCTGGACTGCATGGTTCCATCTCTTCCCCTTATCCAGAGCCCTTTCAAATCTTATCCAGAACCACTTCACCTTATCCACCATTTAAATTTCATCCAGTCTCATCCAGTTTCACTCTTCAAGTCAAGGACTGGTAAATCTTCCCATTGGGGCAAAATGATCCTCAGCAATTGAATGATATGTGATCACACGTTCTCAGCAAACAATACTAATCCATTGTTCAAAAAGATAAATCAACTGCTGCTGCACCCTTGGGCTGAACGAACAATAGTGCAAAATGAAGTTTTCCCACATATTAAATTACAACAGTCTGGAAAACAATGTAGTTTGGAATTAGAATGTGATTTTGGGAGAGAAAAAAAACGTCATTCAATTTTATTGCAGAGCCCTTGATAGCTTAACTCGGGTATATTGACAAAGCTGCAGAAAGAGATGCTCGATGCTTTGGCCAACAGCCAGCAGTCTATTCACGTTTTGATGCTGGCATCAGGGTGACACTTTTGAAGGAACAAATGATTCTTTCTCAGGATGAATTTGTGCTGGATGTGTCTGGATTCTCCAGCTTGCAAGCAGCTCGAGGTGTTATGTTGTCAAGCGAGTGACCAGCTTGCATTTCAATAAAGAAGCACCTTAGAGAAAAAATTCCACAAAATATCTTACAGCATGACACAAATTTGCCATGTGTAATACATTGTAACCGGAAAATGTATCTATCTTTTTCAATTATCCTCGTCTTGTTACTTGTGAAATATGCTTGTAATTCCAATCCAATATATTTTAAACACCAAGAACATATCTATTTTCCTTGGAATCCAATCATTCTCTAGTTTAAGGATTTAACAATTTGTTTCACAGGCTGATCACTCTCTGCTCCATTTATCATGTTGAAATAGACTTATCAATTTTAACTCATCTTCAACCAACCACTTTTCATTATGGAATTCCTGACATTGAACGATCTACCTTGAAAATCTTTCATAAATCATAAAATCTCCTGTTGTTTGTCTTAACAAGGTGAAAAATACCAAACTCCTGTTGTTTGTCTTAACAAGGTGAAAAATACCAAACTATCCTTCACACATCAGTCCTTTTAAGTGCAAGAAGGAACTGCAGATGCTGGTTTATACTGAATAGAATGGTTTTCACAGCCAACAATGGACCATTGTGGGCTCCACCTTTCCTTGATCATCGTTGCTGGCTTTGATTTGTCCTTTTGCATACCTTTCATTCATTGTTCTTTGTACCTCGTTTTAACTTCCGTTTCCTTCTCCCCTGAATCTCAGTCTGAAGAAGGGCCTCGACCTGAAACATCACCTATTCCTTTTCTCCAGAGATGGTGCCTGCATTTTGTGTCTATCTTCTGTCCTTTTAAGCCTTAGTATTAATCTTATGGACATTCTCCAATGTCATAACAGAACCTCACTGTGAAATAAGGGGACCAAAACTGGATGAAGATTTCTCAACGTTACTGACAAACCCCCACATGCAGTTAAAATTAAGTTTTTCACATCGTGGTGCACTCATTATTATCAATGTTTTGTTTGCTTTCTACTGCAGGTTATTCATCATAAGGTCATAAGGACTAAGAATAGAATTAGGCCATTCGGAACATCAAGTATATGGATTAACATCTTAATCAAATTATTTGGAAAATGATAAATTTAAATGGCACTCACTTTGCTGCCTGAATTGGGATTCATTATAATGTCATTGTAGGTATGTTACAAAACCTACCTGAATCGCCATTGGGAATCTGCCCTCAGCCAGGCCCGCGATTTTGGCGCTGTTTGGAGGGGGCGGGTTTAAAACGCGATTTTTACTAGGCTGTACTAATCGCACATGTTCAGCCTAGTAAATCATTAACGAAAAATCGCTGCAAGACCCGGTCGCAAAAGGTATTATTAGTTTTATAGGCCTCGATAATATAGTTCTAATAGATTTTAAATTACTGTTTCATCTCGCAACCTCTCGCAGCCCCAGGGTTTTATAGAGCAAACAATTAAAGGTATGTACCTTATTTTTACATTAAATGGGGCATATATATAACCCTATATATCAAATTATCTATAACGAATAGCTCATTTTGCGCTTTTTATATCCCGCAGTATTTTTCTCGGCATTTGAGGGCACTAATCCAGCGCGATGTGAACGTTCTAAACCAGCGCGTTCACATGAACCCACTAGAAAGCCGATTTAAATGGGCATTTATTTACAGCAATTGAACACTAAATTCCTTCCATTTGGCCTATAAATTAATGTAAATTAGATATAAAAATCATGTTATATTGTGAATTATTTGTGAATAATCTTTGGACACTTAGGCTATTTAAAAATGTTAATCTTTCCTTAAGAAATGGCCTGTTGACTATCCAAGATCACAGCTTTTTTGTAATGTCCATTGAAAATCAATAGGGAACAAGATGCTAATTTCCGAGTATGAAAATGGTCATAACTTTTTTAATACTTGAGATATGAAAGTGAATTTGGTGTCAAATTAAACTTATTGTTGTGCTTTATCTGATGGGATAAATTGCAGACTTGATTTTTTAAATCTCAAAATTTTGTAACATTGCTAGTCATTGGACCATTGGAACCAGGATGAAACCATTCTTGCTTCATTCATCAATCTGATTGCATTTGATGGGCTGTTCATCTTTGTTATTTCAGCTGTACTCCACATTCCTTGGCATCCATCTTGTTTTGTTTTGACATGTGGTGCAACAGTATCGTAAAAATTAAAGGTTTCAGGTATGGGTGATCAAGAATATAAAAAATCATCTCCTGCTTTCTTTTCTTGCTTATTTCTTTTCCTCACTATCTCTTTTTCCTCCTTTTTATTCACACACACTAGATTTTCCTCTATTCTTTACTATCTCTTTCTTTCTTATTTCTCACTTTAAATAAAAAGGAAGTTGTACAGAGAATGTATTATGTTAACATAATTTTGGGAACCTGTAAAAAGGTACCACTGTATTGTACTTACTTCTAATAAAATAAAATAAAAAATAAATAAATATCCATCTTGTTTTGTTCACCTCTCTCATTTAAATAACGTTGGTGTTGCCAGTCCTGACCCTTTTCCACCTTTGGTTACACGAACTTGATTCTTCAAACTCTCTGGAAATACCCTTCTCTATTATGTCACTCTATCTCATCTTTGGTCCTTCTCTTCCTTTTTGATCCGGCAAAATGTATTTCCTTACTTTATCTATATAATTAAAAGTCTAAACTTGATCACTTCCTATTTGCACTGTATATTGAATTTAGAAAAAAACGCTATCACTTGCGGCTGTGATTTTTGGCCATCTTACTCAGTCCCCCTCCGCTCTTCAGGTGCAGAGGATTTTTCCCATCAATGAAAAATAAAAGAGTTATTAGTGCTTAAAAAATGTTGAGACTCTTTCTTCTGTCAATCACACCATGACAGCCATGCCCCTGCCGGTGGGAGGGGGAAGGACTATAAAACCCGGATGTGTGGGCATGGCTCAGTCTCTGCAAGATGGGGGAGGGAGAGGTCACCACTGTCTGAGCCTTGCACCCTGCTTGAAATGGTATGAAACTGCACTTGAATTTGGCGGCCTTGCACCCTGCTTGAAGTGGTAGGAAACTGCACTTGAAATTGGTGGCATTGCACCCTGCTTGAAGGGGTATGAAACTACACTTGAATTTGGTGGCCTTGCATCCTGCTTGAAATGGTAGAAAACATTTAAATTTGGTGGCCTTGCACCCTGCTTGAAATGGAACTTCAAGGAATAGCTGTGAGTCCACTGCCAGCACACCAGGCTTGAGTGACTGAGCGGCAAGCCCAATAATCCATTCTGTCCACAATGTCCATACTAGCCCTCTGGAAACCAGTCCCTTCTGCCCACAACACCCATACTAGTGCTCCAGAAAGCCCCCCCCACAGGCCACCAATATTGGAATTGGTGGAGAGGTAGAATTTTGCGTTGGGGGACCAACCCTCCCGTGTGAACATGGGACCCAACGGGTCCCACTTAGTCTAGTTCTCCATGAATCTTTCCATTGTCACATTCAGCTTCTTTCATTGCCTTTTCTGCTAGAGTCATATGTCTGCTCCATGCATTAGTGGTAGCCACACACTTTAGACTTTAGAGATACAATGGGGAACCAGGCTCTTCAGCCCACCGAGTCTCCACCGACCAACGATCACGCAGTACACACTGTAGGTACAATTTTTAAAACTTACTGAAGCCAATTAACTTGCAAACCTGTCATTTTTGGAGTGTGGGAGGAAACCGGAGTAAACCCACGCGGGCACAGGGAGAATGTACAAACTCCACACAGACAGCACCCATAGTCAGGATTGAACACAGGTCTCTGGTACTGGTAAGGCAGTAACTCTACCAATGCATCACTATGACTTACCACCTTAAATAATTTTTAAAATATATTTATCTCAAATTTTTAAGCATAACTTATCCTTGTATCCAATAAGTTTCTTAACATTTCCACCAACGTCACTAAAGTCCCCCTGAATTTGTTCTAATTTTAAAATGATCTTGCTTTTTATTTGCACTCAATTAGCAAGGGTCATGATATTCAGGTTATACTTCCATCAAAATATAAAGGCTATTATTAGACAACCACAGTTCACCACTGGAGGGGAGAGTTAGATGGGAGACAGTGGAGGGAAGGGTGAGGGGGAAAACATTGACTTTTCTAATGTTAGGTAACCTCCAACCCATACGCAAACTGGAGGAACTGTACCTAATATTCCGCTTAGGTAGCTTACAACCCAATGGTATGAAGATTGAATTCCCCAATTTATGGGAACCACCCAACAGGCAGTTGAAATGATGTTACATTTTATAATTATATTTTATTATACAAGAAAGGAGCCATTTGGCCCATCAAGTTTATGCTAGCACTCACAGTAAACCCATCCATCCCAGTCTCCAACAAAGCTAGATCTCCAGAGATGCTGCCTGAATGGTTGAGTTACTCCAGCACCGTGTTTATCTTTGGTTAAACCAGCATCTGCAGTTCTTTGGGTTAGATAAAATTGGATATCAGAAAGCCAACCTCTTTCTTTTCCCCAATCTTCAAACTCTCCCACACACATTACCTACACTGTTTACCGATTCTCTAAAAATATTTCTCTTAGCTACCCACGCATCAAATCTTGATGGGTTTGTGCTTGGCCTTTCATCCAGAATTGTGGAGAGAACAAGCGACTTTCAAAGTATTTTTTGTGGCGTTTGACACCTGCTACAATCTTGTACATTCCCAAGCTTTCCCCTACTTGTTTATTACATTTCTGCCTTACGCACTGGAAAGTCTGTTTCCAATGCTACTTAAGATGATGATTCATGACAGCTTTCACTGAGCAGCCTGAGTAATACTCTCCAAAATTAGACATCCTATAAGCTACTGAGATGAATCATGTCACTTCAAGAGCTGCAAAAGCTGAAGCTCAGTATCACGTGTATTTTTTTTTTGCCAGACAATTGATGACTCAAATTATCAGCTAGTATCCATATTAGCCATCTGGTAATGAAGCAGTTAAGCCTTTCACAGGGCTGCAGCAGTGGGCTTCATAACTAGCACTCACCGACACTTGACGAATGTGCATGGTTCTGTTTTTCAGTACTGTGAATATTGCATTTGTTAACAATAGCAATGAGAGCACTGAGAAGTGTGAGTGTCCAGTGCCAGGTATTTGTAGCTCGCCAGCCAGTATTCCCTGTCCGCAGATTGCATCTGGTATTAGAATTTGGCAGAAATGCAGGATCAGTTGGAATTGCATTGGTGGTTTCTGCACTTGTTTGCAAATAGCTGCATAGAAAGAGTGTGAAGTCCCATTCAGGACGGCACAGCAGTGCAGTGGTAGAGCTGTTGCCTCACAGCACCAGAGACCAGCGTTCGATCCTGATTACGGGTCTGTGTGAAGCGTGCACGTTTTCCCTGTGACTGTGTGTAATTTCTCTGGATGCTCCGGGTTTCTCCCACATTTCAAAGACTTGCAGGTCCGAAGAAGGGTCCCAACCCAAAACGCCACCTATCCTTTTCTCCAGAGATGCTGCCTTACCCAGCCGAGTTACTACAGCACTTCGTGTCTCTTTGGTATAAATCAGCATCTGCAGTTCCTTGCTTCTACAGGTTTGTAGGTTAATTGGCTCTGTAAATTGCCCCTAGTGTGTAGAACATTGAACTAGTGTACAGGTGATCAATGGTTGGCGTGGATACGGTGTGCCATAGGGCTTGTTTCCACACTGTATCTCTAACGTAAACTATCTCCAATATTTCAATTATATACAGAACAGCCCTTAATAGTGTTCATTTTAGAAACCATTTGTTCTGATTTATGTTCTACATCGATGCCAGATTTAGCTGGCACAGAGCACATTGTTCACTGACAGGCAGGTTTCTGCCAAGAATCAATCAGCGCCATGGGAGTGGGGGGAGGAGATGGGTGGGGAAGAGGTAGGAGAGAAGCTGAGCCAAGATAGCCAGAGGAACGATCCTTGGCAGTCACTGAACCCAAACAGGGTTTATTTCTCTGCATATGGAGACTGAAACAGGGCTGGTATGAGTCTCAAGGGCCTGTCTACTTGCATGCGATTGCATGCATTTGGCGCGACCAAACGGAAGCGGAGTTCACGCGAAGTTCACGCTAAGTACGCGCTAAATACACGCTACGCGCTACGCGCTAAGTTCACGCTAAGTTCACGCTAAGTTCACGCTAAGTTCACACGTGACGCCATTTGCGGCATACTCACCAATCAGCTGGGCAGGAGGCGGGCCGACTGAATTTGGGCATCACACGGTGTCGGGCGGTGACGTCATCACACAACGCCACGCCGGGCGGTGATGTCATCGTGCAATGCCACGCGCTGGCCGTACGCCGTCAAGACACTGCATAAGCCGTCAAGACGATGTGTACGCAGGCAATCCGCCTGCGTGCCGACAGGCCGTTGGCGCGCAAAATTTTCAGTGCGGGATTTTGTGCGCGATGTCGGGACCAGCCCCGCACAGCTCCATACACCTCCGCGCTTTGAAGTGGGACAGGCCCCGCGTGGACATACGATGCCCGTACGCCTCAAGCGACCACGTTTGGTCGCGCCAGATGCATGCAGTCGCATGCAAGTGGGACAGGCCCTTAACAGTAAGCCTTTGTAGCTGGAGATCTCAGGCTGATGAGTCAATATATCACTGCAAAGTCAATGATTACTAAAACAATTGCTGGTCTTTAGAATTTAAGCTTTAGAGATTGGGCATGGAAACAGGTCCTTTGGCCAACTGAGTGTGTGCTGACCAGCGATCCCCGTACACTGCACAATCCTACACATTAGGGACAATTTACTTTTTTACAGAAGCCAATTAACCTACAAACCTTCATGACCTTGGAGTTCAGGAGGAAACTGGAGCACCTAGAGAAAGCCCACACAGGCACAAGAAGAACGTCCAAACTCCGTAGAGACGGCACCCACAGTCAGGATTGAACCTGGATCTCTAGCACTGTAAGGCAGCAATTCTACCACTGCGCCACAATGCCGTTTACTTTAGTTTAGTTTATTGTCACATTTACTGAGGTACAGTGAAAAGTTTTTTTGTTGCATGCCATCCAGTCAGCGGAAGGGTGATACACGATTACAATCGATCCGTCCACAGTGTGCAGATACAGAATAAAGGGAATGACGTTTAGTGCAAGATAAAGTCCAGTAAAATCTGATTAAAGATAGTCCGAGGGTCTCTAATGGTAGGTTAGGACCATCTCTAGTTGGTGATTGGATGTTTCAGATGCCTGAAAACAGCGGGGAAGAAACTGTCTCTGAATCTAGGGCCAAATTCATAAATAGTTCATGCTTTAGTAACTTTGACAGCACTGACAATATGGTCATTTCCATCCTCAGTTTTTATCAGGACCATAAGAATGGATTCAGTAAGGACGTTCTCATTGAATCACAAGTGTTTCAAATCTTTGTTGGCAGCTGTGCAGATATGCTTGTAAATCCTGCCAAAAAGGAGCAGGAATAGAAACAAAATTTAGCAGAGGATTCATGCATTGTAAGGCCATTTTAGTCAAGTCTGTATTTCTGTGACTGTAAGTGTAAGTGTATGACTGTAAGAGTATCAGTGGAAGTATGGACTGCTAACTTACTTTATCCCAGGTTCTACTAGGAACTTACTATTATGGATCAAGCACAGCTGAATTAGCAACACAGATGGAGGGGATTCACGCCCACGAAAACTCGGGAGGTGATGACTCCAGACGGGAATCATGAAGCTATGCCCATAAAAACTCAGGAAGCTTGATGAGATTCTGGGAAAATATATCAGCATCTTGTTGTTAAAATGTTTAATAGAATGTAACAGTCACCAGTGTAAAACCAGTTATCATATGATGATGGTTATCATATGATAAAAGAGAGGAATGTAAATCCTGGCCAAAATGGAGCAGGAATAGAAACAAAATTTAGCAGAGGATTCATGCATTGTAAGGCCATTTAAGTCAAGTCTGTATTTCTGTGTATAAAAAGCCACAAGCTGCTGGCTGGTGTCAGGAAGTCTAGGTCCCAGATCAATGTTGCAGATAAGGAATGTCTTCGATTGTCAGTATGAATGAGATACTTGCAGAGGACCTCCAAAGTATTGTAAATGCATGAGTTTGATTGGATTGCTGCAAAAGAATTGTAAATGTAAATAATATTGCAAGACAGTTACCCTGTTGTTTGTTGATTGGCCAAAGTGTTAAGCCCTGGCAGGATTGTTTTGAGTTCCAGGGTAAATGTTGCATTATTCAGTTAATTAGCTTCCTTCCAGAAGCTTCTGCCAGAAACTTTGTAATCGGTTTGGGGAACTGTCAATAATGCATTGATGTAATTAATATGTTTGATTGGACTGTAAAGAGACCACCCCTATTAGTGCGGCCCCTCAAGGTTCGTGATCCCATAAAACGTAACCCCATTTTAGATCGGTCGATCTTCTGGAGGAATGCTTGGGACGGCGTGACCTTTTTAAATGTGTCTGCTTGCAAGAGGCTGAAGGGCTTAGCCAGGCAGAGACAAAGATCGCTGTGGTTTAGGTATCGTATAGGGGAATTTGCTGTTCAATCTAAAAATAAACTTTAGTTGTTCCAGTGTTTGAGTCAGTGTTTTTTACTAAACTAGACTAGTGGGGTAAGCTTTAGTAGAGCATATTTTCATGCTCAAGGCATGTAGTATCCAAGGTTCAGTGAAGGAGAAGTACGGATACCCAGGATTGGGAATGTGCCTTGGGGCCTCGTTCTTCAAACAACTCAGAGTCCAGATTGACTGAGATGTTTGTCAGTGTTCAAAGTCGAAAGTCAAAGTGAAATTCAGGAGTAATCAAAGTGATCAAAGAGTTGGAGGTTGGATCAGTGGATGGGAGGTCGCAATGTGGAAAATGAAAGGAAAATACCCTAATAGAGTGGTGTTGCCAGCACCGCCTAGATGTGGTTGTTCTGAGCATGTGCTGTTTCTGATGCACTTGAAAACATCCCAGCCCAATTTTCCTTGATAGACCACCCCCAAGAGATCACTGCAGAAATACATCATCCATGCACATCAAACTCAGGAATCACATCCTTTGTGTAACTGGAATCCAGGAATGAATTCCTGGAGCAGAGCAAATTAGCCCAGAAATGATCATGTTTAGTTTAGAGATACAGTGAGGAAACAGGACCTTCGGCCCAATGGGTCCATGCTGACCACTGATCACCCACACACTAGTTCTATGTTATCCCACTTTGGGGCATGCTAGGGCAATTTACAGTGGCCTACATTATCCTACAAACCTGCATTCTTTGGAATGTGGGAGAAAACCGGAGCACCCAGAGGAAGCCAACAAGGTCACGGGGAGAATGTACAACCTCCACACAGACGGTGCCCAAGGTCCTGGTCGAACCCGAGTCTTTGGCACCTCAAGACAGCAATTGTACTGTTGCACCCACTGTGCAGGTCAATCATTGTCACGTTCCCCTCATGTAATAACTGTAGCTCTGGAATAAATGGCATTATTCTTGGTATTTGTTTCTTGGTGTTTCGTGAATGCCTCGGGTAGAAAAGGCCACATGTTGAGCACCATTTTGCATCCTTGCCACTCTTCCCTCCAACCAGCTTGCCCTGCTGTGTGCCACTGCCTGCCCAATCAACTACTCATGCTACACAACAATACAATACAATACAATACAACAGGTGGGAGAGCTGCTCATGTATCTACAACTGGATCCTCCACATTTATATAGAAGTCTTGAGGTCAGAGAAATGCCTTAAGCACTTTGCATGCCTTTCTTCCTAGATCTATACAAATTGAAACGACTGCACAAAGCACAAATGCACTTGTAGAATCACAGCCAAAGGAGAGAGGGGAAAAAAGCAGCCCAGCAACTAACTGGCAAATAGTCAGTGAACTCTAATGGATGATGGTATGGAATCCTTCTTGCCTGATTAACACTGTCCAGCCACACAACATTGAGGGAGGTCATTACAGAACACAATGCAAAGTGCTGGAATAGGGTATCTGAAGAGGGGTCCCAAACTGAAACATCAGCTATCCAGAGATGCTGCCTGACCCAATGACCCACCTCTTTGTGTCCTATTTTGTAGGACCAGCATATGCAGTTCCTTTTTCTTCATTATTGAGCATCTGAGCTCCTAAATGCCAAGGGTCCATGCTAATATTGTGCTGGTGCATTCCTTCCCATAAGTAACACCATGGGTGTCCTTTAGTAGCTCAATGGATGCTTGTAGCATCATGGAATGAGTGTTAATTTCTCACCGTCAGCTCAGATAATGAAGACCTTTATAGAAAGCAGTGTTTAAATCGTGCTTCAAAATTTATGAAATAATTACTAATTTATTAGCCTGTAGCAAACAGCATCCAACAGGCCTCAAGTGCAGTAATGGATTAAAAGTAACAACTAATATAAACTTACATTTGGCACAGATAATTGGTCAAAAAGATCCAAGCTATCGTTTTACTGTAAACTTTACTGCTAATGAGGTAACCTTTTTCGCCGAAACAAAAAGTGGGAATGCACAGGTTGCCAAACAATTTTGGTGACAAGCAAGCTGAAATGACATACCAAGCACTTGGAAAAGCTGCTTTCTCAACTTACAGCAGGGCTACTCAGAGCCACCTAGTTCTCAAGTATTCTAAAAGTGCGAAAGGCTTCATTTGAATATCTCCATGCCTGTAGCAAGATTTCATCTCCTGAGAATTCTTCCCTTAAAGTGGAAGATAAAGTTGGGAGAATGGCTTAAATGAAAATTGCATGACACAGTCATTAGATAAGGACTTTTCAGACTTTAGAAACCGTGCAGCCAGCGAGTCTGCGATCACCCAGTACACTGACACTATCTTATACAATGGGCAAAATTTTTGATTTTCTTTTACCAAAGGTAATTAACCTATAAAACGGTACATCTTTGGTGCGTGGGAGGAAACCGGAGCACCTCGAGAGAACCCACGCTGTCTCAGGGAGAACATTCAAACTCCGTACAGGCAGCTCCTGCAGGCAAGATTGAACCCGCGTCTTTAGCACTGTAATGCCCCTGTCCCACTTAGGAAACCTGAACGGAAACCTCTGGAGACTTTGCGCCCCACCCAAGTTTTCCGTGCGGTTCACGGAGGTTTTTGTCAGTCTCCCTACCTGCTTCCACTACCTGCAACCTCCGGCAACCACCTGCAACCTCCGGGAACCGCACGAAAACCTTGGGTGGGGCGCAAAGTCTTTAGAGGTTTCCGTTCAGGTTTCCTGTGGGACAGGGGCATAAGGCAGCAACTCTCCTTCTGTGCCACTGTGCTGCCCAATGCTCATAATCCATATGAGTGAGATGGGTGAATCTGTGAATACAGTTCCTTTTATTACCTAATGAAAGTCACATTGCTTTGCCACAATGAACATGCTTGAAGTTCTGATTAGTTTAATGTAGTTTAGTTTAGAGATACAGCATGGAAACAGGTCCTTCGGCCCACTGAGTAAAGCCAACCATCGATCTTCCACTCAGGCTAGTTCCCTGTTATCTCACTTCATCATCCACTCCCTACACAACGGGGCACTTTTAAAAATGCAAATTAACCGTCAAACCCACAATTCTTTTGGGATGTTCAGAGAAAGCAGAGCACCCGGAGGAAACCCACGCGGACATGGGGAAAACGTGCAAACTCCACACAGACAGCTCCTGAGGTCGAGATGTAGGAAACACAGCAGACAATTAGCCTGCAACAACCTCCCACAGATAGCAATGTACAAACTCGGTATGGACAGCACCCATAGTCTGGTTGGAACCTAGGTCTCTGGCTCTCTCAGGCAGCAACTCTTCCACTGCTAAAAGACCTGTGATTTCAGTATCTGAGGCATATTGAGCTGCCACAGACACTCACGCATGAATCACTTAGAATCACCGGTGTAATGAGGAAATACAGCAGGAAAATAAGCCAATCACCCTGTTCAGTCAGTACTGTCCAATTTCATTACATGGTGTTCAAGAAATTAAGCAGGATAGATACACAAGGAATTATTTCCATCGGTCAGGGAGTCTTTGGCCAGTGGGCATGACTTGAAAATTATGTAGACACAAGGAACTGCAGCTGCTGGTTTAGAAAAGACAAAGTGCTGGAATCTCAGCAGGTCAGGCAGGATCTTTGGAGATCATGTCTGAAGAAAGGTCTCGACCCCAAAACGTCACCTATCCAAGTTCTTCAGTGATGCTGCCTGACCCGCTGAGTTACCAGCTGAGGCATTCAGGTGAACATTTTGATAAACTTAACCTGAGCAGAAGGTAACAGAAACCTGGAACTCTCTTCACTATTCTTTGGAATGGAGGACAACCTCGTACCTTCCTGTGTTCCCATTGCCCCAAAAATGCCTGTGATTTCAGTCACTGAGGCTGAGATTAAGATCCTTCTGGAGAGGAAGTCCTGGGAAAGCATCCAGCCCAGATGGTGTACCTGGTCACACTGTCAAAACCCAACTGGCTGGAATGTTCACAGACATCTTCATTGCGACACTGTAAAGTCCCCACCTGCTTTAAAAGGATATCTACAATACCAGTGCCCAAGAAGAGCAAAGTAACAAGCCTCGGTGAATATCAATAGGTGGTACTCAGGTCGTTCGTGACAAAGTGCCCTGAGAGTTTGTTTATGACACAAATCAGTTCCTGCCTCAATAATGACCTGCCACCCACTTTTGTTCACCGGCCGCCACAACAGATTGACAGCAGATAATGATCTTGTAGGCTCTCCATTAGGCACATATGTCAGATTTATTTTTAAATCGACTACTACTCAGAGTTTAGTTTACCCTTCCAAATTCATCATCCGGCTCAGAAGAACTTACAGTGCCAGAGACCCAGATTCAATCCTGACAATGGGTGCTGTTTGTTCTGAGTTCGTACGTTCTTCCTGTAAATGCGTGGGTTTTCTCCGGGTACTCCGGTTTCCTCCCGCACTCCAAAGACGTACAGGTTTGTAAGTTAATTGGCTTTGATAAGTTGTAAATCTGTCCCTAGTGTGTGTAGGTTAGTGTAAGTAGTGATCACTGGTCTGAGCGGACACGGTGAGCTGAAGGGCCTGTTTCTGTGCTGTATCTCTAAAGTCTAAAACAAGATTTGCATTTATGGAATACCTTTTTCCTGCTCCTAGATGCACTAACGCACTTTAAAACCTTTTAAAGTACTTTTAATGTGTCACTACCACAATGCAAGAACCAATTTGTAAATAGCTTCACCAACGAAAGAATGTGATCATGTCCAGCATTGCTAATTGAGTCATGTGTCTATATACTGAATACAAATTTCATGTTCTTCTTATGTCTGCCAGAGAGATCACATGATGGGCCTGCCCCACTGGGGCGTCATTTGCACGTCACACCTAATCGCGCAAAGATTAGATACATCCCAAAATCCTGGGGTGCTGCTCGTAACCGCGAGTCACTGCCTACGTCACCACGCACCATGCGAACGTAATGCACGTCGTGCGTCGAGACACGTAAATGATGTCGCGTAAATGACGCGCACATGATGCCCAAGTGGGACAGGGCCTTGAGGACTTACCATAACATCTCACCCAAAAGTCAGGTTTCCAACAAGGTAGTAGATAGAGTCATAGAGAATCATAGTGGAAACAGGCCCATTGGCCCAACTTGCCCACGCCGACCATCATGTCCCATCTACACTAGCCCCTCCTGCTTGCGTTTGGCCCATATCCCTCTAAACCTATCCTATCCATGTACCTATCTAAATGTTTCTTAAACATTGTGACAGTCCCTGCCTCAACTACCTCCCCTGGCAGTACATTCCATATGATGTTGATTTATTTCTTCGTTTGACCTCGTTAAGAAATCAGATGTGTGTTCAAATTCTATAGCTATTCAATCCACATGCCATGAAGGCAAAGTGTTTCTTTGAGGGCATGAAACTGCAGCTGTCAGCAAAATTCCCCTGAAGGCACCAAGAACTGCAGATGCTGGAGTCTTCAGCCAAACACAAAAGACCAGAGTAACTCTGCAGGCAGCATCTGTGGAGGGAATTTATGGGTGACGTTTCGGATTGGGACCCTACTTCAGACCTTTTTCAGAATTTCCTCAAAATTCCCTTGCTGGTACTTGAAGCAGACCAGAGGAGCAAATGGAATCAAATGTTTGGAGGTGAGAGAAGCCGATTTAAACTGTTGTAGAGGTGGGCAGGAATCCAGAATGCCTCCTGTTTTGTGTAGGAATGAACGGCAGATGCTGGTTTATACTGAAGATAGACACAAATGCTGGAGTAACTCAGCTGGTCAGCCAGCATCTTTGGAATGATAGGTGACATATCTGGTCAGAACCCTTCTTCAGACTGTTTTAGCAAGATTGCTGTTACTGCATTAGTGAATGTTTTTAATTTCATGTGCATCGTGACTGGGTGATGTTTCAAAGCTCACTGTCAGCCCAATAATATTTGGCCAATGTTAGGAGTACTTCCAATTTCACATCAGACTAACTCAGAATAGGCTAGGTATCGAAAAGCAAAAATGCCTCAGGACCCTAATTCTGAAATAAAAGTAGAAAAGACAGATGCTCAGCAGCACAGGAAGCATCTGTGGAAAGAAAAACAAAGTTCACATTTCAGGCGATGAGCTTTCATCAGAATTATCTGCTTATTATAATTGGTGACACCCATCCAGCATTTGTTTAAATACAGCCATTTTTACTGCTCATGTTTTTCAGACAATTTTGAACCCTCCAGACATGTAACCAACATATAGTTTTTTTTTGTTTAGGTTACAGACACAGCACAGAAACAGGACCTTCAGCCCACCGAGTTCAGGCCGACCAGCGAATCCCGCACATTAACACTATCTGACACACACAAGGGACAATTTTACATTGATACCAAGCCTACAACACTGTACGTTTTTGAAGTGTGGGAGGAAACCAAAGATCCCGGAGAAAACCCACGGGAATGTACAAACTCCGTACAGACAGCATCCATATGGAGGATCAATCCCGGGTCCCTGGCGCTGTAAAACAGTGGCTCTACCGCTATGCCACCGTGCCCGCCTGTTTGCTGTGCCAGAGAACAAGTAGATGTTGAGATAAAATTGTACCCGGTAGCTGTCAGTGCTAGCTATTATACTTTGGTCATTTGGGTTTCCCTTGTGATTGAGGAGGGCCGATCCCCTGGCTTCAATAAACAGTTCCTTTACACCAATGTTGGCCTCCAATTATTTAGTAGTTTTCCATTCTTTCCTCACATGTTAAAAACAGTTTGAAAATAGAAAAGTTCAGCACAAGAACAGATCCTTTAGCCTACAACGTCTGTGCCGAACATGATGCCAAGATAAACTAACCTCATCTGCCTGCACATAATCCATATCCCTCCATTCCCTGCATATCCACGTGACCATCTTTAGTTTAGTTTAGTTTAGAGATAAAGCACGGTAACAGGCCCTTCGGCCCACCGAGTTCACGCCGACCAGCGATCCCCGTACACTAACACTATCCTACACACTTGGGACAATTTACAATTTTAATGACATCAATTAGCTTACAAACCTGGATGTCTTGGGAATGTGGGAGGAAACCTTAGCACCCGGAGAAAATCCACGTGATCACAGGGAGAATGTAGAAACACCGTACAGATAGCACCCGGAGTCAGGATCGATCCCGGATCCCAGCGCTGTAAGGCAGCAACTCTACCGTTACGCCACCATGCCGCCCATAAAGTTTTTTATACGCAGCTTTTTAAATGATGCCTAAAATTATATTTGAACTCACTCCTGCACTGGCAGGAATGGTGGAGAATGACTGTTCACATATTTTCTATGAACTCTTCGCTGCGAACTATGGAATCAAAATTAATTGTAATTTTCTTCAAGAGACGTGTTTGCCCCTTACATTCCAGGCAAATTACCTTCCTGAAGCTTGGCTGGGAGAATGCTGACAGTGCACATTGCCCATTGCATGTCATACGTAATGGGGTAGTGTAGTCAAGAAAATTAGGAAAGGTAAAGCACAAAAGAAAAGGAAGCTTTATTTCTAAACTACATAAAAGTTCATACATTAGTTGCATATCTCAATGAACTAACCTGCTTGCAAGTATAATGTTCATCATTGTGGCTGTGCCTTTAGTAAAATTTCATCGTATTTGGCGGTGTGGAAGATTGCAACCTTCACGTGGTCCACCCTGTTTCGATTAATGCAATCAACCCGACATGCAGAAACATCACAAACAGATCTATCCATGACCTACAACTTTAGGCTGTGCACGCAAGGAGAAGAAGATCGTATTTGTCTATTCAAATATTTAAGAAGCATTCCTGTGAAACATGACAGCTTCATGCTTAGGAAAAGAAAACACTTTTCAGGTTGTGTGAACATGAGGTTCAAGAGGTAACTCGTGTGGGCCTGATAGATCATTACTTATTTACAACAGACCGTTTGTAAAAGGTTTATTTCAGATGCTGACAGCTTTGTCGCCTGTTTAGATGAGACATGATGAAACACAAAATGCACTATTTCCCACATAACGCATCAATAAAATAATGGCAGGTAATTCTCCCAGCACTGGGTTTTGTGAAAACGCCAGTTGAATAATTCAGTTTTCATGTTATGATCCACCCTGGCTTGTTTTGATGCTATTGTTTATTCTGCTGTTGAATAATCGATAAAGTCTAATCTAATTCATCCAAATTGCATGAATTGCGTTTTAGGAATAAATTAAAGTATATCATGGGGATATGGATAAACATGTGGATTTTCTGGGAATCTGCAAGGTCTGGGGCAAATATTAAAGGCAGTGAATGCAGGAGGATCATTTCAGAGCAAGAATGATTTCACCCTCATTACTCATATGCAAGTAAATATAGAAACATGGATACATAGAAAATAGGTGCAGGAGTAGGCCATTCGGCCTTTCGGGCAATATGATCATGGCTGATCATCCAGAATCAGTACCCTGTTCCTGCTTTCTCCCCATATACCTTGATTCCATTAGCCCTAAGAGCTAAATCTAACTCTCTCTTGAATACATCCAGTGAATTGATCTCCACTGCCTTCTGTGGCAGAGAATTCCACAGATTCACAACTCTCTGGGTGAAAAAGTTTTTCCTCATCTCAGTCCTAAGAATAAGGCCTACTCCTTATCTTAAAATGTGACCCCTGGTTCTGGACTCCCCAAACATGGGGAACATTTTTCCTGCATCTAACCTGTCCAATCCCTTAAGAATTTTATATGTTTCTATAAGATATCCTCTCATCCTTCTAAATTCCAGTGAATACAAGCCCAAAGTAAACCAAATTCATCAATACCTTTGCTTAGAAATTGCCATTTGTAATGTTGGTGGAATATTGCTCAATGAATTTGTGCAATTGTGCATTTCCTTTTAATATCATAACATATTCTCTGACTAAATAATACCCTTCCTAAGGTTGTGTAAACTAATAGAAACAGTCCATCAAGCCAGTTCTTCCTTTCAATGAATTCATAATAGATCTATGCTTTGTTGAATGCCATGGTTTGCGACCCTTAATAATCTTGCTTGAATAAAATCTATCAGTCTTAGTTTACAAATTCCACATAGGTCTACTCTCCAAATATTTGAATGAGAGTTCCAGACCTGCACCAGTCTTTATGTAACAGAATTATTCCTGTCAACACCTCCGATGCTATATACATTTGGTTGATGTTTATTGAAAAATCGACTTCAATTTCAGCAAGTGTCACTACAGGCTGCATCTTACTGCTTTAAATCTAAACTATCACAAACTCACCAAATTGATCACATAATTAAACAGTTCTCTTCCACAAAAATCCACTTGCTTGGGATCATATTTAACATTGTAAATCTGACAACTGGCAACATCATTACGTAAATCCACACATCAAAATGCACCAGACACAGTTAATGGTGAGGGGTTGGGATGGAAGGGGTGTGGAAGGTAAAGGTAGATAACAGTAATTACAACGTCAGGAGGATTTGAGAACTATATTGGATATATACTTATATCATTTGTAAAAACAACAAAGCTGTTTTGTTATAAGTGCACTGTTCCATTAGTCACCGTTTACATTCGATCAGACACCCAATTAAATATCGCTATCGAAATAAATTATAGAGCACGTCTCAATATCAACTACTGAAATCACAACGTGAAAGTAAAGAACCTTCAAGTCATGACACCGTCTGATAATGGGACAATGTCACACGTTGACCATTTCCACAATAAAGGATGGAAAGGAATAAAAAAAATAATGCCTAAATGATATGTCCTGGGAAAATCCTGCCTCTTGCTTCATATGATAAGTGAATAGGCACATATCACTGCCCACAAGTT
This sequence comes from Leucoraja erinaceus, assembly GCF_028641065.1. Taxonomy (NCBI): domain Eukaryota; kingdom Metazoa; phylum Chordata; class Chondrichthyes; order Rajiformes; family Rajidae; genus Leucoraja; species Leucoraja erinaceus. The sequence continues at coordinate 52,472,082 of NC_073385.1, forward strand.
CAGGGGTGAGTGTGTTTTAACAGAAGAGGTAATTGACATAAGGAAATAGGGAGAAGATCAATCATGGTCTTACAGACTGGTGAAAAAGGCTCAAAAATCACTTCTGAAGAAGGGTCACCCATCCTTTTTCTCCAGAGATGCTGCCTGACCCGCCGAGTTACTCCATCACTTTGTTTCTATCAAAAATCATTATGCTTATTCATGATAAACAAACCCTCAGACAATCCTGTGGGATTATCTGCTGCTCAGGCAGTATTAGCCATGACACAAATTAGAATGGAATAATTGATAATGCCTACTGATTGCATATCACTGCATGTTTTTTTTTGAACAGGACATCCAAGGATTTATTTCCACCTAAAGCCAATGAATAACAAACCAAAGCCACGTGTGAGATGTAACATCACTCTGTCAAAGATGCTCCTGGTAGCACAGAGGATGTAAAGTGACAATACGAATTGGACAAGATGAAATGAACCAGATACAGCACATTAAAAAAAATCTTAATTGCTGGTTGATGTAACATTATCTTATTTTCAATTTACAAAGCAATTTTGTGTCATGTGTGGATGCAGATGATTAAAGAAAATTTAAAATGTTCTTGCAAATAAATCTCAGTTCAAATTGTGGCCATTAGGCCAGTTGATTAACATAGCCTGCAGAGTGGTGAATATGCATTTTACAATTCTCATTGCAAGCCTAAGTGTTTTGCTCCTAAGAGTGACATTGGTGTCCTCATTAACATTGTCATTAAGCACAATTAGATTTGTTTTAAATGTCACTGGATCCTGGTATGTAAGAAGGCATGCTTAACATCATTAGAAAGTTAATATTAAGTACTTCTGTACATCTTTTAAGCAGAATACTTCCTATATATTATAATCTGAGTTTTGAGAAATGTTATCAAACATGTCAGCAATGTGTAAAATAGGGGTTATTGGGGAAGCAACTTTGGTGTTAATTATCTTTTAGGTGTTTTTGAGCTGTAAGTGTGAAGAGGGTAGGGTATTTTAAATAAATATTGTCTCTAAATCATCATCCATCATTTTATTTATGACAAGTATTTTTGTTTATTCATTTAGAGATGATAACCATTTCAAATTACTCTGAACCGAGTTGGTTTGTAGATTTTTCCCTAAGAGACAATCAGAATATGGGCCTCCCTGCCTCTCTCTATCTCTCTCTGCCTCTCTCACTCTCTCTGTCTCTCTCCACTTTACCCACTGGATCTCTAGGTATCACCTTGAGGTTGACAGACGTTTTGCACTGTTGGTTTCTTTATTTGACTGCAAGATGATATTCAATCACCAAAACTGTCTTTTCTCACATCCATTATGCATTATCACCTTCATTCATCCGTTGCCGAGCCACTCATCCGTACTTCTGATCTGCTAGTCTTGACTATTCCAATGTTCTCCCAGTTGTCCTCATATCTTTCACTTTACAAAAATATTAACACAACACAACAATATTTTAACTCCCCCTAAATCCCTTTTACACTTTACCCTTGACATCACTGGCTTACACTGGTGATCCATTTGGGCAATATTAAATATTGTTCTTTGACTTCCCATATCTTACAGGCAACACGCTTCCATATCTCCATAACATAACCCAACTTGACCATCTCCCTTATTCATCTCTGAACTTAATCACCTCACCATTAACCAACAGCTTCCTAGTCATTAAACTCTGAAGTTTACGACCCCTCCCGCCCCCATAACCTCTCAATTGGTTCATCCCTCCCTTTCTTTTTAATATGCCACATAAAACCGATCACTGACCGAGTCTAAGTCATGTTGTCTAATACAGCTCAGTGTCATAATTTTGTTGGATACATTTTCTTTGATTAACACTGAGTCACATTTCACCGTTAAAGATATAACATAAGTGTTAGATACTTTTGCTATTTTTATAAATGTTAAGGCATTCTGCAAGCAGGAGATATGAAAAAGGCCTCATATAACTTCTGAACCAAACTCAACTAACTCACACATGAAGAACTATCTCCCCTTCTGTGCATGAGGTGATTTGATTTTTTTTTACCATTACAGATTCTTTATGTGCAATTTTAATAAAATTAATTCAGAAACATGACTTTAATTTCAGGTTATTATAATGAAATATGGAGTTTACACGGTGTGACACAAAAGCCAAGGCAACACCAAGTCCAAGAGGTTTAACAATGTTACAGCCTTAAAATATGTTATTGCCTTTGGCCACGACCAAACATAAAAGTTGGAACAGTGTGGAATGAGCTTCCAGTGGAAGTGGTGGAGGCAGGTTCATTGGTATCATTTAAAAATAAATTGGATAGGCATATGGATGAGAAGGGAATGGAGGGTTATGGTATGAGTGCAGGCAGGTGGGACTAAGGCGAAAAAAAGTTGTTCGGCGCGGACTTGTAGGGCCGAGATGACCTGTTTCCGTGCTGTAATTGTTATATGATTATATGGTTATATGGTTAGTACAGCATAGGAACAGGCAATTCATCCCACAACTCATCCCACATCCCAGGTTAAACTAATCTCCTCTACCTGCACATGATCCATATTCCCCCATTACATGCATACCCATGTGCCTATGTAAAAGCCTCTTAAATGCCACCATCATATCTGCCTACACCACTAGCCCTGGCAGTGTGTTCCAGGCATCCAATATTTGCCTCTCATAATTGTAAATACTTCTATCAGATCTACCCACAGCTTCTGACAATCCAGAGAAAACAATTCAAGTTTGTCCAACCTCTCCTTGTAGCAAATACTCTCTAAACAAGGCAGCATTTTGATAAAGCCTTTTGCATCCTCCCCAAACCTTGCACACCCTTCCTGTTACAGAGTGACCAGAACTGCACACATTACTCCAAATGCAACCTAATTAAAAGACATATGAAGCTGCACCATGACTTGCTGACTCTTATACACAATGCCCCCCGACCGATGAAAGCAAGCATTCCATACACATTCTTTACCACTCAATCTACTTGTGTTGCCTTTTTCAAGCAGCTAAGAACTGGGACCAAAGATCTTTCTGTACATCAATGCTTTAAGGCCTTTGCCCTTAACACCCCAAAATGTGATCTGTACAAAACTTTTCTGTATATTTGTTCTTGGTGTATGCTATGATAAATATAGCATTTTACTAAATTGTCATAATGCTTTAAGGGGAACGCTTAAAGCTGGGCTGCAACCTGAGAAAGCAAATTTAATATCATAAGATTTGTAAAACAGAAACAATATGCACATACTAACAAAGAAAGAGCAAAGATTCTCCCAACACCAAGAATCCTACTTATAACTCTTCAATCCAACGTGAATGCACACCACCATTCTCTGTGTCAATTCAGTTAATGTAGATTATTTTGCGCCTGAACACAGATGGAGCGACCTCTGGGGAAGAGGCTAACACACTGACCCCCATATTTATTATGCAGTCCATTAGATTTTAATGTTTATTGCATCAAATGGGTGCTATTTAGGACTTACCATATCGTAAACATTGAGAATGACTGGTTCATTTGCCATCGCTCGTTGCAGAGATCATTCAGATCCAATAATCCTTCGATCAATTACTGGCCCTGGGTCGCTCTCACTGGCCCACGGTTACGGTTGCATCCAAGATCAAACGGGCGCAACAATTTTTTTTTCAGGCAAGAATCGGAAATCTATCCACTGTCCAAAAATACACGGTGAGGACTGGACAGCCTCTACTTCGTGCAATGTGATCGGGAGAGTGTGCCGACAGTTCATCCATAGGTAGTGCCCCGTTCTATAAATCTAGCCTGAATAAAAAGGCAGATACACGTATCGCAGCACTTTAAAACAAAATGCATCGAAGTCCCCAACAATATACCGGCTCAACGGCTGGATTTTGGTTAGACGTCACTGCATTAGACGCCCCTGCCCCGCTGGAAAAAGCTTGCTTCATGCCCGGCTTTCAGGAGGGGTGTGGAGATGAGGTGCAGGTTACTTTTCCGCCGGCGCCTTGCCGAGGCGAGCGGCAGCAGCGGTGGCCGGCGCTGTCCAGGGTACTGATGCAGCGAGGCTCCCCCTCGCCTGGCTGGAGTAGGATGACATCACTTGAAGGCTGCCCGGGAAGCGGCTCCCCAGCCTGGATTTTAAAGCAGCCACTGCAAATTGAGATGGAGATGCTGCGAGCTGGTTACATCATAAGCGTTCAGCGCTTCAGCAGGCCCGGGAAACGCTTAAAGGTGGGCTGCAACCTGAGAAAGCAAAACTTGCTTAAAAATCATGAAAGTCTGGGGTGGTCAGGAACCCCTTGAATTAAAAAAAAAACTCGGATTAAAACATTACTTTTTAACTGCAATGTTAATTCCACGTTATTAAGTGAATGGGAGCAGCTAAGATTGGATCATAGTTTAAAGTCAATAGAGGGAACTGATGAAAATATTGTGCAGGATGCAATGAGAATTTGTCACTGGGAGCAAGGGATTGGACATTGGAAAGAGAGAGAGAGAGAGAGGGGGGGGGGGGGGGGGATAGAGCTGGTCATGTGAAAGGTTCAGTGACTAGTTGATGGCAGCTCCGCTAGCCAGCGTGGAGCACATTCCTGCGGCGCGTTGCGTTGCGATTCGTGGTCCTGGGTCAGGAAAAGGGGGCCGTTCGCAGAACCCGCTGCTTCACTCCGGTCCAGAACAGCGGGGAGGTTCGCCTTTAAATCCCGGCGTTTGAGATGAGTTTGTGCACAGCCTTGCAGCAATCCCGAAATAAAACACTTGATCCGAGGCATTCGCAGGACAACCACACGTGATTTTTCCCCTTCCTCCGAGCAGATAGATGTTGATAGCGGCTGCAGTTTATGACATTTCAACTGGCGATTCTTGCGTGAGAAGGCTACAGGAGGTTAGGCAACAGGGAGATCGGATATTCTTGAACTTCACATTCTCCCTTTCAAGTCCTTCTATTAAAAAAAAACAGTATTATCCTGAACAAAGTGTTACAATAAAAAGCATCGTTTTTATATTCAGGAAAGCTCCCAATGTTGCAGAATGGGGTTGGGATACAGGTAGGGATAACTCCTGTGGATAGCACCACTAGAGGACAGTAGTGACAACCGTCCACAAAGTCCAAGCACACGTTGTGTTAATTCGTATAATCAGCGCCGCTTCAACTAAAATCAACGACGGACCATTATTATAGCACACACTAACCCTCACCTAATCGAGTCCATACACAAACTTCAATGGGGCCATCTCAAAACGGGTAGCATCACATTCTAAGGCAGGAATGAACCTCGAAATCTAATTTTCAACTGTGAAATTTATCTGTAGTGAAAAGTTGAGAATTCTTCACATCCATTCTAACCTTGTGACATTAAGGTGGCTTTGCAATGAAGGGAATTTTTTTCTTGATCTGTGATACTTTTAAAAGGGTTGTGAAACATGTTGTACAATCAAAAGAAGTTTATAAATGTATTGTAGAAAGAAGGAACTGCAGATGCTTACAAAAGAAGACACAAAGTGCTGGAGTAACTCAGTGGGTCAGGCAGCATCTTCGAGAAACATGGATAGATGATGTTTTGGTTCAAGACCCTTCTTCATTCTGAAGTCTGAGGAAGGATCCCTACACAAAACACCACCAATCCATGTTCTCCTGAGATGCTGCCTGACCCGCTGAGGTACTCCAGCACGTTGTGTCTTCTTTTATAAATATATTCATCTTTGGTAGACTTGCAGGATGGAGGATGACTTTCTTCCATTTGGGTTCTAAAACCGGCAACTCTATGGATTCTTGCCATATCCGCAAACCGAAAAATGCCATTTTTTCCCAGGATGTCATCTGCACACCAAAGCTCGCGTTTGGCGCCAAACTTGACCCTAAACGACCCACGGTCAACCCAGGTCTGTACTACTGTAGCGGCTGCCTCCTCCCCGGAGACCGGGGAGAGACACTTCAGATCATTGCTTAAATGTTAGTCAGTTAGTTTGAAAGAGTCTAGTCCCCTACTGGTCCAAATGCCTTACCGGGTCGCCGTGCACCCAGTGCTGTGGCCGGCAACTCCCAGCTGGGGCTCGGGCGTCTGGCCCTGGAGCTCCGGCCCCGGCAACTCTACCCCTGGCTGCGAGGCGCTCCAAACTCCCCCAGCTCCCACATTTTGTCGGCGGCGTCGCAGCGCTGGGATACCAGCGGGGAGCGGGCAATGCCTTACCGGATCACGGTGCGGTAAGATCCGGAGCGCTGTAGCCGCCGACACACATCGTGGAGCTGGGGCTGCGGGCATCCAACTATTTAGCTGTTATATCTGGATTTGGAGCGCCTCAGGGGTAGAGTTTCGGGGTTGGAGCTCGGACGGAGCCCCCAACTCCGCGATGTTAGTCGCCCAGTTAGGGGACTAAGAACAAAGCCCCTTTGTACCCCCCCCCCCCCCCCCCCACCACCACATAAAATCTAAACTAACTGAAACATTTATGCAATGATTTACATGATTCCCCGGTCTCCGGGGAGGAGGGGCTCCAGACGTTTCAAGCCGCCCCCGCGCTACCTTCCTAATCTACGCCAAAAATCTTCCATTCGTAAATCCGAAAATGTCCGAAATCCGACAAGTGTCTGGTCCCAAGGCTTTCGGATAAAAGGTTGTGCACCTGTATCTGTTTCCATTTTCTGTCTCTTCTATCCCAGTGACAAAGCTAATGTTATCTAAAAAAACATGAAAGCATGAGTGTAGGGGCTGATAACTTGCCATTGACTCACAGTTAGAGGGCACTTGATAATGTTTCGTTGGGGTAGTTCAAGTATTAATTACTAAAATGTAACTTCCATCAGTAATCTTTTAAAGTTTTCAGTTAATTATCTATCTACATGTCACTACAATCAGAGCCATTAGTATCCCCATTGTGCAAGGTGCTGAGTGAGTACTTGGAATTATTTTTCTTTAATTGTGGAATTGATTTTAAAATCTAGAGTTGGGTTTGAAGGGTGAAGATTGTGACTTCTTCCCGCTGGCTGCTTCTACCCTACCTAACTTCACGAACTACAGGTAGTTGATCCTTCCCTGTTTGTTTTATTTCACAAACTGAACATGCCTAATTTCCATAATCTAAATTATAAATACACCCAGAATAATATGGACCAAAGGTCCTTGTGTCACACAAAAACACAGGAAAATTGGAGCAGGGGTAGGCTACCCACTACCTCAATCCTTCCCTGGTATTCAATATAATCAGAGCTAATTTACTCTGACCTCAATCCAGCTACGTGCCAGTTCCCTGCAGCCCTCAAATCCCCAATCTTTCAAAAAGTGACCTACCATCACTTTAAAGACTTCCAAAGATCAATTCACAAAGGTAGATAAGATCATGAGTGAAAAAGATAGGGTAGATGCACAAAGTCTTTTAGCCAGAGTAGGGGAATCAAGAACCAGAGGACATAGGTTTAACGTGAAGGGGGAAAGATTTAAAAGGAACCAGAGGGGTAACTTTTTCACACAGAGGGTTGTGGATGTATGGAATGAGCTGCCAAAGGTGGCTGGTGAGGCAGGTACTATAAGAAAATTAAAAGCCAGGTACATGGAGTGGAAACGTTTAGAGGAAAAAAAATCACCTACGACTTATCCATGAATCCCATAGCTACTGAAATAAATTGGATTACTTTACTCAATATGATCAGGTTCAGAGGTCATGTTTACCAACGTCACTGGTATAAAGCTGCAAGAATTGGACATTCCAGCACTGGATTCCATGAGAACTTCATCGTCAGAATGATAGAAGAAAGGAACTATCATGAAGTATGGATCTACTGCGTTCACCTGTGCCTTCCACTGAAGCCCTGATGTTCCCGACAATCACAACAAAAAATACTCACCATTAAATACATGATTATTAGCCATGCCAGAAGATGCCAGCCCAATAAACAAGCTGCATAAAACAACGTGGGCCTGGCAAATTACGTGAATCACTGTAATTTTGTATGATGGTTTTCAATGCAGCTAAATATGAGGATAAAGGAAGTTTCAAATTATCATTTAAAGCAGGGAATGCAGTTGTGAGATTTAAAAAAAAAATTAAAAAGACCAATTATGTCGGCTATTATAATCAGAGAGTTAGAATATAAAGAGGAAGAACTTTTGATGTGGCTTTACTGAGCCATGATTAGTTAAGCATTTGGGGTGGCACGGTGGTGCAGCAATACAGTTGCTGTCTTACAATGCCTGAGATCTGGGTTTGATCCTGAATGCATGGGTTTTCTCCAGGTGCTCCATTTTCCTCCAAAAGGTCCATTGCCTGCGAACAGAATGCAGCACAAATTCATCAGAACATTGTTGAGGCTCCAAAAATTCTATTGTAACCAAAGAAATTGCAAAGTAGGACGTGTTTCCTGGAATGATAGATGTTATTAGATGTAATAATTTCTGTGTTAAGGACTTTGAAAGAAATTGATGGCGTGGATAGGGAGAGACTTTTCTTGCTACTGAAGGAATCCAGGACAAGATGGCATTACCCATTACCCAAGAGCCAAGCATTTCAAAAGAATGGAGTTTGAAGAAGGGTCCTGACCAAAAACGTCACCCATTCCTTCTCCCCCAGAGATGCTGCCTGTCCCATTGAGTTGCTCCACCATTTTGTGTCTATCTTTGGTGTGAACCAGCATCTGGAGTTCCTTCCTGCACAAAAATAAAGCATTATTCAAAATCAGATTTGTAGAAGTATGGAGATGCCTCCAGTAGAAAAAGCATCTGTGAGGTTAACTAGTGGTTTTAATTCTGAGATGGACAGATTAGAACCTAGTAAAGATATAGAGCCATAGAGTAATGTGGCAAGAATTCAGGCCCTTCAGCCTAACATTTACCAAGATTTCACATCTACACTAGTCGTGACTGCCTGCATTTATCCCATATCCCTCTAAACTTTTTCTATCCATGTACCTGTCCAAATGTATTTTAAATTTGTCATGTAAATTTGATATAAATTGCTGCAAAACCAAGATTATTTGACAGAGTTAAAACACAGATTTCCCCTTGAATGGTAAAACATCATCAAGGGGCTGAATGGCTTGTATATGCTTCCGTGTGTATTTGGATCTACAATAGGATCCATAAAGTGAAAGGAGCAAAGCTTAAAGGTGATATGTGGGGCAATTTTATTTACACAGAGGATGGTGAGTGACTGGGATACCTGCCCAGGGTTGCATTAAACGTCATTCACGTTATTCCCTTTATCATGTATTTGTACACTGGGAGTGGCTTGATTGTAATCATGTATTGGCTTTCCGCTGACTGGTTAGCATGCAACAAAAGCTTTTTACTGTACCTCGATACACGTGATAATAAACTAAACTCCAAGGGTAGTGGGTGGAGGCAGATACAAAAGTGGCATTTAGTAAGCTTTTAGGTATGCACATGGATATGCAGAGAATTAGGGGCTATGGGTCATGTGTAAGCAGATGGGATTAGTTTATCCTGGCATCATGTTTATCTCAGACATTGTGAAGGGCCTGTTACTGTGCTGAACTGTTTTATCTTCTATGTCTGAATCTTTGGTATGGGTGCCAATACAAGAGAAATCAGAAAAGGCACAAAATGTTCTGTTGTCATGAAAAGACAACTTATTCCACATAATAATTCCAAATCCCAGACCCATATGTCCAGTACTGAAATAGCATTATATAATTTGTTTTAATTTACTGAAGTTGAGCAAAAATTTAAAACAATACTTGGTCACTCAGTATTACAGAGCACAACACTCATCATGACCTGAAATACCCAAGATAATATTTAACCATAATGAGCAATTCACATGCAAATTCGCCATGGCAACCAGTCTGTTTTTCAGGCAACTGTTCACTGTTGTGAAAAAAAAGATTAAAAAAAAGACCAATGGATTAAAAAAGTCCAGTTCAGGCAACATAGATTAAATCCATTTGCTGGTTAGGGTTCCAGCAGGAAAATAATCAGTTTGAAAATAGAAGTCAGATTGAGGGACATTCCTTAAGCAGTTCTTCACCAGATGTCATAGCCAGGTACCCATCGCCACCCTCTGCACAGTTCCAAACAACTACAATTTATGTTCCACCTTACACTGGGCTATAGAGTCACAGAGTCATACTGTGTGACAACGAAATGCATTAAGACAACAAAAACAGAGTCATACTGTGTGGAAGCAGGCCCTTTGGCCCAACTTGCCCATGGCCAACTAACATGCTCCAGTTACACTAGTCCCACCTGCTTACATTTGACCTATACCCCTGTCCTATGCATATCTAAATGTTTCCTAAACATCGCGATCGTCCCTGCCTCTACTACTTCCACCAACAGCTCATTGCTCACACCCATCACCCTTCGCGTAAAAAAGTTACCCCTCAGGTTCCTATTAATTCTTCTCCCCCTCCCCATTAAACCTATGCTCTCTCGATTCCCCTACTCTGGGCAAAAAACTCTGTGCATTTACCCAATCCCCCTGTCCTCCAAAAAATAAAGTCCTAACCTGCTCAAATACTCCCTGTAGCTCAGGTCCTCGAGTCCTGGCAACATCCTCGTAAATCTTCTCTGCACCCTTGACAGCATTTTCTCTATAACATCGTGATCAAAACTGAGTATAATTCTCTAAATGTGACCTCACCAACATCTTATATAACTGCAACATGACCTCCCAACTTTTATACTTAATTTATCTAATGCAGTTCTTTTTATCTAATGCAGAAATAAGGAACTGCAGATGGTTTACAGAAAAGGACACAAAGTGCTTGAGCAACTCAATGGGTTACTGCCTGAGAACATGGATAAGTGACATTTTGGGTCTTGATCCGAAATGTAATCTATTCATGTTTTTCAGAGTTGCTGCCTGGCCCATTGGGCCCAATAACTCCAGCACGTTGTGTCATTTTGTAAACCAGCATCTGTAGTTCCTTGGTTTCTACAATACATTTACAAGGGTCGGGACCGTTATTCAAACTGGCAGATTTATAAGTCTGAAGAACTTGTATGACCCAAAACGTTGCCTATCCATGTTCTCCAGAAATGCTGCCTGACACGTTGAATTACTCCAGCACTTTTTATTATTTTGTCTTTATCTAATAGCTGGCACTCATTACCCACTCAGGCATCATCTAAATTAATTAAAATCCCAATTTTGTTTATAAAGTCGATTACCCTTCTGCCTCCATAATGCTTTCCAGCCATATAGACACACAGCATCTCAGACCTGCTCCAGTTTGAGCTTTTTCACAGCTTTAGTCTTCCTTGCTTTTGGCTGGAATACAAATAACGTGAGGTGCAAGCAGGGGAAGATGATTCTGAATTGCATTCAGATAATATTCTTTATTCAATACATTTCTGGCTGAACATGGAGGCTGGAGTTAGTTCTGAGAAATGAAAGCCAAATGAATATCAATGGAGGTTTTGAATAGCTAAGGAGAAGGGGTTCAGTCCACTGCAAAAAAACGTCAACTGGAGAAGGGCCAGTGACAATGGGGTATGAACAGATGTGGCCCTGATAAACTAAAACCAAAATGTTGCATACAAAATTGCAACGGAACAATAGGAACTGTGTGGTGGTGTTTTGGTTTCCGTCAACTTACATTGACGTGGGTGGTGTGGGGAGGTGGGGGGTGATTAATGCCATAATCCCCGGATGACTTTTAACAAAGGGCAAAATAGAGCAGGTAAAAAAAAACCTATGACAGCTTGTAGACACAAAAGGATAAACAGACTGATTACAGAAAGTTCACTGGGAAAGTAAGTAAGTAAATAAGAGAGAGTATGAGAAAAATTGCTGGCAGTGTATGAAAGGGAATGCAAGGGGATATTCCATAGGCATGTGGATAGGAAAAGGGTTGTAAGTGGAGAGGGGGAGCAACCAGAGACCAAAAGGTATATTGACTAAACAGATCTAAGGCATGACTAAGCTACAAATCAAGAACTTTACATCAGTCATTACCAAGGAATAAGTTGCTGCAGGGGTCTCAATAAAGAAAACTATATTGAGATGTTAATGGACGAGCAATTGACAAAGAGACGGTGCTGAAAAGGTAGATGCAATTAGAGGATAAGTAATTTGGTCTGGATGGAATGTATCCAAGGTCACTTAAGGCAATATGGAAGGAAATTATAATGGACCTGTCCATCATTTTCCAAATATCTATAATCAATGTACATACAAACATGCACATTAGAATCATTCAGCTCCTTCAGCCTGCTTACATCATTTCATAAGATGATGATTGATCTCATTGTAGCCATAACATATTCCTGTCTCCCTCTGGCAACATTTTACCCTCTTACTAATCAAAAATATTCACAACATCTGCTTCCACAATTTTCTGAGGATTAAAATTCCAAAGTTCTCGAAAGGGAAAAAGACAATCTCCTCATCTCTCTCCTAAATGCGTGACCCCCTACTTTGAATCAGTGACCCTTGGTTCTAGATTTGCCCATGATAGGAGACATCTTTTCCACGTCAACTTGTCAAGAAAAGAGATGTTTGATTCAACTCCAATCTCACTCTTCTAAACTTCAGCAGGTAAAAGTCTAACCCTTCATGATTTTCTCTGTAAGCCAACCTGCCCATTGCAGATGTAGAAAGAGGGAACTGCAGATGCTGGATAAAGGAGGGACCCAACCCAAAACGTTATCTTTCCAGGTTCTCCAGCGATGCTGCCTGACGCACTGAGTTACTCCAGCCCTTTGCGTCTGCCCATTCCAAGTCTATTGTGTCTGCCCATTCCAACATGGATAGGTAACATTTCAGGTCAGGACCCTCTTTTCAGACTGTTGCATCACCCAGTTGCTAACCATTTTAAAACACTGGTTCAGACAAAAGCATTGTGTCCAATTCTGGGCAACAAACTTTAAGAAAGATATTGCTAGCTTGGAAAGGCTGGAGAAATGATTTATTAAATTAATTCCAGGATGTGGACATTATTTACATGGAGACTAGAGAACCAGGAGTTGTACATTTTGGAACACAGGTGCCACGAGGAAGTAGACACAAAATGGTGGTTGGTAGTGTGGCGGCGCCTAACGGCAGCGGCTCAACTGCAGTCCGTCTGACTTTTTTAAATTTTTATCTCGTTAAATGTATGTTCTGATTTTAGTTTTATTATTATTTTTAGCTGTGTATATGTTGGGGGTGGGGGGGTGGTTGGGTGGAAACCGTTTAATCTCTTCCCCATTCGGGGACCCGACTTTTTCCCTGTCGGGTCTCTGGTGTCGTTGGGCCTAACATCGTGGAGCCGGCTGCAGCCTCCAACACAATCCAACACCAGCCTCCAACACCAATCTGAGGGCTCCAGTCGCAGAGCCTGCGGACCTGCCATCGTGGAGCTGGCCGACTTCAGAGCGGGGAGAGCTGTGGTGGCGTGTGGCTGCAACCTGACCGGAGCTTCGGGGGCTCCGGCAGCAGGCCCTGTGGACGGTAACATCGGGAGCTTGCAGGTCCCTGGTGGGAGACCGCTTTTCGGAGCTCCCACAACGGCAACTTCTCTCGCCAGAATCGCGGGGTTTAAATGACTCGGAGCGGGGCCTAACATCGCCCCGCGTGGCTTAAACTGCCTCAGGACTTACCATCGCCCGCCGAGGGCTTTAACATCAGGAGCCCCAGATCGCCTTGACGTTACAGTTGGACTGCTGGACTGCGGGAGAAGAACAAGGGAAGAGATAAGACTTTTGCCTTCCATCACAGTGAGGAGGTGTTGGAGATTCACTGTGATGGATGTTTGTGTAAACTGTGTTAAGTGTGGGTCTTGGTTTTTTTTGTAATGTTAAGACTGTAGAAATACACGTATGAATGGCAATAAAAGGTATTCTTCTACCTGTCTCTCTTTTAAATGTCTTTTAAATTACCTCCTCTGGTAGCTCATTCTATATACCCATCAACCTCTGGGGGAAAATGTTGCCCCCTCGGGTTCCTATTTAATCTTTCCCCACTCACCATAGACCTATGGTCTTTGGTTCTTGATTCCTCTAGCCTGGGTCAAACAACTTAGGCATTCACCCTATCAATTCCCCTCATGATTTTATGCACTATAAGATAACCTCTTAGCCTCCTATGCTCCAAGGAATAAATCCCTATCTTCACAATTCTCTCCCTGTAGCTCGGGCCCTCGAGTCTCGGCAACATCCTCGTAAATCTTCTCTGCACTCTTTCCAGCTTAATGGCATCCTTCCTATAGCAGGGTGAGCAAAACTGAACACAATCCTCCAAATGCAGCTTCACCAATGTCTTGAACAATAGACAATAGACAAAAGACAATAGGTGCAGGAGTAGGCCATCCGGTCCTTCGAGCAAGCACTGCCATTCACTGTGATCATGGCTGATCTACAAGTACCCCGTTTGTGGGGTAACAACTGTAACATAACGACCCAACTTCTATACTCAATACCCTGGCTGAAGAAACCTTCTTTACAATACTATCTACCTGTGACGCTACTTTCAGAGAACTGTGCACTTACACTCCTAGATCTCTCTGGTCTACAACATTCCCAGGGCACTAATATTCACTGTGGTACTAATTCACTAATATTTCTGCCCTGGTTTGACTTACACACTGCAACACCTCACACATATCTGCATTGAACTCCATTAGCCATTCTTCAGACCATTTGCTCAGTTGATCAAGATCCTGCTGTATTTTTTCTTAGCCGACCTCTATCTATGATATCACCTACTTCAGTGTCATCTGCAAGTTTGCTTATCATGTCTTTCAAATTCTCATCTAATTGTTGATATAATCCACATTCATCAATGGGCCCAACACTGATCCCCGAGTCACACCACTGGTCACAGGCCTCCAGTCTGAGAAACAACTTTGAACCATCACCCTCTGCTTCCTTCCATAAAACCAATTCTCTATCTAGTCAGCTAGCCCTCCCTGGACCCCATGTGATCTAACCTTCCAGAGCAGTCTATCACGTGGAACCTAATCAAATGTCTTGCTGAAGTCCATATAGATAACATCCACAGCCTTGCCCTCACCAACCTTTTTGCTTACTTCTTTGAAAAACTTACTGAGACACAATCTACCATGTACAAAACCACGTTGACTATCCCTAATCACCCTCCATCTATCCAAATGCATATGTATATTATCTTATCCCTCAGAATCCTCCCCAGTAACTTACCAACCACAATTGTTAGGCACACGGGTCCATAGTTCCCAGCCTTTTCCTTGCAACCTTCTCAAACGTTAGCCACCCACCAGTTATCCAGCACCTCACCCATGTCTAATGATGATTCATAGATCTACATCAGGGCTCCTGCAAAGTCTCACTTTGCATAGTGCGCTCCGATATATCTGATCAGGCCCAGTAGATTTATATACCTTGATATTCCTCAGGACATTAGGCTCCTCTTTGACTGTAATATGGACTGTCCTCAAGACATCTCCATTGACTGTCTCAAGTTCCCAAGTCTTGAGTGATGGCTAGAAACAATGCAATTAGACATAAACTGTTCGCATTGGTAGAGGGGTCAACACCATGGAATAAACGTGACAGGGGAAAAAAGATCAAACATGACCTGAATAAACCCTATCAGGCAGAAAGTTGTTGGAGTCTTTGGAGAGGGTGCCGAAAAGCACATCGGTACAGCACATAGAACAGCTGCCTCACAGTGTCAGAGTCCTGGGCTTGATCCTGACCTCGAGTGCAGTTTTGCAAGTTCTCCGTGTGACTGTTTAGGTTTCCTCCGGGTGTTCCGGTTTTCCACCCACATTGATCTTTGTAAATTGTTCCCAGGTGTTTCGTGAGTGGTTAAGAAAGTCAGATAACAGAGATAGTGTGAATGGGTGACCGATGCCTGGTATGGACTCGGTGGGCCAAAGGGCCTGTTTCCATGCTCTACCTGTAAACTAAACTAAACTAAACTAAGACTTTTACCAGAATGCTGCCTGGTTTACGGCGTATTGCAGTAGCTACAAGGAGAGGTTGGACAAACTTGGATTGTTTTCTCTAAAATGCAGGTTTAACTGAAGACCCAATAGAAGTGTGAGAGGCATAGATAGGGTAGTCATTCAGAACCTTTTTCCCCAGGGTTGGAAATATCAAAGACTAGGGGGCATAGCTTTAGGTTGAGAGGGGAAATCTTTAAAGGACACATGGGGGACATGTTTTTTAAAGAGAGAGTGGTGGGTGCCTGGAATCCGTTGCCATGGTGGTGATGGAGGCAGGTATGATAGCAGCGTTTAAGAGGCTTTTATGTGGACACATGGATAAGCTGGGAATGGATGGATATGGATCAGTTGCAGGCAGAGGATTTTAATTCAACTTGATAAAATGTTCGGCACAGACACAGTGAGACAAAGTGCCCGTGTCTGTGTTGTACTGTTTGTTCTATGTTCTATGTCTGGAATGAACTTGCTGGTGAAGCAGGAAGGGCAGATCCATGGCTAAAAGACTGCCGAAAAGTATCTGATAGGAAAAAATTTGCAGGGCTAAGGGGAGGGAGGCTCACTGGTTTATTTCTACAGAGAACCAGGGTGAAACTGCAGGCAGCATGACCTCTATCTGTGCTGTAATCATTCTGCATTCTACCATGCCTTCAGCTGCCTGGGTAATGTCCTCGAGTCCACTCGCTAAATCTCCCCAATTTTTAAGAAGCATCTTGAAACTTAAGGCCAATCGTTTAATCACTGGTTCTATTATCTCAATCATATGCCTTTACGATTCTGGTTTGAAAAATCACTCATGTGAAGTCTATAAACATGTTTTGATGCAGTTTCTATCAATTACAAATTTTACTGGAAAAATAGCCTAAATCTGTTTAGCAGCAACTGTATCTCAATTATAGAGTGTTACCCACATACTAGGTACATACCTTTGTATCTCTAGGATGGATGTAGACCCTCATCAAATAGTAAGCTTTATTTTCCAAATCTGTGGAGTGAAAAAAAATGTTTTCAGGAATCCACAGGCACATTTAAACCACACAGTATTTCTTGAGGCACTGTTCTCATTGCATTCTGAGATGCACAGTTAATGACAGTGGTATCTGCGAGTTCTTATCTGTCTCTCTGCAGCACCACCAACACAACACACTCTTCTTCAAAGCAGTTTATGACCCACAGCTCTGCTTTATCTTTCGCTGCATTCAATGTTGCAAACAGAGAGCTATTCTCCTTTTCAGGCCATACCGCTCCAATTAGAGATACTCCATTTAACCATATAACATATAACAATTACAGCACGGAAACAGGCCATCTCGGCCCTACAAGTCCATGCCGAACAAATTTTTTTTTTTCCCCCTTAGTCCCACCTCCCAAACTTAAAGAAATAGTTAGATTCCCTTTGGAGGGATATGACCAAATCCACATTTAGGTTTAATTCTACCAATGAACCTGCCTCCACCACTTCCACCGAAGGACTCAGTTTCCGTGCCGTATCACTCTCTGACTAAAGAAGTTCCCTCTCTCAACCTTACCCCAACCTGTTTTCTGTCTGTTAATTCTGAAGTCATTCCTCTTGTTTGAATCTTCCCTATTCTCGAGCTGAGAGCTTGTCCACATCTTCCTGTCTATCCCTCACATCTGATGAAAGACCTCTATTTCTTTGAATACCCCCTTATTGCTTCTGCGCTCCAGAGAATAAAGACCTATTTTATTCAACCTATCTCTGTAACTTAGTTAATTCAACCCAGGCTTTATTCATTTTAGTAAATCTCCTCTCCCACTCTCTATTTTGTTTCAGTTCCTTTCATTTGGGTGAAAAATATTGGAACTCAGTACTCCAGATTGTGCTCTCACCAAATCCTTGTCACATGGATTTTAACATTTGGTCTTTGATCAATTTTCCTTCCCTTTCACACAAAGGATGGTGGGTGTATGGAACAACTGCCAGAGGAGGTAGTTGAGGCTGGGACTATCCCAAATTTAAAGAAATAGTTAGACAGGTTTGGAGGGATATGGACCAAATGCAGGCAGGTAGGACTAGTTCTCCAGTGTGGGCAAATTGGGCCGAAGGACCAGTTTCCGTGCTGTATCACTCTCTGACTATGACTCCCTCTCTGCAACCTGAAACCAACCTGTTTTCTCTTGTGTTCTTAGGACTGTTAATTCCCACTTTGAGATGTCTCTCGAGCTGAGAGCAAATTATATCTTCCTTTTAGTTATCACACTCTGATGAACCAATAACATATTTCTTTGAATACCCATGATTATTGCTTGTGCCCCTATAAGCACATATTTGGATCGGTGAAAGATAATAATGTGTAATGAAGCTTTTTTCAGTTTAGATTAGTTTAGATATTATTCCCACGTGTAAGCGAGATACAATGATTTCATTTTGAAGAAATGTTAGCCATTCAAAGAAAAGTACCACAGATGTGCTCGGGAAAATCTTATCATCACATGGATGAGATAATTTGGTTTTCTGATCAAAGCTCTGATAAACAAATGATTATCAATTATACCAGCCATGAGGCTCTGGTGCAGGACCGACACTACATGTTTCAGAGGACCGTTCAGTTGCCTGATAATAAATGTACGCAAAAATAATTCATCTCAAAATTCCAGGTTTAAATCCCATTCTGTTTATGGGTCGGTTTGAAAATTGGTTGATTAGAATTGCTAGACATTTCCATTTGCCCTGCAATATCACAGGATTAGGACATCCATACTTTTGGAGAGGGAATTCTGTATTTATCAAGTAAATTAAATAGCAAATCTTGCAAGTTCATAGCTACCCATAAAAACATTTGTAATTTCAGCCATTGAAGGTATGCTTTGATTGTAATTTAGTTAACATAATTTATTAATGTGTACATGACATTTTAGTTTAGATTATTTTGGTTTATTATTGTCACGTGTACCGAGATACAATGAAAATCTTTTGTTTACATGTTACCCAGTCAAAGAAAAGACTATACATGATTAATGATTATAATCAAGGCATCCACAGTGTACAGATAAAGGGTAAAGGGCAAGATAAAGTCCGATAAAGTCTGATTAAAGATAGTTGAAAGGGCTCCATTGAGGTGGATGGGAGGTCAGGGCCGCACTCTAGCTGATGAGAGGACCGTTCAGTTGCCTGATAACAAATGGGACAAAACTGTTCCTGAATCTGGAGGCTTTATTCCAGATGACAGGGCCCAATAGTCATGTTTCTATGAAACAAGCCCTTTGGCTCAACTCGTCCATGCCAACCCAACCAAGATGCCCCATCTAAGGTAATTTATTGTAGCCATATCCTTCTAATTGCTCAATTTTAAAATCCTCTCACTCTCTGGACATAATAAATCTATTACAAGTTTTGTCCTTTAAGTTGTTAGTTGGACAATTAGGCAAATTCGGTTGCCAAATTTAAACCATGAAGCCACTTTCAAGAAGAATGTGAACCGATAAACCAGTATCTTCAGTCCTTGTATCTTGGTTTCAACTCCATTAGTTAAAGCTTCATTCCATGTATTGCATTCACGGCACAAAACGACAAACTTGGCCACTGGACTGCAGGATGTGCTGACTCTGCTCAAAGATTCAGTGTCTAACCATTCTCCCCTGATCAATTGCATTAACAGTGCTGGCAGTCATAGCAATCTGTTGCAATTTGCCTTCACCTGACTGGAGTTCCGAACATGGAACAAGAGTGCAATCCCCAGCTGCAGAATGCAATACAAGTCCTTACATAATATCATCTTTCTCACTCTTTGTG